>NC_030821.1:69001517-69304547 GCF_001704415.2 Capra hircus | reverse complement strand
TGACTCCTCAGCAGGGCTCTTTCACAGAGAGGTCCACATCTGGTCCATGGGAAACCCACATCCTCTACCCCCCACTTGCTGACTCTACTGCTTCATCAGCCTTTTCCCTTTTAGATTTCTCAGCAAAAGTCATGTGCCGTGTGCTGAGTGCTGGCTGCCTTCAAGATGGCGCTCGAGGATACTAGCTTCTTGTTTTTCACACTCTCTGGTGCAGAACTAAGACTGACTTGTATAACCAAGAGAATACTGTGGAAGCCATGGGTGTGATATCCAAGGGCAGGTCTCTGATCCCTTGGTTTTCTTTCTCCAGGGGAAGCCAGCTACCATGCTGTCAGGACACTCAAGACGCCCTATGGTGATGACATTACAAAAAAGACCTGGCCACAACTTGGCACCAACTTGCCAGCTGTGTGAGTGAGCGCCTTGGAGTGGATCCTTCGGCCCCAGTAGAGTGGAGACTTTGGATGGTGCAGCGCTGGGTGACGTTTGACTGTAACCACAGGAGATCCCGAACCAGAGCTGACTTAAATTCTCACGCACAAAACCATGAGGGATCACCAACCATTATGGTGATTTTGAACCCTCAGCTGTGGGATGGTATAACCTATAGCAAAGGATTACTAAGACAGCGAATCAAACCTCCCATTGGGTGGGGGAATAGCTCTCTTGAAAGAAATCTCCCAGGATCCTCTGTCAGTCTCTATACTTTCTATGGACCAGGGAGAGACTGTCTGTGGGGTCATTTTAGGTCCTGCTCAAAAGAGTGACCTGGAGGGACCAGCTCATCCTGGAAGAGAAAAGCCATCATCTTCTGGGTGGTGGGCTTCCCTGGTAGCTCTGCTTGTCAAGGATCCACCTATAGTGTGGGAGACCTGGGTCTGATCCCTGGGTTGGGAAGATCCCCTGGGGAAGGGATAGGCTACCCACTCCAGTATTCTTGGGCTTTTCTGCTTCCCTGGTAGCTCAGCTGGTCATGAATCTGCCTGCAATGCAGGAAACCCCAGTTTGATTCCTAGGTCAGAAAGATCTGCTGGAGAAGGGATAGGCTGCCCACTCCAGTATTCTTGGGCTTCCCTGGTAGCTCAGATGGTGATACTGATCCTTTTTGTACACTCAATTTTGTACCAGAGATTTAAACAAGCTACTTACAGATTTTTGCTACTTATTTTGATTATCTTTTGCATTTCGTTTAAAGAGTTCATTTTAGAATATTCTGACTTCCATTTTTTTTAACCTCCATATATGTTCTGTGTCCAATTTGAAAATCAATGTGACCAATGTCTTGGTTAGGACATGCCCTCCTCCTCCATATTCTCAATAACAGCATCTCCATGAATTCATTTTGGAAAACAGTCTGCATTACAGAACTTCATTGATTTAGTGTATCGGTGTCCCTACCACAGCCAGATTGGGTAGCCATGACCTTGGAAAACCAAGGAGTCCAAAACAGTGGGCATATTCACTAGAAAACAGAAGTCTGGAAACCAGCCCATGTTCTGGGAAAGATCTTTTAGCCAAAGAACTCAAGCCCGTGTTCAGATTTGCATGAGTAAAATTCCAAAGAGAGAGAGAGAGGGAGAGGGAGAGAGAGAGCGAGCCCCACTTCTGCAATTCTGGACTAATTCTGCTACTCATGGATTTATTCCTAAGGACTGATAATTGATTCAGCATCTAATCAAAGACTTATCTCCAACCAGCAGGGACCTGGGATGTGCTGGGGGTATTCGGGGAACTGAAGCGCTCTTGTCACTCTTCCTCTCCCGAGCTGTGTGACCTAATGTCATGCGCATGCCTTCTCCGTGCCTCAGTGGCTTCCTCTGTGTGAGGCTGAGAATACCTGACAATTGGAGATGAAAGATCACAGGGCTTTGAAGTGCTGTCAGTGCTTCACCTATGTGAGGTTTCATTATTATTTTGCCTTTTATATTTAGAATCGTTTTCTGGAAGAGGGGAGAAAAATGGCTTATCTGACATTATAAAAACATTAAAAGTCAAATTAAAAAAAACAAGCCCTTGCTGATGACTGTTAAGCCAGTTTCTGTTAATTGAATCATATTTCCCCATTGATTTGCATAAAGAACGATGATTGGTTTCCATGGGGGCAGGGGGGCTTGCAACGATGTGAAATCACACTCAGAAGTGTAGAAAATCTTTAAGCAGTTATTTTAAATACCAAAAAAAAAAAAAAAAAGGCCAGAAATATGAGTGTAACATGCCAGTGAACATACTGGATTCTTGGAAGAACGTTCCGTGTGTGCGGTGGGGCTGCATGCTTTTGGAGGGAGGCGGGGGGAGGAGGGTCCCCTTAGGTAATTAGGAGAGCCTCCCAATTCTGAAGGAAGTGAAATTCTTCCGCTCATCATGGGAAGATTTTTCTCAGGGAGGAAAATGTTGGATTGGCCAGAAATTTGTTCTTTTTTTCCATACCATCTTATGGAAAGATCCGAATGAACTTATCAGCCAACCCAAGAGCTGTGAATAAATCAGGGTTTGGTTGGGAGAACAAGAGCTACTCTGTAGATTCTAGGGAAAAAGGGTTTTACTAAAAGGAATTAGGGGCAAGTAAGACTGTTGGAACAGCTAGAGGAGGAAAACTACCATGGCTGGTGTTAGCCTGAAGCAGCCAAAAGGTTCTCATGAGCTCTCATTCCCAAGTGTGTCTGGGAAGCAACAACCCGAAGTTCCTGGGCTACAGCAGGAAAGCGGGTGTTCTCAGGAGCCCGCTGGAAAGCTGCCGCGAATCTCACAGCCTGGCTGCTACTCCCTCCTCTGAAGCAAACAGTCCCTCCTCCCCTGTGCTTTCCAGGATCGGGTCTCTCACTGGCCAGCTCTTCCCAGGAACCACACAAGGAAAGGAAAGCTGGGAAATGAGCCTGGCTCCCTTTATGCAGCCAGGAGGTGAACTTCTCAGGGAGAGAGATGATGCTGAATCTTTTAAGACATCCCCACACAAGGGAAAATGCCAGGGCTCCCTGCGTTCCCATTGCCTGTATCATCTCCATGGACCCACCACCAAGGTTAGGAAGCAGGTCACATTCGTATTTTAACCTTTTTAAAAAAAAATGATAAAAACAAAGCTCAGAAAAGTTAAATAGCCAGCCCAGGGCTATGCAACTGGTATGTAGCCATCAGGATTCAAACTTAGATCTACATAAGGGGAAACCCCATGCTCTTCTGGTATTTTTTTACAGGTTGGCTGGTGGTTCAAACATTTGCTGTATCAGAGTCACCTGGAGGAATCACCCCACCCCCAGAATTTCTGAGTCAGAAGGTCTGGGTGGGACCTGAGATTTGAGTTTCTATTAAGTTCCCAGTTGATGCAGCTGCTGCTGATCTCGCGACCACACTTGGAGAACTCCAGAGCAGGGAGGCAACCCTGTTCCCCGTCTCAATCTGCTGGTGCTCAGGTCAGGCAGATCCCATAAAATACCACATTTGCTTGAATACTTTTCACTGCCCTTGCCTATGGTTCCCATCAAGTAGCCTAGATGCTATGCTTGGTTATGTGTGTGTGTGCTAGCTGTACAGCCTTAGCCTGTAATCACACAGCTGAATGAAAATGAATGGGCTCATATTTCTGAGTGCCACCTTATTTGGAAGCCAATGAGGGCCCCTGGTATTATGCATATGTCCCTGATTGAACCAGAATACCAAATGAAACTTTCGAGCTGATTATTTATTATTTCATTGTGAGGTTTTTTTTTTAAGAAATCAACATTTGATAAGTAAATGGCCCAAATCTTGCTTTGGCATTCACAGAAGTCACATTAGTATTGATGAATTATTTGCTTATTCATTGAATATGTAATTTAATTCAATAGAAATTGCATGGCAATTTAGCACACATTAATGAACAGATACTATCTCACAGCTTAATGAACCTGTCATCCTTTTAAGGTAGGGAAAATATTTAAGGAATTAACGATCAACTGGGAGGAAGGCTGTTTAGATATTCAACGGGTTTAACCAAATTTTATGAACTCTCTCAGGTAGAGATACACAGATTTCAAATACCCATGTCAATACCAGTGGGTAGCAGCTAGCTGTCTTTGGAGAAAGTCAGGAAGACCCAAGTGTGGACCCAAGCCATGCCTCTGACTAGCTAGAGGATACTAGCTTGTCATCTAGTCCCTGGGGTCCTCACCTGTCAAATGGGGTTTCTAATCCTTATCTTCCAGGATCACTGTGAAGACTAAATGAGATACAAAATGGATGTAAAGGTTCTGAAATGTTGTTGATTCTCAACACATGACTGTTATTGCCATTTTATGATGTTACTGCTTATCTGAGCAATGATGTTCCCCTTCTTTTCTCTCTTTCCTTCCTTCCTTTGTTCCTCTTGTTCTCTCTCCCTTCTTTCCTCCATTCATGTATTAAATAAATGTTTCTTTTCCTTTTGCATTTACTGGTTTATTATAAAAGATACAATTCAGCAAGAACCGAATGAAGGGACACATGGATGAGGAGGCTTGAGAGAAGAGCTCAAATTTGATCCCAGACTGAGCGACTTCACTTTCACTTTTCACCTTCATGCACTGGAGATGGAAATGGCAACACACTCCAGTGTTCTTGCCTGGAGAATCCCAGGGACGGCGGAGCCTGGTGGGCTGCTGTCTATGGGGTTGCACAGAGTCAGACACGACTGAAGTGACTTAGCAGCAGCAGCCAGCCAGCTCTAGGGCCCACACAGGTAACCATTTTGTCATACTACAAGGTCCAGGATGGATAAACATGGTTTGACCTCATGATTTTGCTGTTTATTAACCACATGGCCTTGGGCAAGCTACTTTGCCTCACAAGTTCTCAGTGTGTCCATCTGTACCCTGGGACTGACACACAAAATTGAATGAGTGGTCATGGGATCAAATGAAATAACATCACGGGATAACTTTGTCAGCTAGAAGTTGCCAGAAGTCAGACTGGCTGTGATTTCTTCAGTGCCAGTAGGGCTCTGAGTTCCAACTGGTGTCAAGACAGAGAAGCTGGGATGATTAGCTGACAGTCAGCTTCCAGAAGATGAGCCGAGGCAGTAGGACTGAGATGCTATTTTTAGGGTGATCCTTGCAGCACAGCCCACGCTGTCCATTCTCTCAGCTTCCTGTTCCTGTGGGGATGAGTTGTGTTGGGTGAGATTCTTTGCTTTTCTGTTCTACTCAGCAGGAATAGCACAGTAGACAGGGAAACAGAAAGAAAGATGGATGTTGGCTCCATACAGAGGATCTGCTCTGTTACTGGGAAGAGATGGATCTTGGCGCTGACTCAGGTGGGCTTTCTCATTGGATCTAGAAGCAATACTATCAACCGCTTCTCTCAGAAACACCTCTGTTACTCTTTGTTCATAACAGACAGGACTCAAGTCAGCCCTGGACAGAGCTGGGTGTTGGCACAGCTTATGACCATCTCTGAGTCCAGAGCCCTCGGATGGTGGGTTTTCCAGGACTAATCAGAGTGAATGAATGAGAAGCTTTAGGCTTGTGTGCCAGGAGGTTCCTCAGCAGCCAGGGCTAAAGTGATTCTGTGTGGTGCTGTCTCCATAAACTGGGTCAGTGGGTCAACCGGGCCTTTTATATGCCAACCAGGCTGCCAGCATTTACGTTTAGGGTCAGATCTGGGACAGTAAAAACGATCTGGACAAAAGAAGTCCTTTCAGAACCTTTCTGTGCTGATATTGGCTACACAAAGGGGCTGGTGATCATTGAGAGGTCACACCGTGGTGTTTTGCACAATAACCTTCTTTGGCATATAAGTAAGCAAATGTAAGAGAGGAAAACAAAAGTTCATTGATTCCCCCCCCGCTCCTTTAAATGAAAGGTAGATAAAGTGACTTTGTATTTGAGGATGCCTCGCTGGCATATTGGAGCTTCCCAGGTGGTGCTAGTGGCAAAGAGTTTGCCTGCCAATATAGGAGATGCAGGAGACGTGGGTTCGATCCCTGGGTTGCAAAGATCCCCTGGAGAGGGAAATGGCAACCCATTCCAGCTTTCTTGCCTGGAGAATCTCATGGATGGAAGAGCCTGGTGGGCTATGGTCTCTGGGGTCACAAAGAGTCGGACACAACTGAAGTGACTTAGCACATATGCACAGCTGGCATATTAACCAGTCAGCAGGAGTTAGAATAGATTTAATCCCCTAATCCATACTAATGTGGCCATTAAAAATCTTGTTTGTTTATTAAATCTATCTTTTTGACGTTTTTAATATAGTCCATCATATGCTGTGTCAGTGCTGAATAAAGATATTTGGCATTTGTTAAATGCTTCTTTTAATTGCATCAGGCACAGTGCTAAAGGAAACACATGATCACATGATCTCATTCAGTCCTCACCTCAAATGTGTGAGAAGGCACCTGTTTCAATTCCCATTTTACAGATGAGAAAGTCGAGGTACAGAGCGGCTCAATAATTTGCTGAAGTTCCTTTAGATCATCAGGAGGGGAGTCGGGGATTGACCCCCCCAGTCATCCTCAGTTAGTTCATGCACTTGAACATCATACTGTAGGAATGATGGGGATTCCTGCAGCTGGGTGGAGGGTGGCCCCTGTTCAGGTGGTGACAGGTGACAGAAAGGAGCCTAGCCTGGGCGGATGCCCCCTGCATGCTGAGCACAGAGCTAGGCTTCTGATCCATTACCTCATTTTGTGTCCTGAACAAATGCTTATGCATTGATCCGCCTCTGAGCATTGCCAGAACGGTCTCTGGAAACTGAAGTAGAATCTTGAATTTTCTTCATCTCTGATTTAAAATAGCATGGCAGATTTTCTGACCTCTAGACTCGGGGATACCAGTAAATTGGTTCATCTATTTGTTCACATCAATGATAATTTTTTGAGCATCTACGGTGTTATGGGTGATAGAGCTTTATCAGGAAATGAGAGAGACAAAGACTTCTTTCCTCAGCGAGCTTATAGTTACTATTTACCAGCACAGGGAATATCAATCTCAAAGAGATAACCCTTTAATAAGTCATAGTTTTCCTGGGAGAGCTCTATAAGGCAATAATACACTTTAACACTACATGAAAAGTGCCAGGACAGACGTAGAAAGCCGATTGGATCTCAGTGTGGTATGATACTGTAGGGACTTCTCTGGTGGTCCAGTGGTTAAAACTCCACTCTTTCATTGCAGTGAGTGCAGGTTCACTCCCTGGTCAGGGAACTAAGATACTGCATGCTGCGTGGTACAACCCTGTCCCCCCCCAAAAAACCCATGATGTTATAGAAATGATGGAGCATGACTTACACGGCAAGATCAGAAGAAAACTCTGTGGTTTTTGCCCTGTTTTTGGAATCACTCTCTCTAGTAAAAACCAGCTGCCACGTCATGGTCATGAGGACATGTAACTAGTCCTATAGATAGTTCACATGGTGAGGAATGGACTTCTCCAATAAACAGCCAGTACCAATTTGCCTAACATGAATGAGTCATCTGGGAAGCAAGCCTTGTTCCAGTCAAGCCTTCAGATGACTGCAGCCTGGTTCTGATCCAGAATCATCTAGGCAAGCTGCTCCCAAATTCCTGACCCATTAAAACTGGGAGATAATGACTGTTTATTGTTGTTTCAAGGCATTAGTTATGCAGCAGTAGATAACAGCAACATTCAGGAACCCAGGCAGGGAAGAGTGGAGGTGGCCATCAGGAAAGGCTTCCTGGAGGAGGTGATCAATGAGTTTGTCTTGAAGGGTGAGTAGGACTCCTAAGTAGGAGTCAGTGTGGCTGAGAAAGAGTGTTAGGGTGGTAAGGGCCTTCCAGGCAGAAGCAACAGTATGTTCTAAGTCCCAGATACTGTTCAGTTAGGCATAGAAAACAAATGCCTGCCAAGCCTAGCTAAGAAATATACATGATCTGGTGGTTTCTTGCGCACCATCTACAGAATTGCCTCAGAGTCCTGGGTGCCCTCATGAGTTGGAGGCCGTGCAGGATGCAGTTGGAAAGGTTTCAACTCCCAGCATCCCAGAGCCTCACATCCTCCTGAATTTTGCTTCTCTGCACCAAAACAGTAGGATTATCACTTGGCCATCTTTTGGTCTTGCTGCCAGGGTGGGTGGAGGGGAGAAGACAGGGGACTTCTGAGGCTTGTGGCCCAGTGTGATGGTTACTAGGGGCCTGAAATGCAACTAATCTGATGCTCTGTAAGTGTTCACTGCATGTGTTGTGTGTGCTAAGTCACTTCAGTCGTGTCTGACTCTTTGCGACCCTATGGACTGTAGCCTGCTAGTCTTATCTGTCCATGGGATTCTCTAGGCAAGAACACTGGAGTGGGTTGCCATGTCCTCCTCCAGGGGATCTTTCTGACCCAGGGATTGAACCCACATCTCTTTTGTCTCCTGCATTGGCAGGGAGGTTCTTTAGCACTGGCGCAGCCCCATACATTGCGTTGCATACCAGGATTGAAAGACTTGCATGACAAGAAGAATGCAAAACCAAAAAAAAAAAAAACAAAAAACCCAAGAAATACATATGAGTGATGTAGATGGTTCCATTGTGGTGTGCTCTACCTGAGGTTGGAGCAGGCAGAAGTAGACAGCTGAGGTTCCTCAGCCCCCACTCAATGCTGCCATGCCAGAATATAGACCCACATTTTCCAGATATTCCCAACATGTCAAGAGAAGCCAGAAATTGAATTTTTATTGTAAAATCTAATTTTCAAAAGGTGACCAACGCAAACTTCTTAGTGGCCAAATGCCCCTCACTAGCAGCCTCTTGTTCAAGAGCTGTTTATGAGTCTGGGGGAAACTTAGCTTCTCTTGCATGCTGGCCACAAACCTTTGTCCTCTGCCTCCTGGACAGCATGTGTCCCAGGTGACTGGTGCAATGATTAACTGTCTCAAAGGTTTTCTAAAAGATGGCAAGTAACACCTGAACTCCACTGAGTTCCAGTGAGAGGAAGAAAAGTCAGAATGAATCCATGTGCAGAATTCCACAGCACCTTGGCAAAGCTGTCTGTGGCCTAATACTCTTAAGGCAGAAGTGTCAGAGCAAAGTTGTAAGATGCAAGGTAGTTGGACACTTTGGACAGGAAGCCCTGCATGCATATTTGAGGACAATGCCTGTAGTTAGACTCCAGGCATGGCTCTTTAAATGACTTTTTGAGATACTTGATGTGTGGCCATGGGAGGGTGCCAAGCTCCATCACTGCGCCCATTTGACAGATGAGGAAACTGAGTCCCAAGGAATTTTACAAATCTGCCCAAGGTCTTACAGTCAGTAAGAGACAAGGCAGGAATCTCTTATTGGTCTGTTCAAAGCCCACATCACTACCTACACTCCTGTATTTTCTTTCTGGCATCAGGAATGAGAGAGCATGAGGTCTCTGGAGTTTTCATTTGAGAGGAACTCAGCAGTGACAATCTGACTGGAAGCAGTGTTGGCCAGGGGGATTGTGAAATGGGGCATGTAGAGTGAGCAGTTTTTGTTTTTCTTAGAATGAGGCACTTTGCTTTCCTCTGTCTCCAACCTCAAGTCACTCCCTTGGTGACATGATGGGAAGGGACCTAGTTATGAAAGGAATGTCAAGAACAGCCCATGTGTGAGATTTAGCCACCTAGTTTGTACTGAGCTTGCAAATTATAATTAGGTGAGTCAGAATGCTTTCCCTGTTGGGCCATGTACTTTAATTTGTGGTAGGAGGTGGCATAAAGTAAAAGAAATGGTATGGGATTTGGAGCCTGGGAAGTGTGAGTTTCGATCCTGGTTTAGTCACTAACTCGCCATGTGATCTTGGATGGATTGTATAAGCTATCTGGGTCTCAGTCTCCACTTCTGTTGTATGAGGACAGGAATCTTTAACAGGGTTCCCAGTGCCACCGCAGGCACTCAGTGAAGCCTTGTTGAATGAATGAATGAATGAATGGTTAGGGAGGATGGCAGAGCAGATGGGAGTGAAGTGTTCCTGGAGAGCTGCGACATGTGCAGGGGAGGGAGGGGGTAAAGGACAGGAACTGGTGGCAAGAACACCAGGTTTAGGAAACCATGAAAAGCCCAGTACAGCTTCTTAAGGAGAAAAGAGTAGCCCAAGAGATGCCTGCACTGTGGTCCCTCACCCTGATTATATTTCCTGGGAGACCAACTGCTCCTAGGTGCTGACACTAACAGCTTCTTTAAAAGACCCTTTCATCTCCAATCTCAAAGTGCTTTGCAAGCGTTAATTAAATCTCCAAACTCCTAGTGGGGTAAGTATTATTTATCCACCTTTTGTAGGTGTGGAAATCAGACACAAGAGAAATGATTTGCCCAGGGTGATGCCTGGGTGGGTATCTTCCCATCCTGCTTCTGGACTTTCAAGCCAGAGTCAGAACACAGTTTTAGGAGAAAGCAGGAAAACAAAACCAGATCCCTTAACTTTCTCCCTCCTGCACCCTCATATGTATAAGAAACAAAAGTAGGACAGAAAAGTAAGACTCATCATAAAATATCATTTCTTAGAGTTTTTTTTTAATGCATTCTCAAATGTATGTGTCTCTTCATAGTTTTTAAGAACTTGTGGGCAATGTGGTTGAGAAAATTGTTCAGCTAAGAGTTTCTCTGATATGTCAGATATAAGAACTCTACATCATATTTCTTATCTATAAAATAAAAATCTTTCCTCAGTGTGTTGTCTTATATATGTGTGTGTGTGTGTGTGTGTGTGTGTTGGGAGGATTAAATGAGTGTGTGTGTGTATATATATATTTATATGGTGCTGGTGGTTTCAGTTCAGTTCAGTTCAGTTCAGTTGCTCAGTCGTGTCCAACTCTGCGACCCCATGAATTGCAGCACGCCAGGCCTCTTAGTCACTAAGTTGTGTCCGACTCTTGTGACCTCCTGGACTCTAGTCCATCAGGCTCCTCTGTACATGGATTCCCCAGGCAAGAATAATGGAGTGGATTGCCATTTGGACCCAGGGATCCAACCTACATTTCCTGCATTGCAGGTGGACTCTTTACCACTTAGCCATCAGCGATGGCCCTATGTAACTGACTGTGTGTGTACTAAGTCACTTAGCCATGGATGACTCTGTCCGACCCTATGGACTATAGCCTACCAGATTCCTCTGTCCATGGGATTTTCCAGGCAAGAATACTGGAGTGGGTTGCCAGGGGATTGCTCCTCCTCCAGGGGATTTTCCTGACCCAGGGATTAAACCCGTGTCAGGATTGGACCCACGTTTCCTATACTGCAGGTGGAGTCTTCACTGCTGAGCCATGGGGGGAAGCCCTGATGTAATTGAATAGTTCAGCCTTAATAATGATATCTAACTAATGATAACTAATTACACCTTTTGCTGGTTTAGCAGTATAAGCTTTAGAAAATATATGCATTAACTCACTGGATAGTCACAACAGCTCTGCAAGGAGGTGGCACAGCTACTCTAGCGTCACTCACATTTTAAAGATCACAAACTTGAAGCTCAGGAAAAGTAAATAAATGAACAATTTGCTTTTTGTGAGGCATAATGCCTTTTGTTGATGATACATTAATGGTCCTCACTCTTGGGCCCATCCATTTAGAATTTGCTTCTTGTGGGTTGTTTTAACCCAAGTCTCCATCCTCCTTAGAGTTTTTTCAAAGTTCACTGCTGGAGATCAGATTGTGGTGCACACCCCTGGCCCTCGGCACAAGCCGCCATTGGCTGACCTCTCTTTGCAGCTCACCTGTAGTAGGTAACGTTTATTTGCACCCACAGTTACTATCAAAAAAAGAACAAAGCTGCATTTCTTTGCAAAGCATACTTTAAACTGAGTGACCATCTACTTGTTCATGTAACCTGGGACCCTTTTGAGAGTGAAAAGGGTGTGATTCATAATGGCATTAGGATGACAGGTGTATGCTGGGACTGTCCCTGGCCGACTGGGATGGATAGTCATCCTACCCACGAGCCATCCTTTTCCCTAATTGGATTCAGATTCTTCATCTGTCCTCACTTTCTTCTGAATCATGTACTTACTCAGTTATTGGTCAATCATGCACCAGACACCTCTGTTCCCAAGTGCTTGGCTGCTGGAGCCGAAGCATCCTGGCTCCTTTCTGGAAGCACTAGGTGAGTATTGACTAACTCCCCCAGATAAGCGGACATGAACCTCCTGGTAGCTTTCATTGACCATCTTCATATTGGTTAATGAGTAATCAAAGGCTATGTTCCTGGAGGGCAGAGGCCTTATCTCCTCTGCCTTCCACAACACGTGGGTCACACGGGGTTTGTTTCGTCCACATACACCACCAGGCAAGCCTTTTAAAATGATGGAAACCAGTCCCTCCCAGAACTTAGATGCTTTCGGCTAATGACTCCCTGCTGGCCCTCCACTTTCTTTTTTTTAAAATTTAATTTAATTTTTTTTGTCTTTTATTTTTACTTTATTTTACTTTACAATACTGTCTGGTTTTGCTATACATTGACATGAATCCCCATGGGTGTACATGCGTTCCCAAACATGAACCCCCCTCCCACCTCCCTCCCCATAACATCTCTCTGGGTCGTCACCGTGCACCAGCCCCAAGCATGCTGTATCCTGCATTGGACATAGACTGGCGATTCGATTCTTACATGATAGTATACATGTTACAATTCCATTCTCCCAAATCATCCCACCCTCTCCCTCTCCCTCTGGGTCCAAAAGTCCGTTATACACATCTCCACTTTCAAATGCCTTTCCCCCTCCCCTCTCCCTTTGTGTCTGGTGTCTTGCAACACTCATCACATAGTCATTAATTATTTGGGAACACTGGTTTAATGCTTGTTGGGCCAGAAGTTGGGGGCTGGCCCTCAGTGTCTAGCAGAGGCCCTGGCTGGTGGGAATCTTCACTGTATGCTTGCTGGCTGGCTGATTGGCTTGAGGTTCAAGGAAATGGACAACCTCTGATGAGAACCTGGGCTTCCTGGGTGAGTAGTGGGGTTCAGGCAGAGGCTGGAGAGGGGCTCACAGATTTGGGGCTAGATGGAGAGAAGGTGCTTGAGTGGGACATCCCCCGGAAGGTCTGGCTCAGGGGAAGAAATGAAATGCTCCTTCTCCCAGGAGCTCCCCAGGTAGGTGTGGTGGCTGTGCCCTGTCTCCACCCTCCATCCCTCTGCCATACCCACAGGCAAGTCTGCAACAGCTAAGTAGAGATACCAAATAAGGAATCGGAGTTTCTGTCTGGACTGAGCGTGCTTAGTTGCTAAGTCATGTCCAGTTCTTTGTGACCCCATGGACTGGAGCCTGCCAGGCTCCTCTGTGCATGGGATTCTCCTGGCAAGACACTGGAGTGGGTTGCCATGCCCTCCTCCAGGGGATCTTCCCGACCCAGGGATCAAACCTGTGTCTCTTGCATCTCCTGCATTGTCAGGCAGATTCTTTACCCCTGAGCTGCCTGGAAGCCCTGGACTGAGCGGAGGCCGCGTTCCCAGGATTCCAGCTGTCACAATGAAAAGTGCCAGAGCTGCCAGCGACCAGGTGTGCAGAGCTCAACCCAGCCGGCACAAAGGGTGTTCCCGCCACACTCACTCATCTGGCAACCCCAAGCTGGCTCTTTCCTCACTTTTTCCTCTCTGGGATGGCTTTGCTAAATTTGCTGCAGGGCTATACCCGCTGAGCAGTTGGCCCTGGATGGGGCTTGTTTCAGGGAGACCTTTAATGAGGGCCCTTGACTGTCACTGGAGGAGGAGGTGGCAACAGGAAGGGCTGGGTCCCCAGGAGCCAGAGAAGGAGGGAGCTAGAGTTGCAGTGAGGGGCTGCCACCCTCTCAGGGGGGTGTTGGGCAGCCTATTTTATAGGCTGTTGTGTCTTATGACACTCAACCTGAATGGTACCCGTAGCCCAAATGCCTGGGTTCAAATCCCATCTCTGTCTCCTGCTGGCTGTGTAGCTACGGTAAATTATTCTTTCTTTCTTAGTTTCCTCGTCTGCAAAATGAGGATGGTAACTGAAATCAGCTCACCAGTTTTCTGAGAGGAGGAAGTGGCTTACTACAGGTAAAGACCTTCGGCAAGTTTCTGGCACAATGTGTCAGTTCAAAGCAAAACACAGAAATCTGCCTGGGGCCCTTCCCCACATGTCCTGCGTGTCTGTGAACCTTTGTTCTTATCGCAGTTCTGACCTGCCATGGCTCCACCTCTCCTTCTTTGCTGCTGTTGTTTAGGCACTAAGTTGCATCCGACTCTTTGCGACCCCATGGACTGAAGCTCTCCAAGCTCCTCTGTCCATGGGATTCTCCAGGTTGTCATTTCCCTCTCCAGAGGATCTTCCCGGACCAGGGATAGAACCCATGTCTCCTGCATTGGCAGGAAGACTCTTTGCCCACTGAACCACAAGGGAAGCCCTTCTGGCAAGCAGCAGATACCCAATAAGTTTTGCTGAATAAATGAATGAAGAAATAATTCAGTGAGAGAGGTGATAAGGCTATGTCTAGAAGGAGAGGCAAGGCTTCCCTGATGGCTCAGTGCTGAAGACTCCACCTGTCAATGCAGGAGACACAGATTTGATCCCTGGTCTGGGAAGATCCCCTGGAGAAGGAAATGGCAACCCATTCCAGTATTCTTGTCTGTAGAACCCCATGGACAGAGGAACCTGGAGGGCTATAGTCCATGGGTCGCAAAGAGTCAGATGTGACTTAGTGATTGAAAAACATTTGCCAAAAACTAGTCAGAGTATATTGCAACAAATCAACAAAGTCTCTGCCCTCAAGAAGCCCATAGTCCTAAGAGCAGGAATGACGTAGAACAAAGCATCCTTACGCCTAGATTTCCTGAACCATCCCCCTGAATCACTGTGTAATTACAGATGCCTTGAAAGCTAATGAAGTATTTTATTTTCAGGATTCTGATAAGCTTTGGAAAGAAATTGTCTTGAATAATGAAGATTGACTTTTTCCTTGACTATTTTTTTCACTGTAAATATTTATATACTACTGCCCAGATGTTGGGGGAACTTTTTTTAAAAAATGTGATATCATTAATCTGCCTTTGTTATGTTGCATGAGTGAAAACTTAGAAAATTAAAAACAATTATCTCAAAAGAATCCCATAGTCCTGTGGGGTGGATAAAGTGGAAAGATAAAAACTTAAGTCAAATAAAAAGTCTTACATTCCCTTAGAGAGGGGTGGAGATTGACAGAAGGGATTAAAACTTAACAGGAGAAAGTTTGGAAGGCTGCCTGTAAGAGGTGCCATTTAAGCTGGCTTGGAAAAGATGGGTCAGATAACAGTAATATAATGATAACAGCTCCTATTTTTGAACATTTGCTCTGTGTCCTGTACTATATACTGTTCATGGATTATTTCTGTGAAACATACCCCAGGAGACAGTTCTGTCATTATCCCTCCCTTTATGGATGAAGAAACAGAAAACTAGGTCATCCAAGGTCTCAGAGCTGGTAAGTGAGGCATCAAGATGTGACCCTATGCTGTCTGGTGCTCGCGGATGACTGAGCTTCCCTGAGAAAGTGCTGGCCTCTTCATGCTGGGACTCTCTCCTGTGAAGATCCTGAGGTTCCTCATCCCGGAACTGCTGCACCCCTGGAACGTGTGTGGCATTGTGCTTTGCATGGATCGTGTGCACACCAGTCATCCCAACCCTAGCTGGTCCTCCATAGATGTTTGTAAATTAAATAGCAATGAGCGATGCCTGTGGAGTGCTTTCCAGATGGTAGGCCCTCTTTTAAGATCTTACCGTGCATTAACTCATTTGCTCCTCACACCCTATGAGGGAGTACGATTATTTTTTTAGGTTTTACTTGTTTATTTACTGTTGGCTGTGCTGGGTCTTCATCGCTATGTGGGCCTTTCTCTAGTTACAGAGAGCAGGAGCCAGTCTTTGTTGCAGAGCTTGGGCTTCTCATTGACATGGCTTCTCTTGTTTTGGAGCACAGGCTCTGGGGGGCATGAGCTCAGCAGCTGTGGTTCCTGGGCTTCAGAGCACAGGCTCAGTAGTTGTGGCACACAGGCTCAACTGCTCCACTGCATGTGGGATCTTCCTGGTCAGGGATTGAACTCACGTCTCTTGAGGGAAACAGAAAGGGTTAGTCACTCAGTCGGGTCCAACTCTTTGTGACCCCACGGACTGTAGCCACCCAGACTCCTCTGTCCATGGGATTCTCCAGGTAAGAATACTGGAGTGGGTTGTCATGCCCTCCTCCAGGGCATCTTCCCGACACAGGGACTGAACATAGGTCTCCAGCATTGCAGGCAGATTCTTTAGCATCTGAGCCAGCAGGGAAGCCCAAGACAACCTTGAAGCAGTAGTTACTGCATCTTGGGGGTAGGGGTGGAGACCTGGATACCCTCTCCTGGGTTTGGAAAATACTGGGCTGATTTGTCCTTGAAAAGATTCAGGAAGCACCTGTATTTTGATGCTGCTGACTCAAGAGAATTAGGCTGGCTGACACTGGGGACTTTCTCAGCGTGCTTGTATCTGCATGTATCTATGGGAACAAATCCAGTGAAGCCTTCTAGGAGGACAGGTGTAGGAGACCTCACTGTCAACAGAAGACCTCAGGCTCACAGAAGATGGGAGTAGAAACTGCCCCTTTCATTCCCTGTTGGCATGTCTCTGTTTCCCCTTCACTAGATTAGAAGCTGCTCTGAAGGCTGGGACCAGGTCTTACTCTTCTTTGTGGACTTCCATCCCATCCAAGCACCCCCCATGGCACTCAGTATATAGGAGGTGCTGTAAACACATTGATAAAGTGAAAAGTGATGAACATAACGTGACTCTCGTGTACATTCCCTTGTGGTTCATGGGCGGGATGCTCCGTGTTTTTGTTGGGAGAATGCCACTGTTCAATTTGCCTCTCCGGGCCTCAATTCCTACTGTTACGAGGATATAGCGAGGTCATACAGAATTCAGAAGAGTACTTGGCGCTTGGTGAGTATTCTGCTAGTGTTAGCTATCCTTAATCTCATTAACATAAAGCTAGTATCCTCAAGTCATTTGCTGCATGTATTAGGAGTCAAGGAGACCGTGGTTGGAGTCCTAGCTCTTCTTCTGTGTCTTGGGTGATTTACTGCATCTCTGTAAGCCTTGATTTCTACATCTGTACAGTGGGGATAAAGTTTCTACTCTATGGGATGCTGAAGATATGCCTGTAAGGCCCTTAGTTTTGGGCAGACACACAGAAGTGCTCGGGGAACACCCTTGGTCTTGATGAGGCCCCTGGAGATGATGATTAAGCTGTGAGTTAGTGGCCCAGTCCCAGTTTCATGTGTGATTAAACAGGGACCAAAGAAGCCTGAGGTTAGTTTTAGGGCTACTGTCCTCTGGCTATAGTCTAATTGTATTGAGGAGCCTGAAGATAAATGGTGAATGACCGTGTGGGCTTCCCAGGTGGCACTGGTGGTAAAGAACCTGCCTGCCAATGCAGAAGACATAAGAGACACGGGTTGGATCCCTGGGTCAGGAAGATCCCCTGGAGGAGGACACGGCAACTCACTCCAGTGTTCTTTCCTGGAGAATCCCATGGGCAGAGGAGCCTGGCAGGCTGCATTCCATGGAGTTGAAAAGAGTCAGACACAACTGAAGTGACTTAGCATGCATGCAGGCATGAAAGACCCTGTATCAGGGCATCCGCCTTGCCCTCCCAAGCTTTCCTGCCCAGAACCTTCTTGGCCCCGAGGAAAAGGTGTTTCTTGTCCGCTTCCAGGTCTCCGGGCATTTGAACATTTTGATTCTACAAATGCAGTGCTCTCTGAATTGTCAACTAGTACCTTTCTTTATCCTTGATTGGAACTTGCAAGCTGCACCAGGCCACCGTTAGCCAGCCAGTCATTTCAGGACTGGTCTCTCTTGTGCTATGGAGGGTTCCCTAGGACTCTCCCTTTCGGGAGACAAACCCGAGAGGAGGGGCCGAGCCCAGAATGGTTTCATTTTTTTCTAGCGGCAGCATTGCCTGCTGCAATAACACTCAGGCTAAGGGGATGAAAAATGCCTTCTATGCGTTCTCTGCCTTTCCCCCCACCCTTCCCCAAGCCATTGGAGCCACATAGCCAGGCTCTGGGCCATTTGCAGGCCCAGCCGTGGTGCTTTATGAGGGTGACTGCCCTGCACGGGGTGGAGTGGCTGGCCCTCCCCGGGTTTGAATAAAAAACCACAAGCCATAATACACATAAAACCCTAATGTGCCTTCAAAATTACCTCATCTTTTATTTAGAGGTTATTCCGCCCTTGTCTTCCTTTATCGCTCTTTATGTGACTGAAGTGGGCAAGCGGCACGGAATGAGGCCATCTTGGTGGCTGAGGGAAGGGAGGTTTACGGGTAACTCCGCGAGGCCCCGGGGGGCCCTTCATCTCAGTCGCCCCTCCCCTCCCTGCAGCCAGCTGCTGCTTCCCTCCCAGGTCCGTTTTTTCACACCGTCCTTCCAACTGCGGATTTTATTGTCTTTCTCAGGGAGAGGAAGCTGCCTTTGGAGAAGCTGTGACTCTGGAGTGGGCCAAGGCTGAGCCTGAGGCCTGGCCCTCCCAGACCAGGGCTTTGGTTTGGCCTTTTCGTGTCCTTGTTCTCCAAGCTCAGGATCCTTGACATTTAAAGGCCAAGAAGAGCCGTGATTTATTCTCCAGCTCAGTTCGGAGAAGAGGGGCGGGGAGGATGGAGAGGTTTGATTTTCCTCGGCAAACGTGGCGGTGCTCAGACGCTAGTGTGTTTAAGATCCTCTGGAGGGCTCACTGGAACAGCGAGGCCAGAGCGCCTGACTCTGTAGGTCTGACATTCCACGCGTCCAGTGAATTCCCAGATGATGCTGTTGCTATGGGTCCACGGACAATACTTTGAGAATTACTGGGCTACAGAGATTAGTGAAGGAAGGTGAGGGAGAGAGAAGCGTATAGACGTGTATGTGAGAGAGACAGAGGCAGAGGGAAAGGCCAGACAGAGACTTTATTTTCTGAAGAAAATTTTCCCATCTAGGGTCATTCTTTATTTGCTAAGTCGTGTCTGACTCTTTTGTGACCCCATGGACTGCAGCCTGCCAGGCTCTCTGTTCATGGAATTTTCCAGGCAAGAACAATGGGTGGGTAGCCACTTCCTCCTCCAGGGGATCTTTCTGACCCAGGGATCGAGCCCGCATCTCTGTGTCTCCTGCATTGGCAGGTGGGTTCTTTACCACTGAGCCACCTAGGAAGCCCGAAAGATGGGCTTAAATGATAGCAAATTTTATTCCCTATTTTCAAACTGGGAGGTCCAGGAATATATGGTTAATGCAGCTGAAAGATCTCCACAGAGATTTCAGACGGTTAGCGATTCTCCAGCACTCTTGCCTGGAAAATCCCATGGACGGAGGAGCCTGGTGGGCCGCAGTCCATGGGGTTGCTAAGAGTTGGACACGACTGAGCGACTTCACTTTCACTTTTCACTTTCATGCATTGGAGAAGGAAATGGCAACCCACTCCAGTGTTCTTGCCTGGAGAATCCCAGGGATGGGGGAGCCTCGTGGGCTGCCGTCTATGGGGCCACACAGAGTCGGACACAACTGAAGTGACGTAGCAGCAGCAGCGATTCTCAGACTTGGTAAATGCCTTTAGCCTGGTCCTGCACCCTCTCTATTTCACAAATCTTTGATATTAAAGAGAGCTTCAAGGACACACCCGTCATGCTCTTCAAGCAATGTGGCATCATGGTTGGGAGCCCAGAGTCCAGGGTCAGACCAATGGGAGGTCACGTTTGTAATCTTGGGTGAGCTAGGAAACCACTCTGAGCCTCAGTTTCTTCAGCTGTCAAGTGGAACAGCATCAGTACCAACCTCAGTGGGTGTTGTAAGGATTAAATGAACTCCTGCAGGTGAAATCTCCCACCATTGTGCCTGGGACATTGTCAGTCTCAACAAAATGTGACTGTTACTATTGTCAGCATGTTCTCTTTTCTGAGCGTCTCTTAGTGTTTCCTGAGATTTGATGAGCTCCTATTGAATACTATGTGCCAAACTTCTTTCTACTTGTTATTTTATGTAACCAGCTAAATTTGTTGAAATAGCCGTACCATCTTCTTTTTACTGACAAAAAAAAAAACCACTCAGAAACGTTAAGAAATTTGCACTGGTTATTTAGAAGTCAGAAAGCTTACAAGTGGTATGCTGAAGATTATGCCTAACCTGACTGGTTCCCTCCCCTCTTGGCTCTGCTGCTGGAGAGCTGCGTGATGTTAGATACTACGCTCCCCATCTCTGGTCCTCATCATATAAGAAGAAAAAGGACTGGGTTATTCACGATGAAGTGAGAGGTTCCTTACCAGGGCTCTGATACTAATAGCTAGGGGCTTGTGGTATTTCCTGCAGGAAAATGAGGATTTTCACTTGACCTAAGCAGGTTTCCAGTGTGTCATCATGAATTCAACAGTTTAACAAATATCTCTTGAGCATCTAGCATGCGTCCAGCACTATTTTTGTTACTGGAGATGATACAGTGAACTGCACAAAGGAAGTCACTCCCCTCCTTGGGTTTTGTTTCTACTTGGAAGGTTGGTAGCCATAAACATATGCTCTCTCAAATGAATGCTCTAAGCTCAGTCAAAACCCACCTTTTAAAAAATTTAATTGTAGGGTAATTATTTTAAAATATTGTGATGGTTTTTGCATACATCAGCATGAAATGACTGTAGGGATACATATGTTCCCTCCCTCTTTTATCCCTCTCCCACCTCCCTGCCCCTCCCACCCCTCTAGGTGGTCACAAAACACCTGCTTTGGGATCCCTGCATCATATAGCAAACTCCCATTGGCAATCTCTTTTACATATGGTAATGTGTATGTTTCAATGCTGTTCTCTCAAATCATCCCACCCTCTCCTTCCCCTACCATGTCCAAAAGTTTGTTCTTTATGTCTGTGTTTCCCTTGCTGCTCCACATTTAGAGTCATCTGTACCGTCTTTCTAGATTCCGTATATATGCACTGATATACAATACTCGTCTTTTCTTACTAACTTAACTCTGTATAATAGGCTCTAGGTTCATTCACCTGGTTAGAATTGACTCAAATGCATTACTTTCTATGGCTGAGTAATATTCCTTTGTGTATATGTACCACAACTTCCTTATCCATTCATCTGTTGATGGATATCTAGGTTGCTTCCATGACCTAGCTATTGTAAGCAGTGCTGCAATGAACATTGGGGTACATGTGTCTTCTTCAATTATGAAAACCCACACTTTCTTAAAGTGTCAGTGGCTGTGTCCACCATAGCGTTGGGTGGATTCTAACTTAATTTCTTTCCATCTTCTTATGAGCTTAAAATTACAGCCCTGCATCCAACACTGACTATATTCAAGCAGTATATAAATTAGCTCATCTGTACTTTGACTCCAGAAAAGTCTGTTAGCCTTCCTTCCATCAAAAGGTTCTGACAATAAGACTCCAGTAACATGGCTAAAGATGATAGAAGATGAAGAATATTTTTTAAAAATGTCTTGAACTTTAAAAGCAGCTAATTTTTGGTTATCCAGGTAATAAGTATAGGGACCAGTTATAATGCAGTAGTTATTTGTGAATGTGTTTGGCATAAGCAGTTATACAATAAATGCCTGTTGAACTAAATTGAATCTGCTTATAAAAAGCCCACAGCATTTCGGTTGCAGTTGCCAATGATGCCTACGGTTTTTTTTTTGGTTTTTTGTTTTTTTTTTTCGGTTGTGCTGGGTCTTTGCTGCGGTGCCAGGGCTCTTTAGCTGTGATGCATGGACTTAGTTGCCCTGTGACATGTGGAATCTTAGTGCCCCGACCAGGAATTGAACCCACGCACCTGCATCGGGAGGCAGATGCTTTACCGCTCTGCCACCAGGGAAGTCCCAGTGAAGCCTACTGTTGGTTGCACATTTGCTTGCCTGATCTTGCTCTCCTGGAGCTCCAGGAGGGCACCCAGGACAGCATTTGCACCTGGTCGGGGCACACTCAGAGGAGGTGTCAGGACACACTTCATAGAGGTGGTCTTTGAGCTGAGGCTTGGAAGACGAATGGGTCGTATTCACTAAAGACAGAGGAAAGGGTGATCCAGGCACCTTAAGCCGAGGTCAGAGGCTTGAGAGAGCTTGGAACCTCAGGGAACCGCAGTTCTTGGGAGAACTGGAGTAAACAGGATGGAGGGGTGAATGTCAGAACTGGGGAGAGTTGCTGAGTGTGCGGAAAGCTGGGTGTGGAAAGTCAGGAGCCGTATCTGGAAAGTCTTGTCAGCTCTAGGAAGCCCCAGAAAAGAAGCAAAGGCGGGGGTTCTTTGGGGCTGTCAAGCAGAGGAAGATGGTGATCAGATTCCGGCCCTGGCTGCCGTGTAGACACTGGTGAATCTGTGTAGTCCTTACCTTTCAAGTTGCCCCATATTCTGCCAGGAAATGGTTTGAGGAGTGTGATTTTGCGAAAGCCCGATGGTATCTGGGTTACACTCCCCCGTCCCGAGCAGGCCCGTGGGGTGAGAGAGGGCTAACAAACAGGCCTTTCATCAGCGGCAAGCTACGGGTGGCCTCCTCCAGCCTTGCTGCTCCATGATCGTAGCTTCAGGACGGGGGAGAAAGAAAAGGTGGTCTCCACCCTCCTCAGATCCCCTAGTGTCTGCCCCCAGGGGGAAGCACTGAGGGTGTCCAGTAATCGGATGTAGTGGAGTGTTGCTGCACGAATAACCTAGGGCAAACCTCAGGCCTCCAAGGTCACGGAGTGTGGGCAACAGCCAAGAGCAGGCCAACGAGCACATGCAGCAAGGCTGGCGCTGGCGATGAGGATGAGATGCGCCAGAAACAGAGCAGGGAAGCAGGCGGCAGGGCGGTGGGATGAGGGAGGCACGAATCATCCGATGGGATGATTCAGATACGAAGCCAGGGAAGCCCGCCGAGAACTGGGGAGAGGAAATAGCCGGGTGTGAGGGTGTCAGAGGAAATGTGTCTGGGCAGTGGAGATGGCAGCGCAAAGGCTGGGAGGTGGGGGCGGGATTGGGGAGTTTCAGAAGCAGGTCAGGGCGGCTGCCACAAGGTACAGGAAGTGGGGGCAACACGAGGGGAGGTACCTGAATAACCCGGGGCCCTGTTCACATGGGGTCTTGCAGGCGGGGGTGGGGGCGACCGGGGTAAGACTAAATGTGGGGGAGTTTGAACTGGGAACCATGTGATGGGATTTATGCTGCAAGGGGTCGAACTGGCCTCTGTATGGGGAAACTGTAGGGAGCAAGACCGGAAGCAGAGACACCAGGAGGTGGTGGCTGAGGAGGTCCAGGGGGCCTTGGACACTAGCAGGAAGGATGGAGGGGTGAGCTGATCAGATCAGGGCTGTATTTTGAAGGCGATCCAAAAGGCTACAAGATGGTGCTCTGTCAACCCACCAATATTTTTTGGGCACGTATCACGAGACGGCAGAAACGAGGTCATGTGGCTTCTATCACCAAGGAAGTTGCATTCTTCTTAACAGGGAGAGACACACAGCAAAGTGGACCAAGATAGAATGAGAATCTAGAAGGTAGAAGGCTAAGAATGACCTACATTGAGCGGCATTTAGGCTGAGTCTTCCTTTCTTTTTTAATATTTATTTATTTTGCTGTACATGCCTGAGTGTTGAGTCAATAAGGCACGTCTGACTTTTTCGAGCCCACAGACTGACCCAGGGTTTCTGACTGTTTAACCCCAAGGACTGACCCAGGGATCAAACCCATGTCTCTTACACCCCCTGCATTGGCAGGCAGGTTCTTTACCACTGGCGATACCCAGAAAGCCCTTATTTGGCTGTGGCTGGTCTGCAAGCATGCAGGATCTTCAGTCTTGGTTGCAGTATTCAGGATCTTTAGTTGTGCCATGCGAACTCTTAGCTTGTGGGAATCTATTAATAGTTCCCTGACCAGGGATCGAACCCTGCATTGGGAACCCAGAACCTTAGCCATTGGACCACCGAGGAAGTCCCTAGACTCTCTTAAAGAAGGAGTGGGAGTTTGCGACCTGGCCAGGAAGCAGAGGAGAAAGGGCACCCCATCAAGAGGGAACAGCTGGGCCAAGGCATAGCTGCTTGTTCAGCATCATCTTCCCTTCTGGGGACTCTGAGAACACTGGGTCTGCTTGTGGTTCCTGATGGTATTGCCAGCGCCTGGCTCCAGAAGCACTGCTATTTGAAGGCTAGAAATCAGCACGGTATGTTTGGGAAACGGTGAATTGGCTTATACTGTGGAGCCTGAAGGGCTTCCCTGATGGTTCAGTGGTAAAGAATTCACCTGCCAGTGTAGAAGACACAGGAAACGCAGGTTTGATTCCTGGGTTAGGCAGATCCCCTGGGGAAAGAAATGGCAACCCACTCCAGTATTCTTGCCTGGAGAATCCCATGGACAAAAGAGCCTGGTGGATTACAGTCTATGTGGTCACAAAGAGTCGGACATGACTGAGTGAGTGTTAACTGGAGTGCCTGTCAAACTGGAGCCTAAAATGCGATGAGGCCTTTTAGGGGTCCAAATTCTCTATATTGAGGGGCTTTGTAGGGTAGCTGAGAGGACCATGAAGTTGTGTGGGCCCAGCCCTCTACGTGAGATTAGAGAAAGACCAAACATGCATGCATAGGGTGTCACTAATGGAGGCAATGGGATCACAGCTCCCCCTCGCTCCTCGGGGCTTCCTTTGAACTTGGAGACAAATCTGGGGAGACTGAAGGCAGACTAGGCGGCGTCTGTCTTGCTAATGAGTTCTGATGAGAGCAAACAAGGAGCTTTTGAAGCTGTCCTTGAAGATGATTGAGAGGTTCTGATGAGCCTTCTAGAGCATTCGCTCTGGAGCTTCGAGGAAGATGGAGTGGATGATGCAAGATGGGGGTTGAGGGCAAGGGCAGTCAAGGCTGCTACAAGCATCTGCTGTGATGCTCCCTGGGGAAGAACATTCTTTGGGACCACCTTTCCTCTTTTGAGAGCTTCCCTGATAGTCAGTTGGTAAAGAATCCACCTGCAATGCAGCAGACCCTGGTTCAATTCCTGGGTCAGGAAGATCCCCTGGAGAAGGGATAGGATACCCACTCCAGTATTCTTGGGCTTCCCTTGTGGCCCAGCTGGTAAAGAATCTGCCTGCCATGCGGGAGACCTGGGTTTGATCCCTAGGTTGGGAAGACCCCCAACCTAGGGGAAGGGAAGGGCTACCCACTCCAGTATTCTGGCCTAGAGAATTCTACGGACTGTATAGTCCATGGGGTCACAGAGTTGGATGCAACTGAGCAACTTTCACTTTCACTTTTCTGTTTTGAAACTTTTTATTTTGTATTAACAATGTTAACAGAGCCAATTAACAGTGTTGTCATAGTGTCAGGTAGGCAGCAAAAAGATTCAGTCATACCTATACATGTATCATCACCAATCAATGGACATGAACTTGGGCAGACTCGGGGAGATGGTGAAGGACAGGGAAGCCTGGAACGCTGCAGTCCACGAGGTCAAGAAGAGTCGGACTCGACTTGGTGACCGAACAACAAAAGCCGTGTATACATTCTCCTCCCTCCTCCCCTCCCATACAGGCTGCCACATAACCTGAGCAGACTTCAATGTGGGGACCTCCATTCTTGTCTCCGTTGGTCCGTCCCGGGCTCTCAGGAGGGGAGACCCTAGGAATACGTAAGAGAAGCTGGTGGAGGGAGAATGGAGAAGGGATGAGCCATAAATTCCCAACCTGCAGAAGCTCTGCCAGCCAGCCCCGCCTCCCCGCGCACAGGCCAACCCTGCTGTCTTGGCAGCAGGCATAGGAACTGGCCCTGGGCGAGTTCCCCGGGTAAAAGGTGCAACCTGGGCGTGGGCTGGTTTCCTTGTGAAGGCTGTTGCTTCCCCTCAGGCTCCCCCACGCTGCTGCTGAGTAATCTGCAGGCTGCAATCTGTTGGTGGAGGTACTCTTTCAACACGGAGTGTCAGGCTCCCAGGTACACAGGCTCTGTGTGTGCCAGGAGCCGGGCTTATGTCCCTCTTCCAGGGAAGCCTCCCTCCCCGCTGGCAAGTGGGGCCCCCGCCCTGCCTCCCTGCCTCGCTCTTTTAGGCTGCCCGGTCCTCCCCTGGGAACCGGGTCAGGGGACCCGCTGGCAGGTGTCATGGGGCATGAATCAGGTCTGAGCGGGAGGGTTAATTGGATGATTTCTCTGGTCAATAGCCAATCTCTTACACTCCCCATGAGAGAATTGGGAATCTGTGTATGTGTTGGATCATCTCATTGTGGCAGAAGTTTAGGTTACTGGAAACCACGTTTCGGCCAAGAATGACTCAGCGGACTTTTCCATGCTCTTCGTGAAGAGTTTGGGCTTCCCTGGTGGTGCTGTGGTAAAGAATCCACCTGCCAATGTAGGAGACGCAAGTTTGATCCCTGGGTTGGGAAGGAAATGGCAACCCACTCCAGTATTCTTGCCTGGGAAATCCCATGGACTGAGGAGCCTGGAGGGCTGCAGTCTATGGGTCAGACACGACCTAGCAACTAAACAACAGCAACAAAGTGGAAAATGTAATTTTTCTCAAGTACGTGATTTCAAAGGGGTGAAGGCTGGCTGGCATTTCAGCTGGTGGCTCAGCAAGGCAACATATCCCTCTGATTGGCCTATGTTTTCCAGGTTAATGGATTTTCCAAGGCACCTTGACTTGTGCTGAGGAAGAGGGTAAGGCATTCAAATGGTTCATATGTAAGACCTGACAACCTGTGAACTGGGTTTCTCTTCTATACACATGTCAGTTTGATTCACCAGAGCATTACTAGGCCTCATGGATGCCATTAGTCAGAGTGATAAATTCTGGGGATTTGGTAAGGGCAGACACTCAGTCCTGCCCTTGGGAAGTTAGCTCATGGTTCAAGGCTGGACTTACACACAAATAAACAAAGAGAAATGATGGTGCAGCATGATCAAAGGGTAAGGAAGAATTCATTCTGTTGAATAAAGCAGGGAATCAGGGAAGGCTTCCTGCAAGACGTGAAATCTCACATGAGTCTGGAAGGATAAATGGAAATGAATGCTTTCCAACTGTAGTTCTTTTTGGTGATCTCATGCTTGGCCTCTTGTCATACTGGCTTTGAGCACGAACAATTAATTCAACTGTAACATGAATAGAAAGAAGAAAGCATTCACTAACATTGCAGGTAAGTTTATCCCAGACCTCTTAGTAATTTTTTCTCCTATAGCTCTGTTGATGGGGTTCATGGTCTTTGCCCTTTATGAAGTGGTCCACAGTGTGAAAACTGTGAAAGGCCCTGGGTGAATGAACATCTGATAAGTATGTAAGTTGAAGAAAGTCTATTGGGCCTGGAGTTAGGATGTTAAGTTATGTAATTCTTTTGACTTTCCTCTTTTAAAATTACTATGAATTCCTTCAGGGAAAGGACAGTTTCTTACTTCTCTGCCTTCCAAAAGCCAACCCATGCCTCTCATCTCATTTTACAAATGTGGACTATTCTTGTGGTTTTCCTTGTGTCTCTGTTCCCAGGTAGAATCCTGAACTTATAGCTCATGTTCCATTTTTGGGAATGTCCTTCTCTGGTTCTCCAGGTTTAGAAGTCTGGATCCTTCTTGTTTGTTCCAATAACATAAAGGTCAGAATGTTCAAAGTGTTTCCAGACCAACCTTTCTAATTATTTGGCTAAGTCAGTTGGAAGGACAGGCTTCCCTGGTGGCTCAGTTGGTAAAGAATTCCCCTGAAATGCAGGAGATGCTGATTCAATCCCTGGGTAGGGAGGACTCCCTGGAGAAGGAAATGGCAGCCCACTCCAGTATTCTTGCTTGGGAAATCCCATGGACAGAGGACCCTGGCAGGCTACAGTCCATGGGGTCGCAAAGAGTAGGACATGACTAAGTGACTAAACCATCACCACCTTGGAAGGACTCTCCAGCTTGCTTCATTTTGACTGAAGTTCTCCAGGCCTGTACATGCAGACTGCATATGTAATCTCAAAGGGGTCCTGGGACAAGAGGAAATCAGGCAGATGCCTGACTAAACCAGGGCCCAGCTGGAGACCTCTGGCCTCAGACAAAAAAATTCTATTTAAGGAAGAAAAAAGAGCCCAACCACCTCCTCTGGCTCCATCAGATCCTTCCAAAGCTAGGAACTGGCTGTGAATCTCCCTGTTTCTACCACTCTGCAAGTTGGACTTTGCAGAGGGTGAACTTTTCTGGAAGAGGAGCAGACGAGAAGAGGTCTGCAGTTTGCTGTTGGCGTCATCTTTATCAATAAGTCTGGGTGCAGAATTGTGGAGGTGAGAGAGGAGAAGAGACATCAGAGTGAGCATGGACTGCCTGAGTTCTGTCTGTAATTGTGCATTCCGTGTAGAAGCAGCATGCCAGTCTTGACGAGGCCAGCTCTGTGCTGGACGCTAGGGCGTACAACTGTGAGATGCGGTCCCAGCTTCCCCAGTCACTGCCCAGTGGCGGGGAGAGAGGGACGCCAACACACCTTTAGAGGGGTAGAGGGGGCTTGACCCCACCGTTGGAAGCCACGGTGAGTTTTTGGGCTTCTGGGCTGAGCCCAGAAGGATACGTGGAGGTTGCCCAGAGTGGGAGTGGGTGGGGAGACTCCAGGCAGAGTGATCGAAAGTGGAGGGGCTAAGAAGAGAGAAGGAAGAGATACGTGAGACTTGGCATGGTGGGGTGGGAGGTGAGGAGCAAGGAACCACAGGTGAAGTCAAATCATTCTGGATGGAACAGGAGAGCGAGGTGGGTTTATGAAGGTACCTGCTCCACCTCCGGAGGTCATATTCCGTATCGCGACCTGTCAGTGAGGGGCGGGCAAACAGACAACTTTTGGAGGCAGCCGTTTTCACTGTGGACCCCTCTGGCCACTGGAGTTCTGAATAGTGATCATTGTGTTTCTACCTGTAAGGCATTAAATAAATATCAGTGATGCTGGGAAAGATTGAGGGCAGGAGGAGAAGGGAATGACAGAGGCTGAGATGGTTGGATGGCATCACCGACTCAATGGACAAGAGTTTGAGCAAACTCTGGGAGATAGTAAAGGACAGGGAAACCTGGTGAGCTGCAGTCCATGAGGTTACAAAGAGTCAGACAGGACTTAGGGACTGAAGAAGAAGAAACACATATCAAAATGTTTTCTCATGCATCATGCGTCACAGGCAGCCAAGGAGGACACAGGGCAAGAGAGAACAGGTGGCCGCTCACTAGTTAGGTGGTCTTCCAGCCGCCACTTAAGACGGCTGAGTGTCAGTCTTCCTATCTATCAGGTGGGGATAATGACACTTCCCTCAGCTGGTGGCTGCGAGGTCTGAACAACATTACTGCATGGAGGCCCACAGGAAGCCGCTGATGCCCCCCTGGATAACTGTACTGTTATTCAGATGGGTAAGAGCCCTTAATCTCTCTACCAGTCATATCAGGATGTTCATCCTAAGGCCCATCCTCCCAACTCCCTAGATAAAGCACCTGCTGCTTTTGCCCAGTTTAGCAAATGAATCTTTGTTCATGCCTGTGACATAGGCGTGCTGTCTTTGAGAAGGCTAAAACTGGGGAAGTGTCCCAGGCCAGTAATATACATTTCTGCATGATTTACAAGTTCTCATGGAGGAGGGGGGCACTTCCCTGGTGGTCCAGTGTTTAAGACTTTGCATTTCAATGTAGGGGGTGCTGGTTTGATTCCTGGTCTGGGAACTAAAATCCCACATGACTTGCAGTCAAATAACCAAATCTCAAAACACAAAGCAATATTGTAATGAATTCAGTGAAGACTTAAAAAAAAAAAATGGTCCACATCAAAAAACCTTTACAAAACCACGAGGTTCCCTTGGGTGTCCTCTTTCACTTTGTCCCCTCCCACTCCAGAGCCTTGTGTAGTATTGCTGCTCTCTGTGGCCTGGTGACTTGTGTTCTCCAGCTTCCACTGGCTTCCCTAAGGCTGCCCTTGCATTTCTAGTTAGACTTTCCCTTATCTTACTGTTTCTCTGAGCCTCAGACTTCATCTGCTTCTATTGTTTTGTGGGCATGAACATACATCAAAATGGGTTACAGGTGACAATAACAGAGATCGTGTTTTGGGGATGGACCCCATGCTCTCCAGCCAACCATGTCCCTGTTCCTAGTGATGCCCCAGGCTGGTGTTCAAAGGAGTCCTGGGTGCTTTCAGCCTCCTACACTCTCACCTCTTCTCTGCTTCTTGTCATGAAATTCAGACCAACTGGAGATGCTTGGTCTAATCTCCTGAAAGGACTCCTCATTATGGCCCTATGAGGCTGGTGTGTTGATGTTATCTGGGAGAGACTGTAGTTGCTGTGATGAGGAAAGCAGAAGAGAGAAATGGAGTCCGTACTGATCAAATGTGTAATCAGAAGACATCATTGAGGTCTGATGAGGCTGTTCAGGGTCTATTTCCCTTGAGATGCTTCTTGAAAGACAGCAGCTTGAAAGAAGGAGCAAGAAGAGATTCATGGAGATAGCATTTCAAAAGGGAGCATAGGTACAACTAAACTAAGCTCAGAGTAACAGAAGAGGAAAGTGCACATTAAAAAAAAATAAAAAATCACCAAATGCCTGTGGATCTTATGAGCGGCAAACTCTCTCTGCAAAGTATGTGTTTGTGTTTTGAGTGACTAAGACTCCAGAGACAAGTTTGAACACATAAGCCCAGGTAAAGGTAAATAAGATAATGTTGGAGGAAATTCATGACACAATGTTCCTTTCTATATAACACGTTTCCTTTGAAATTCAGAATATACATTGCTTAAAAATGACACAGCAGCTACCACACAGTGAACTGAACAACCTTTTTCATAGCATCCCAGCAGTGGAAACGGCTTCCGAGGGAATTGCTTGATGGCATTCATGTGGTTAGGGAAGCAAATAGAGATGTTCAATATTTCTTTATGGACTGAAGTAGGAGATACACCTAGCACTGTCTTCGGAAGTCAGAATTAGGCATGAAAATAACAAACATTCATCTATTTAATAAATATTTATTGAGCCCCTACTATGTACTGGCATGTTGTGCCAGTATGTATTTTTTTACTTGTTAAATGTAAAGGGATTTAGGGAAGGGAGCACTAGGGTTCTAAAGATAAGTCAGATAGTACCTGGAGGTCAACTATGAAACCCCAGAGATTCTTAGGTGGAGCAAACCAGATCATTTTAACCAGTGTGGCTCCTCCTTTGATGCCAAGGGCAGTAATCCAATAATGAACTTTGAGGTAGGTCTTGTATGTTTATGATCCACCTTAATTTAAAAACAGCCTGCAGTAGACTTAGGGAGAGAATGAATACTTCTAGAGACAGAAAGGTCTCCATGCCTTACACAGTGGCTGGCTTCAGGAATCCTTTGCATTTTGTTTGCTGAGTTCTTCAGCAATAAGTATTTAAAAGCTGGATAGATAGATGGTTGGTGGTGGTTTAGTCTAAGTCATGTCTGACTCTTGTGATTCCATGGACTGTAGATAGGTAGATAGATTAATTGATTGAGCTGCTGCTGCTGCTGCTGCTAAGTCGCTTCAGTCGTGTCCGACTCTGTGCGACCCCATAGATGGCAGCCCACTAGGCTCCCCCGTCCCTGGGATTCTCCAGGCAAGAACACTGGAGTGGGTTGCCATTTCCTTCTCCAATGCATGAAAGTGAAGAGTGAAATTGAAGTCGCTCAGTTGTTCGACTCTTCGCGACCCCGTGGACTGCAGCCCACCAGGCTCCTCTGCCCATGGGATTTTCCAGGCAAGAGTACTGGAGTGGGTTGCCATTGCCTTCTCCTAATTGATTGAGCTAACATTGGTTTATAACATTATATGAGTTTCATGTATAATAACATTCTGTTTCTACTTCCGTATACACTGCAGTGTGCCCACCACAAAACTTTAGTTTCCATCCATCACCGTCCATTGACCCCTTTTACCCACTGTGTCCACTCGCCCATCTCCTCTGGTAACCACTACTGAAGTCTCTGTGATCTGTGTTTTTATTTTTGTTTGATTCATTTACTTATTGTTTGCTTTTATATTTCACGCATGAGTGAAATTATATGGCATTTGTTTTTTTTCTGACTTATTTCACTTAGCATAAAATCTTCAAGGGCCATCCATGTTGTCACAAGTGGCAAGGCGGCATTTTTTATGGCTGGGTAGTATTCCACTGTGTGTGTGTATATATGTATATGTATCTAACACACCCTCATTCAGTCATCCGTTGACGGACACTTCAGTTGTTTCCTTACTGTGGCTGTTGTAAAAAATGCTGCAATGAACATAGCGGTGCATCTACAATTTTCAAATTAGTGTTTTTGCAGTCTTTGGATGAATACACAGAAATGGAATGGCTAGATCACATTGTAATTTTATTGCTAATTTTCTGAGAAATCCCCTTATTGTTTTCCATAGTTACATTTCCACTAACAAAGTACAAGTGTTCTTTATTCAAGTTCATTTGCTTTCCATTACAGACAGAGATAGACCACGTTTCCCAGCCTTCTTTGCAGGTAGGTGGGGCATGTGGGTGGTATGATGGATGCTGCTTCCAGGCTTGGCTCTCACATAATCCTCTCCGCCTCTCTGGCTGAATGTTGAGCATCCCACAAGGAAGAGCGAGGCCCTAGGGAATGGTGGAGCCTCAGGATGGAAGGAGACTTAGCCCTTGAAATAGGTGCACTGGAGTCTCCTGGACCATGCATAGTGAACTGAGGTGTGACTGAGAAATAAACTGTGTCACTTGGTAATGCCTGGAGATGTTTTTGGAGTCACGAATGGGAGACAGGACATATTCCTGGCATCCAGTATGTAGAGGTTAGGAATACAGCTATACACCCCACAACCAAAACAGCATAGGACAAAAATGTCAATAGGATCACTGAGACTTTGAGAATTACTACAGCAGCTACATTGTTACATTCCTGAACTAATGCAGTGGTGAAGTACCACGGTAGGATGATTCATATATACATTCAACAAAGTCTTGAGGGACTTCCCTGATGGTCCAGTGGTTAAGACCTTGCCTTCCAATGCAGGGGGTGTGGGTTCAGTCCTTAGTTGGGGAGTTAAGACCCCACATTTCTCAGAGCCATAAAACCAAAACATAAAACCGAAGCAATATCAATAAGGACTTTAAAAATGGTCCACATAAAAAAATCTTAAAAATTCCCGAAGTCTTGAGTGTGTACTATGTGCCAGGTAACTCTCCAGATACTAGGGTATAGCAGTGAACAATTTGGGCAAAAATCTTTGCTCCATTGACAGTCATATTCTATAGTGAAGTGAAGTGAAGAAGTCGCTCAGTCGTGTCTGACTGTTTGTGACCCCATGGACTGTAGCCTACAAGGCTCCTCTGTCCATGGAATTTTCCAGGCAAGAGTGCTGGAGTGGGTCGCCATTTCCTTCTCCAGGGGATCTTCCCGAGCCAGGGATTGAACCCAGATCAGGCGCATTGCAGGCAGATACCTTACCATCTGAGCCATTCTATAGCGGAGGATGGCAAATAATAATATCACTCAAATAAAATATAGAGTCTATCAGTGATAATAAATGATATGAAGACAATAAAATGGGATCTGGGGGAGGGATGACTGTATTAAAATATTTTATTGAAACTTAACTCATTGTTGTAAATGCCACATGACGCTTCACCCATACCCAGCCTAGTCCTCTTTCCCTAAGCCTTAGGGTCATCTGTCTGTTGGACACCTTTACTTGGATGTCCTTAGGCACCTTAAACTCCATATGCCCCAAGCCATATTAATAATCTTCATAGAAGGGGCTGACAGAGGATAAGATGGTTGAATAGCATCACTGACTCAATGGATAGGAATTTTCACAAACTGTGGGAGACAGTGGAGGACAGAGGAGCCTGATGTGCTGCAGTCCATGGGGTCACAAAGACTTGGACACAACTTATTGACTGGACAACAACAGATTGTGTTTTATACCTCAGTTTGATTTTGTCTGCTAATCTTAATTAAGCACAGAGTCACATCCATCCAATCCCCTCAATTTGAAGTCTGGACTCTTCTCTCACTTTCACCATTACCACCAAAATCTTGTGGAATTTACTTTGAAGTATTTTTTGAACTTTTTCCCTCTGTCCATCACAATCCTAGTTCTGACTCCCACTATTCCTGCCTGAAACAATCATAGTGGCCCGTGAAATGGTTTGGCTAAAAATAAAACAGACTCAGAGAAAGCATGTCAATTGCCCAGTCACACACTGCCAGTAAAGGCAGTGCCATAATTTAATCTTGGTTCTCTCGTGTTCCCAAATCCCACCCCTCGGCTCCTCAGCCTTTGAAGGTCTTGTCCAGATCTCATGGGGCCAGGGAACAGGGAGGGTTGCAAAGGCCCCTGCCTGCTCCCTCTGCCCCGGGTCACGCTGAGGCCACATAGGAGCCACAGCTACCTCTCAGCTAACCCATCTATGGTTGGAAGAAGAATTATGTTGGATCCACTTACAGGCACACCCCAGTTTATACTATTTGTGAGCGGAAGAGATCGTGTATTTCACAGCACTGCATTACCTGCAAATTTCTCTGTAGATGCGAATAATAACGCTGGGGTTCCCCATTTCTCAGGCTTCCTGTTTGCATGACGAGGGAATTCCATGGATGCACCTCTTCCACACTCACTAAGGAGGGCAGTTTGGAAGAAGGTCTGAGCAGCATTGCCTCAGCACCTTTCTGCCTTGTGGGGGCGGCCTGCCTAGGACACCCACCTTCTCCGTCCTCCGCTCTGTAAGCTGACTGGGGCACTCTCTGCCTGCTCTAGGACACTCCAAATTTTCCATCTCAGCCAGGACAGGTGGTAAGTCTGCCTAGCTTGGGGCGCTAAAGCAGCACGCTGGCTTGTAACACTATAGCTCCAAAGATTAATTCTCCGACTTGATTTATCAGTAACACATCTCCATCTGGAAGATGGTTTGATCTCCATCAGAGTTTTCTATGTCTTATTTCTATACTGGTTCTGAACTTAGGAAAGGAAATGCCTCTCTATCCTCAAGTCAATAATCATAGAAATAAATATCAAAATGGATTCTAAGAAAACAGATATTATTTCAGTAGGTGTTTAATATGTACTTACTCCCAGCTAGAACCCGTGCCTGATCTCAGGTTACAAATGTGAACAAGACACAACTGGCCCTCAGGGGGCTCACAGTCCACCAAGGGGTTGCTAGGTAAAGAACTAGTGTTTTAAAAAGAATGTTTTAAGTGCTCAAGATGAAGATAAACAGAACAATGTGGGCCTGGAGTGTGGGCGCATGCCAGTCTTGGAGAGGTCAGTGTGGAAGATTTTAGGGTATCATTGCTGGAGAAGGTAGAATCTGAGCCAAGACTTGAGGAGTTAATTATGCCAAGAAGGAGGGGAAGGAAAGATGATCCAGGAAGAATCCACAGAATGGGCATAAAGTATTGAGGATAAAATTCTTGGCAAGAGTGGTAAAAATGAAGCTGGAGAGAGAAAAGGGGCTCAGATTATGGAGGCTCTTGTATGCAATGGAAGGAGTTAGGATTTCTTTTTTTTTTTTTTAATAGCAGGTAGAAGGTGGTGATCTTGAGTGATTTTAAAGCCACGTGATTTGATTTCCATAAGTGGATGTTAGAAGGCCAAGGAAGGGAAGCCTGGGGGCAGGGAAGCCAGGTAAGTGTGTGGATTGAATGAGTTAATTCATGTCAGATGCAAACAATAGTACCTGTCATAGTTACAGTACAATATAAACTATTTGCTATTGTTGTTGTAGGGACTTTCCTGGTGGCTCAGCCTGTAAAGAATCCGCTTACAATGCGGGAGACCTCTGTTCGATCCCTGAGTTGGGAAGATCCCCTGGGGGAGAGCATGGCAACCTACTCCAGTATTCTTGCCTGGACAATCCCCATGGACAGAGGAGTCTAGCAGACTACAGTCCTTGGGGTCACAAAGAGTCAGACATGACTAAATGACTAAGAACGTACGCCAATGCAGGAGACGCAGGAGACACAGATTTGATCCCTAGGTCAGGAAGATCTTCTGGAAGAGGAAATGGCAAACCTCTCCAGTATTCTTGCCTGGAAAATTTCATAGACAGAGGAGCCTAGCGGGTTACAGTCCATGGGATGCAAGAGTTGAACATTACTGAGCACATACAAATTGTCGTCATCAGGATGGTCTAGGTCAAAAGTCAGCCAACTTTTTCTAGATAGAACCAGATAGGAAATTTGTTAGGCTTTCCATGCCATTAGGCCTACTTTGCAATTTCTCAGTTCTTTTGTTATGTCATGAAGGAAGCCATAGATAATATGTAAATAAATCAGCATGGCTGGGTAGCAATAAACTTTATTTCTAAACTACAACCCACAAGCTATACTTTGCCAACCCTTGGTCTAGGTTATGCTGCAGTTTCAATCCCCAAAGCTTATTGGTTTATGAGGGTTACTCTTACTTCTATAATTATCCATCAGAATGGGCTAGGTTATGCTGCATTAACAAACAGCTCCAAAGCTTTAGTGATTTATCTGTAGAAGGGTTTTGTACTTGCTCACACTGAATATCCACTGTGAGTTGGCTGGGAGCTCCACCCCATAATTCCTTGCTTTGGAACCCAGGCTGAAAAAGCAGCCAAATATTTCTGGCCTCTGAGGGACAGGGAGAGAGAACTTTGGAAGGTCCTAAAGCAGTGATTAAATGAGCCTGCTCAGGAGTACAAGCAGCAAATCCACTCACGACTCATTGGCAGCACCAGGCATAGGGACCCACCCAATCACAAGGGGCCTAGAAAATGCAATCCTGCCTCCTGTCCCCAAATCAGGGAGCTGGAAATACTTGGCAAGCATCACTGTGACGATTTCCACATTATTATTACCTGCGACAAAGCTTCCAAGTAGACATGTGACAGCTCTGGCCACACGGAGGAAATATGCTCTCTCAGTGTAATTCCAAATTATTAAGGCAGAGAATCTGATCAGCTGAGCTTGAGCCAGAAGTGCGTAGCTGGTTCAATTCACCAAGGCAGCGGCAAGGTATTATATCATCAAGTACGGTTGGTGGGAGCCCTTTGTTTGGATGGGAGGGGGTGGAAAAAATTAAAGGGATTATTTTCAGTTGGGCAATTGCTCCAGTATTCACCAACCTTAGTAAAGTGGCAAATAACTGCAGTTCAGCTTTCTGTGAAGGTAATCGGTAGAAAGACAGGGTTGTACCTAAGTGAAAGCAAGGAAGAGCTGTCCCAGGAAAATGGGGCATAAGTCCTGGGTCTGTGGCTAACCAGGCATCTGAACTGGGCTTGCTGTTGTTCAGTTGCTCGGTCACGTCTGACACTTTGTGACCCCATGGACTGTAGCCTGCCAGATTCCTCTGTGCATGGGATTTCCCAAACAAGAATCCTGGAGTGTGTTGCTGTTTCCTTTTCCAGTGACCTGGGTTAAGACACCTCAAAAACTTTCGGTGCCTCTTTTTCCTTACCTGGGAAATATATGCCTTAGTAAAATGGTAGAGAAAAAAAGCATAGAGTTCTGAGAAAAAACGAAGCATGTTAAGATGAAGGTCATGCTTCATTTTTCCAGAACACTGTGTTTTTTTCCTCTCAGTTCAGTTCAGTTCAGTTCAGTCACTCAGTCATGTCTGATTCTTGAGACTCCATGGTCTATAGCATGCCAGGCTTTCCTGTCCATCACCAACTCCCAGAGCTTCCTCAAACTCATGTCCATAGTTAGTGATGCCATCCAACCATCTCATCCTCTGACATCCCTTCTCCTCCTGCCTTTAATCTTTCCCAGCATCAGGGTCTTTTCCAATGAGTCAACCCTTCGCATCAGGTGGCCAAAGTATTAAAGTTTCAGCTTCAGCATCAGTCCTTCCAATGAACACCCAGGACTGATTTCCTTTAGGATGGACTAGTTGTATCTCCTTGCACCCCAAGGGACTCTCAAGAGTCTTCTTTAACACCACAGTTCAAAAGCATTGATTATTTGGCACTCAGCTTTCTTTACAGTCCAACTCTCACATCCATACATGACTACTGGAAATACCAAAGCTTGGACTAGGTGGACCTTTGATGGCAAAGTAATGTCTCTGCTTTTTAATATGCTGTCTAGGTTGGTCATAGCTTTTCTTCCAAGGAGCAAGAATCTTTTAATTTCATGGTTGCAGTCACCATCTGCAGTGATTTTGGAGCCCAAAAAAGTAAAGTCTGTCACTATTTCAACTATTTCCCCATCTATTTGCCATGAAGTGATGGAACCAGACGCCATGATCTTAGTTTTCTGAATGTTGAGTTTTAAGCCAACTTTTTCACTCTGCTCTTTCCCTTTCATCAAGAGGCTCTTTAGTTCTTTGTTTTCTACCATTTTACTAAGGGCTTCTCTGGTAGCTCAGCTGGTAAAGAATCTGTCTGCAATGCAGGACACACCAGTTCAATTCCCGAGTCAGGAAGATCCCCTAGAGAGGGGATAGGCTACCCACTCCAGTATTCTTGAACTTCCCTGCGGGCTCAGACAGTAAAGAATCTGCCGGCAATGTGGGAGACCTAGGTTCGATCCCTTGGTTGGGAATATCTCCTGGAGGAGGGCATGGCAACCCACTCCAGTATTCTTGCCTGGAGAATCCCCATGGACAGAGGAGCCTGGTGGGCTACAGTTCATGGGGTCACAAAGAGTTGGACATGACTAAGCGCAGCAAAAGATGAAAATCAAATGACACCACGGATGTGAAAATGCTTTGCAAATTACACCCTTCTTTCTCTTCTGTTTCGTTTGGCTGGGAGGCATGTGGAATCTTTGTTCCCTGACCAGGGATTGAACCTGCCCTCCCTGCAGCGGAAGGGTGGACCACTGGGCCACTGGGTAAGTCCTCTGGTGCTCTTCCATTGGTTGTTTCAGCAGCACCTCCGGGCAGTGAAATGAACACAGGTCTGCTCGGTCTTTCCCTGGCTGTTACCCTGCTCAGCCTCCTCTCCTGTCCTCTTTCTGGTCCAGCCCTTTGACTCACTGAGGCCTCTTTGGTTTCTCAACTTACGTTTCTATCTTCCAGCTGCCACTGGCTGACATATCAGTAGGAACAGAAGCACGGAATGATTGGCTGGTTTTAAATGTATTCTCATCTTCTCACACTGGTTGCTGGCACTGTTTTAAGCTTGCGTGTGTGTGTATTTCTTCTAAATAAGTCATCCAAATTTTTTGGTCATACACATCTCCGAGGAGACCGGCTCTGCCCGGATACTTTGGATTTCACCTGAGGCTACAGCACATTGATCTGTTCTCAGCATTTTCTCAGTCTGATTTGTCTCTGCTGAACTCTGGCAGATCAAAGTCTGATTCTGGCAATAAAGGATAAAGGGTTTGGGGAACAGGATTCTGCAACCAAGATTCAGGTTTCGCCCTACATGATCTTATGTATCTCTTTGCTTTTGTTTCTTTTCTCATCTGACACTGTTTTCAGTGTATCAGGCATCTTTTCTTTTTCAGTCAGCTCTATTGAGGTGTAACTGACACACAATACGTTGACCCAGTTAGATTATACATTTGTTACATTTTCACTTATGCACACGTCCATGAAACCATCATCACAAGTAAGATAATGAACATTTCCATCACTCCCCCAGACATCCTGTCTCCTTGGAATCTCTCCTCTCTTTGCTCTCTTCTCTATTCGGTGTTAGTTTGCATTTTCTAAAAATTTACGTAAAGGGGAGTGCAGTTACTGAAATCCTTCGTATTCCTGTTTGCTAATCCTAGTATCTGTGTCAGTTTGGGGTCTGCTTTTTAAAAACTGTTCATTTGCTAATCCTTTTTGTCTGTGTTGGGTCTTTGTTGTTGCACACAGACTTTCTCTATGGTGAAGGGGAACTGCTCTCTAGTTTCACTGTGGGCGGTTCTCATTGTGTTGGCTTCTCTTGCTGTGGAGCACGGGCGCTGGGGCACTCAGGCTTCAGCAATCGCAGTGCTCAGCTGGGTTAGCCGTTCCACGGCATGTGGGATCCTCCCCGACCAGGGATTGAACCCATGTTCCCTGCATTGGACCATCAGGGAAGTCCCTGGGGGTCTGCTTTGGCTTAATGCTTTCTCTCCTCAGTAGAGGTCATATTTCCCCGCTTCTTCGTCTGACTGGTAATTTTTGATTAAATTTGATCGCATGCCAGACATAGTGAGTATAGCATCACCTTGTTCTGTGTTGGATAGTTTTGTTTCGCTATAAATACTCGAGTGTGGTTCTGGGGTACAGTTAAGCTCCTTGGAAATAATTTGATTCTTTTAGGTCTAGTTTTTAAGATTTTTAGGTGGGACTAGAGCTGTATTTAGTAAAGGGCTAATGTTCCCCCAGTGAAGCAAAACCCTTCTGAGTATTCCATGCAATGTCCCATGAGTTATGGAGTTCTCTAGTCTGGCAGGTGCCAATGGGCACTTTTTCTGATTCCCAAGAGTGGTGTGTGCTGCAGGCTGTTCCCGCCAGTCTTTGCAGGTGTTTCTTTCCCTGGACTTGGAAACAAGAGCTTCCCTGAAACAAGAGCTGAATTGTATTTTGTTGAATACTCACATGCAATCCTGTGCAGTTCTTTGGGTTTCTTACTCTGTGTAGATCTTTCCTCCCTGGTCCTCAGTCCTGCAAAGTCTAGCCACCCTGTTCTCTTTGGATTCTCGGCTCCATCTCCTCAACTCTAGAGGGGCACCAGATTCCACCTGGCTTTTCCCTCCATGCACTGGGACCTGGAAGCTCTCTCCAGGCAATAAGCTGGGACAAATACAAGGGCGCACCTTATTGATTTTCCACCTCCCAGGAATCACTGACCTTCACTGCCTGATAGCCAACAGCTTGAAAATTATTGCTTTGCCTGTTTTCTTCTAACTTACATTTGGAAGGTAAATCTGATCCCTGGCCAGAAATGGAAGTCTACTAGGCATCTTTGAGTTGAAATAATCATGAGTTGTATAGACTTTTGCTTTACAAATTTTGGCTTACAGTTCAGTATCCAAGCTCTAGAAGCTTATTAGAAATGCAAAATCTCAGGCTTTATTCCAGATCGGCTGGATGAGAACGTATATTTTATCAAGATGTCAGGTGTTTGTATGGATATTGGTGTTTCAGAAATACCAGTGTGGATTTTTGAATTGCTGTTGTTGTTGTTTTAGTTGCTGAGTCATGTCCAACTCTTTTCGACCCCCTGGACTGTGGCCCATCAGGATCTTCTGTCCTTGGGATTTCTCAGGCAAGAATACTGGAGCAGATGTTATTTTCTATGCCAGTGGATCTTCCTGACAATCTCAATTTTTTTTCTTCCAAAGTTTAGTCTTAACTTCTGGAGAGGAAACCTTCTGGGTGACTCCAGGTGGAGGAGAATCAGGGAGGAAATAGCTCAGAAAGGGACCCCGGGAACTCTGCCCCAGACTCTGATGCTCATGGTCACATTGACACAGGCCCCACTCAGCCTCTGAGGGCGGCAACCTTGACCTCAGCAAGGGGTGCTCCTTCTACACAGGGACCAAGTGGTCTGACCTTGAGTGCGCTCATATGCTCTTCCTTGCAGGGATAATGCAGTGGGAAAATCTGGGATTCTGAAACTGAGAAAAAGTTATAGAAGGGGCATTAAATCCTTCTGGGAGCAAGGCAGTGGATCAAATAAGAAGTCACACAAATACCCACTTCTGGTGAGGGAAGAGCTAAAATCCTGATCTCAGAAGACTCAGGTTAGATTCCCTGCTTCTCCACCCAGTGGTGGAGTGTTAGGAAAGTTGCTGGACCTTTGTCTCAGTGTCTGTCTCTGTATATGGGTGCCCGGTCATGTCTGGACACTTAAAACCATATATTAGTTTAGTTCAATTAATGCATGCCAGTGTTTATGAAAGTCAAATAATATTATTAGAATTTCCATTGCCAAGAGCTTCCAATGAATTATATGCATGTGGTACTCTTTGCCTCAGAGTCAAAATTCGGTTAACTTCCTCCCTTTTTTCCTTCCCTCCTCCCCTTTCTTCCCTCCCTGCTTTGTCCTTTTCGTTTCTCCCTTTCTTCTTCTTCTTCTTAACTCTCTCACCCATTCTCTCTTCCATTTCCCCAAATTCCAGGCTTTTCTCAGGAAAGGGTATGAGAGTTTAGGTACCATATAAGCCCCCAGGAGTATTGTAATGTAGATAAATAAGTCAAGCTTCATGCTTTCCCATATCATACTTATGACCAGGTGAAATAAAATTAAAATCTATATCAAAATCAACCTTGAAGGGAAAAGGAGTCCATCCAACATACATACAGTGGGAGGGAAGGGTCTGGAAGAGGGTGGGGCAGTGGGTGCACCCCACGGTGAGGGTGGGTTTGTGGCTGACGATATATTCAGAACATGTAGCACCCTTGGATTCCACCAACCTGGAGTGATCCCAAAAGTACGAGGCAATTAGTCTTTTTATAATCTGTTATTTGTTCCAGATTTGAATAATAATATAGCTGTGTAAGGTGGCATGTAGGGTGGTGCCTTAAAGTAGCATAATCACCTTCCCAGGTGGTGCTAGTGGTTAGCACCAAAGCAGGAAAGGAAACATAAGAGACTCAGGTTTGATCCCTGAGACTGGAAGATCTGCTGAAGGAGGGCATGGCAATCCACTTCAGTGTTCTTCCCTGGAAAATCACGTGGAAAGAGGAGCCTGGCGGGCTACAGTCCTTAGGGTTGCAAAGAGCTGGATACGACTGAAGTGACTTAGCATTAGCATTAGTCTTTTTTATAATTTGCTGTTTATTCCAGATTTGAATAAGATAGCTGGCTAGGGTGGCATGTAGGGTGGTGTCTTAAAGTATGTCCTTTGTCAATGTGGCCTGAATTTCTTCACTCATCGGGAAGTCCCTGAAGGGGTCACTGGCATCATTCCCTCATTCTTTTTTAAAATGTTTATTTATGTTTATTTATTTATTTGGCTGTGCCAGGTCTTGGTTGCACAGCATGTAGAATCTAGTTTCCCAACTAGGGATTGAACACAGCCCCCCTGCACTGGGAGTGAGGAGTCTTAGCCACTGGCCCACCAGGGTAAGTCTCCATTCCCTCATTCTTGATGGCCTTTTAGTGAGGGAAATGGCAAGCTTGAGTAATTCTCCCCAATTTGGGGAAGGATTAGATTTTCAAACTCATGCCCTCTGAGAGCCTGCCAGTGAGTAGCACTTCCTTATAACCTGCTTGAGATCTTTCAAGTGCAGCCAAACTTCCCTAAAATGGGAGCCCCGTCTGTGCTCCTCGTCTGTGTCAGTGCCTGTATCGGTCATTCACCACTGAGTATTTCTACAGCCAAATCTGTGGCCAAGTGAAGCTGCTCTGCGTGTTTAGGTCTTTCCTGGTGATGCTCTGCTTATTGGCTCCAGGGAAGACTTAGATGAAAGGAGGGAAGCCAGCAGTTCCAGAGCTCCCCCTGTGTGCCAAGCATCACAGTAGAACCAACACACAGGTTATCTCACATATTCTTCATCATTAATCTACGACAAAGGAATTATCATTCCCATCTCTTCCTAATGAAGAAATAAAAGCTCAAAATGCTTAAGACACTTTTCCAGTGCCACCCAGAAGAGCTGAGATTTGGACTCATACTTTTCCTAATACTTAAACTCGTTCTGTAAGTATTCCAATGATGTGCCAAGATTATTGACTTAAAACCCAGACAGCTAGTATGCATTAAGTGCTTACTGTGTGGCAGGCACTGGAGACTTGGAGAGCAATGAGTGGGTGGGAAAAAAGCTGCAAGGGAGGTGGGAGGAAGGAGGGAAGGAATGATGATAATGAGAGAGGGGACAGAACTAACTCAAGAGCATTATCCACTGGGCTCAGGAACATGGATGGCATCACTGACTCAATGGACATGAGTTTGAGCAAATTCCCGGAAATAGTAAAAGACAGGGAAGCCTGGCATGCTGCAGTCCATGGGTTCTTGAAGAGTCGGGCAACTACTTAGCAAAAGAACAAAGACAGCAGGAACATGGGCTTTATCCTGTAGATGCTGGGGAACCACAGAAGGGCTTTATTCAAATGCTGAAGAGGATTGGACTTGTACTTAGAGAGAGCATCCAGCAGCAATGTGGAGGACAGAGGGCAGGGGGCCAGGGGCCAGGCAGGAAGTAGGAACAGCAATTATAATGCCACTGAAAGAGAGAGAATAGATTGATGGTGATGAGATGATTTCAGCACTGGGCACTTAGGTGCTAGATGCTCTAGTTAAAGCATTACATGTTCTCACTCATTCAATATTCAGGTCCACTTTACTACGTGAAAAGTACTATTATCAGTTTCCAGATGAGGAAATTGAGGCACAGAGAGGTTTAATACCAACTGTTCCTATCATAATGGAACAAGCCCTGAAGAGATGTTCCCTCTTGCTCTGAATCTTACGTTTTCAGTTACTAGATGGCAGATCCGACGCTGAGACTCTTAAGCTCTCCACCACTTTTCTCCATCGTATTTGTTGTCTCACCAAATCACATTGGATCATAGACCCTAAGGGAAGGGAGAAATGTTTGTGTTCATTAGGGTCATCTTCCTGCTTCTCCACACCCCAAACTAGATGCTCAGATCCTTCCCCTGTCATCTGCTTAAACATCTCCAGTGACAAGGGCTTGCATCCTGCCCAGATACCCTGGGACACTAGCATTATAGGAATTTTGTGAACATGGCCCACTGCTCCTGGTGCTTTCTCCGAGTCTGGGCCCTTCTGCCCCCAAACAGCACCTGAGAGTGTAAACTCTGGCTACTCAGATAAATCTGGAGCAAAGTCCACCAGGGATTTCAAGGAGTGTTCTTTGCACGAGAATCATCACGAGATGGCCAGGCCTGTGCTAATCAGCTGTATTTGAACTATAACAACATTCAAACCCAGCAAGACAATTAAAGCTGAAAATGGTCAGAAGGGATTAAAAGGATTCAAAGGATAATTGCTTCATAACAAGCTACATTGCTGCAAGTAGCAGGCAGGATTGATGGAACTGGAATTAATTATATTGGAATACATGTTTATTTTTATAGAGTCTTTTAAAATCATTTGGATTTGGCCAACTTGTGCCTTTCTCCAATACTCTCGGCTTTGGTTAACTGCCGCGGATTTATCTGCCAAGTGCAATTACTGCCATTCTTGGAAACTACGCGGGCACGAAAACATGCACACCATTTATCAGATCAATCCTTTTATTGCCTTTGTAATAATGACGCCTAAATTTGTATAGTGCTTGTAATGTTTACAAAATGCTTTGCATGTGTTATCTCAGTTTGTCTCTACAACAACCCGATGAGATGGTTAAGGGCTGGAGTTCCATTTGGAGATGATGAAACTAAGGCAGAACAAAATGAGCCATCCAGCGGATTAATAAGGGAACTCTGACTGGAGTCTACAGTACCTGCCTCCTAACTGGTGTGTTTGTGCTGCTGATCTGGAGAAAAAAGCATCTTGCTTGCTAGAGGGGGGTGGCTAGGCTGAACACTGCTGTCAAGAAGGAGAGAAGTCATTGCTTGGGTTCAGGGAAAAGTTGAAACTTACTAGTGAATCAACTGTTTGAACTATAAAAAGTGGAAGATATCATTGATCAGAAAGGAGAGGTACTTTTGGAAATGAAGTTGCTGTAATAAGGCTTAAGAAATGACTCTTGTTTTGGAGTCAGTAGCCTGGAGTTTATGTTCCACCTTTCCCATTTCATGGGTCTGTATCTTGTCACGTGACTATTCCCCTGGCTATCTTACTTTTTTCCCTTCTGTACAGTGGGTCTAACGATGACCTTCACTGTTTATGGTAACAGTCAAGATCAAATGAAACATTGCATTTGTTTGAGCCCGACAATTGTGGGGTGCTTTTGCCCCTAGTGTTTTTCTGTCTGATATCCCTATGTTAATTGACTGTGAAGTGAAGTGAAAACAGCTCAGTCATGTCTGACTCTTTGTGACCCCATAGACTATACAGTCCATGGAATTCTCTGGGCCAGAATACTGGAGTCGGGTAGCCTTTCCCTTCTCCAGGGGATCTTCCCAACCCAGGGATCGAGCCGGGGTCTCCCGCATTGCAGGTAGATTCAACAAAGAGAGGAACCCCTCATTTCAGTCTCTAACAAATGAGATTTCTTATACCCAACACCCAGTTTCCCCCGATGGTAATATCTTGCACAGCTAAAATACAATATCAAAGCCAGGAAGTTGACATTGGTTCAATCTGCAGAGTTTATTTGGACTTCACCCATTTTATTTGCCTTCCTGAGTGTATATGTGTGTCTGCAGTTCTGAGCAATTGTATCACATATATAGATTCCAGTAATTCATCACCACCACAGTCAAGATACAGAACTGCCCCATTACCACATTGGTCCCTTTTGCTACTCTTAGCTAGTCTGTGATTTTCCTTTCGAAGCATCTTAAAGACGTTGATCATTAAATCCATTTTCTGTTTCTCTTGTCTCTGTTTCTCTTGCTCTCTTGTTCTTTTAAGCCATATCCAACTCTTTGTGACCCCATGAACTGCAGCACACGAGGCTCCTCTGTCCTCCATTATCTCCCAGAGCTTGCTCAAACTCACGTCCATTGAGTCAGTGATGCCGTCCACCCATCTCATCCTCTGTCGTCCACTTCTCCTTTTGCCCTCAATCTCTCCCAGCATCAGGGTCTTTTCCAATGAGTCGGCTCTTCATGGTGGCCAAAGTACTGGAGGTTCAGCTTCAGCACCGGTCCTTCCAATGAATATTTAGGGTTCATTCCCTTTAGCATTGACTGGCTTGACCTCTTTGCTGTCGAAGTGACTTTAAAAAAAAAGAAAAAGAGTCTTCTCCAGCACCACAATTCGAAAGCATCACTTCTTCGGTGCTCAGCCTTTTTTACGGTCCAGCTCTCACGTCTGTAATATGTATACGATACACAAAACAGAATGAGCATAAACTCTGGACTCCAGCATCCCTGCGTTTGAGGAACAGCATAGCTTCTCACAGCTGGGCAACCTGGTATCACCCTGCAATCCCTATTGATAGGGGGGACGCACTTACAGCGACCGTGCAGCCTTGAGGTATAGCGGCCAATCGGAGCCTAGTGAGTGGCAGTTACTATCGATATAATTGAGATTTTCTCCTTTGGCCTCAGTCTCATCCCTCTCGCTTCTTGCGCATGGATAGAATTCATGGCTGTTGTGGTCCCCTCTTGCCATCCCAGCTGACAGAGCATCTCTCTGGGGAGGCTTTCTTTCATTTTTGTCTTCCTCCTCCACTCTATTCCCCAGCAAAACTGGCAGAGGTTTTCTAAGCTCATTAGCTGGCTTCTCACATCTTTCTCCCCTTCGTGTTTCCAGTGTTCCCATTTCATCTGCAGTTTGCCAGGGAAGCTGTTGGCTTTTGTTGTCTGGCTGGGTAAACCCTTCCCATGCCAGCGCCGACGTGCTGGGTGCCCTTTTAAGAAGAACACCGCTGTGCCGGCTCCTGATCTAAGCAGGGAGGCTTGAGCTGGGGAACGCGGAGAGCATCCTTCCCCCAGGGGAGCAGCTATTCTGGGAAACAAACACTCCAGGCATCTCATTAGCATAATCTCAGGAATTAATGGCTTGATTGATGTTCCACAGTTCCCCACAGTTTTCTATAAATGATAATGTATTAAAACGAGATGGGGGAAAGAAAACATGACGCGACATATATTATTTAGGTGTTTGCAGAGAGGCTGACACACAAACACACGCGATTTATCAACAGTCATATTTTTTTGCACAGTGTTCTGAGCCCCAAGCCTCCAAGATGTGGAATTAATTTCATAGCAGGTGATTCTAGACGGTTTCACACAGGCCATCTGTCGCTTCTTCAACTACCTTTCTGCTGTTACAGTAATTAATCATTTCAGAGACTGGCTTGGCCCCGCAAAGTCCATTCTGGCTGAGAACTCTACAAGAGCGGATAGCATTGGCATACGTGTTTTGAATCAGTTTGTTCCTATGAAGCAGGGGTGTTCAAATATTCTTCTTATTTACTTTTATTTGCCCACACCAATGGCTCCACAGCTCAAGGGTGCTTCAGAGAGTATTAGATTGTTGTTGCTAAAACTGCTCATGGTCTTCCTTTGGAGTAGAAGAAGCAGAGCTCAGAGAGGTAACTTGAATTGTCCAAGGTCACGCAACTAATTGGAGAGAGCTGGTACCAGAACCTAGGGTTCTCCACTTTTCTTGCCTTGATCCTTCTGGTCCTTAAATGTTACCAGAAATAAACAAGTAGATAGCCCTAGGAACACTAGAGGTAGCTCAGCACGGGACATCGAGGGCACACTCAAATTAAATGCTGCAAGTCAGTAATTTAATCATTCCAGAAATCAAAATATAGCCATGCAATAAGGTAGAATCATTATGAAAGGAAACAGAGTTTTTAAAGAAACATGAGTTGTGGTCTACCACGCTTGATGTCACAGTGGGAAAGAGAAAACACCAGGCCACTTTCTTGACCGTGATGCACTTACCCACTGATGTTTATTGATTTATTTATTAGTGACACAACTGTTTACTTGATTGGTGATTCATGGTATTCCCTGGGTTAGATGCTGGAGACACAATGGTGAAGCCTCTGTGCTCAAGGTACTGACACTTTGGTGGGGGGACATAAAATGAAGAATTAAACAAACACAAGTTGTGAGAAATGAGGGGCAGAGACAGCAGAGGACCGGTGGCACATTTTCCTGTGTGCATGAGGGACTTTTAGATGGGATGGCATAGCAGGCCCCTTAGAGGAAACTGTGCTGGGAATTGGACTCTGGTGGGTGGGAGCTGAGCATGTGCTAAGTAAGGAGGAGAGAATCCTGGGCATTGGGGACCGCATCAGAATGGCCCTGGGCTGGGAAAGCAGATCAGCGTGGTAGAAAGAGTCAGGGATGGACGACTGGTTATGAACAGGTTAAGAGAGATAGGTGAAAGACATTGTTCAAGCCCCTTGCGATGGATTGTTTCATTATTCCCATTTCACAGATGAGAACACTGAGATGCAGAGAAACAGAGAAGCTTGTAGAAGGTCACACAGTGGTAGGCAGTGTGGCTGGACTTCTAACCCAGCTTTCTCTGACTTAAGACTCCAGGCTTTAAGGCAGAGGCTAGCAAACTGTGTCCTGGAGGCCAAGTCCAGCATCCTACCTGTTGTCTGTAATTAAAGATTCACTGGAACACAGCCGCAGTCATTCATTTAAGTATTGTCAATGGCCACTTTCTCACCACAACAGTGCAACTGAGTAGTTGGGGTAGACACAGTATGGCCTTGCAGAGATTGCAATATTCACTACTTAGTTCTTTAGAGAGAAATTTCACTGAACCTGTAGCCCTGGGGTGGGGAGAGGGCTCATGTCTACTTCATTCCTGGTGTTTCCCCAAAGTCACCCAGTGACTGGTATTAGCCAGGATCCAATAAACATCTGTTGAATGAATGAAGAATGGGAGAGGAGGTGCATGGAGCCAAAAAAAATCAAAGGGTTAGAGCTTGCATGAACTGGGTTAGCATGAGATAAGGAACTGGCTGGTGAGCACAGACTCTGCTTGGTTGTAGCAGGTGGACCCACTTGGTCAGAGGGAGGAGCAGGATGTTGTAGACATCAGGTTGGAGACAGTCCCTGGGGGTCGATTGAGAAGCGCCCTGAATGCCACCATCATTAAGCTCTGAGACCTTTAAGTGGCTGACTTAGCAGTCACAGAGGCTCTGGAAGAGACCTACTTTGCCAAGATGGAGATTGTAATTGGTTATTGATGTCCTATTTGTATGCTAATGTTGCTCGATAAAGTAGCTAAACCATAATTAACGCTCCAGCTTCCTCTAAAAAAAAAAAAAAAAAGCCCACTGAAAGGTCAATGGATTCCATACAATAAATTATTAAATAATAGGAAACACAGGAGGTTAAGTTTCTGGGCTATAATCTTTTCAGGTTTTATGAACTATCATTTATTAAAAGCACTGACAATGTTTACATTTTGTTTTGCCATTTTCCTGCCAGCTTCAGAAATTTTTAGAGTTAGCGTCAATGTTGACTGGAAAAATATATTGTTTGCCAGACTTCATCTGTCTGGAAATCAAGACAGTGTTACCTCTGCGATCTGACTTCTCATCTCTCCGTGTCAATGTTAAGTCAAATAGTAAATCTGTACGTTGGCAGATTTCATGCTGTATGGAAACCAGGATGAAATATACTATAATGCCAGTTAAATTTATCTGGTAATCACAGAAACATACCAAGATCTTTTGCGGATAAAATTCTTACTCCTGTCCTGAAAATTCTACAAGAGGGAAGATCTTGGTGTGGTTATTCAATCGGTAGAAACTTTAGGACCTCCTGGACCATAGCACACCAGGCTCCTCTGTCCTCCACTATCTCCCAGCGTTTGCTCAAATTCATGTCCTTTGAGTAAGTGATGCTATCTAACCATCGCATCTTCTGCTGCCCCCTTCTCCTTATGTCTTCAATCTTTTCTAGCATCAGGGTGTTTCCCAAGATCTTACTTGTAAGGAGCAGGTATGACTAAAGGGATGTCTATGAACTTGGACTCTGGGGTCTGTGTTTGAATTGCTTTTTTACACCTTAGCTCCTGTGAAATTTGGACTTAGCTCTTTGTTGCCTCATTTTACTCAACTAGGAAATAGAGGCATGAGTGATACTTACTGCATGGAACTGTGATGATTAAGAAATTGTATATTAAATGCCCCAGTCTGGAGCATAGTAGTGTGGAGCATTATTATAACTCTGTAGGATTAAAATGTTCAAGGGCAGCAATTGACAATGAGGCCAAATGAACTGGTAAGTTGGTGAGCGTTAAAAGTTCTCTTCAAACACCAATCAATTCATTGACAGTTTACTTGGCTTGTATTGTGTTTTTTGGGAAGATGCTAAAAAATATAAGGTGCGATCATTCCAGATGTCAAAGAATTGACAGTTCTTGGTGAGGAATTGACTCAAAGACAAGACAGGGGTATTACTGAATAGAAATCATCTGTTCATTTACTGGGCAACTGTTATATATCAGGGACCATGTTAAGAACTGATGACACAGAAATGAATCAGAAGAACATGACTAACGATCTAGTGGGGTCTGTAGACAAGAGTTTCAACGAGGACTGGTGCAGTCCATGTTAAAAGTGTTTTCCCAAGAAAAGAATTAGGAACTGAGCTTTACAGTTTAGTACTGGTTCAACAAACAATAGGACTTCAGCAAACTTCTGGGCTTAATTTCCTCACTGTATATTTGAGCCTGAAACATAGAAGATGTTTGCCATACACAAGGATTCAATTCTTAACAATGCATAGTGCCTATATAGAATCATTGTTTAACAATCAAATGACTGATGATCAACTTCCCCCAAAAATACACTTAAATAGCCCAAGTTGTAAGAAAGTGAAAGTGAAGTTTGCTCAGTCGTGTCCAACTCTGCGACCCCACGGACTATACAGTCCATGGAATTCTCCAGGCCAGAATACTGGAGTAGGTAGCCTTCTCCCTTCTCCAGGGGATCTTCCCAACCCAGGGATCGAACCCAGGTCTTGACATGCTGTCAATCACACACAGCCCAGCATCTTGACATTACAACTCTCATTTTGAATTTTTCTTCCTGTCTTCTTTTTATTCCCCTGTTACATTTTCAAGTGCAGTTTTAACTGTAATTGCCATTAAATTGCACACATAATGATTTTTTTAGGACCACAGGTGTCCTGAATAAGACATGAATTGTAACACTCAATTCAGAACACACTCTCGTCATTTTTTCATGCCCACAAGATTCTCTGTCCTTGTGTTTCCCTCTGTGAATTCAGTACTATGTAAGCGGTTTGATGTCGCTGCTTAGTCTTACTAGGTGATATTAGTATCATCAGTTAGATGTTGTTGTTGAATATCTGGGTTGTCTGGTTTTACATCTTTCAAATGCTTTGCACTGTGACTTATTCCCAACTGTGTACATTTTCCCCAGAGTTCAAGGAACTGGAGGAGCTGGCAGAATCCAAGGAGGCAAAATCTCAGATGTCACTGAGGACTTCTTTTGGCCTTGGCCACGAAAGCAATGTGTCAGAGAAGCAACGCTCTGATGGCCACGCTGGGCGACTCCATCATCCTCTTAGCTACTTGATGCCGCCTCTGTGCGTTTGGTTGCAGCGTTGATATCACAGCCATCATGGTAGATTTATCACTTAAAAAAATTACTAGACCGTTTTCAAGTACATTTTTAGGTCTATGGAACTGAGCAGAAAGTAGAGAGTTCCTTATTTCTCCCCACTCTCACTCATAGTGTATTATTAACTTCTTGCTTTAGTATGGTGTGTTTGTTACAGATGATGAACGGATATTGGTATATTATTATAAACTGAAGTTCACGGTCTACATTAGCGTTCACTCTTTGTGTTGTACATTTTAGGTTTTGACAAACAGATGACATGTACCCACTATTACAGTATTAAACAGGATAATTTCACTGCCTGAAAAATCCTGTGTGTTCCTGCAATCATCCCTTCCTCCCTCCCTTTGAGCCCCTGGCCACACCACTGATTTTTCACTTCCCCACAGTTTTGCCTTTTCCAGTATGTCATATAGTTGGAATAATACAATATATAGCCTTTTCAGATTGGATTCTTTCACGTAGCAATATATATTTAAGGTTCATCTATGTCTTTTCATAGGTAGGTAGCTCAGTTATTTTTATCACTGAATAATCGTCTACTGTCTGAATGTATGACAGTGTATTTATCCACTCATCTATTGAAGGACATCTTGTTTGCTTCCATGCTTTGATAATTAGGAATAAAGCTTATAACTATTTGCAAGCAAGCTTTTGTGAGCATTAAATTGTCAGCTAACTTGGGTAGATAACAAGGAACACAACTGTTAAATTGTGTGTAAGCTTTTGCTTTGATATTTGTTAACTTAAATTGAGATACACGTTATTTTTAAGAGTTCTCTACAAACTTATATAAGGACAATTGCACCTAAAACATTTCAATGGGGGCAGGATGGGAGGTGCCTGGAGGCGAAGGTATCAATTCCTACTTCCTTGAAACAGTAAATAAAGGGAACACCTTGGCACGTACACTCCATAGCATTCTCCACATCTAAACGGCTCAGTACATACTGTTTTGAGCTAAATCACATCATGAACTTTGCCCATTCTGCCCTGCTACAAGCTGTAAAACTTCCTCGGCAGGTAAAGAACACCACTGATTATTGTACATAAAAAATGAACCAAAATACATTTAAAAAATAGATATTCAAATAGTTTTCATAGAAGTTAAATGAGCATGATGCTTGTCTCATTTGTATACTGATTATTTTTAGAAGGGAGTAGGATAGCACTAACATTTTCATCACATGGCTTTAACAATTACTGATGTTTTGCCAGTATTGTTTTATCCATCCACTTTTTGCTTTATTATTTTAAAGCAGATTGTAAGCATTGTATTTACATTATTTGCAATGGCTGCTTAACATTGCGCGTTACATGGAGTGGACCGTGCTCCTACATTTTTTCCATTGTTGGTTAATAAACAACTCCACAGTGGATGTCTTTGAGTTTAATGCTTGTTGGTGTTTGATGAAGACTAATATATGAAACTTTTCTCTTCCTTTCATAAGATTCAGCACAAGGAGAGAGAAATGCTAGAGCTGGATGAATAGAGAAGAAGAAACATCAGCTATGTGGATTTCCTAAAACATTTTCCCCTGAGTTGAACTTCACATCTCTTCTTGCTCAGCATAGAATGAATCAATCCTCCTGAAAGGCAGCCTGGAGAAAGGGAGTGTGACACGTGAGAAGGGTCTCATTGGACCCGCTCTCCCAAATGCACCCATCAGCTGAGTCTTCTCCTTCCATGAAGAAGAGCACGAAAAAGGAGAGGATGCTGATTCTTTTAGGGTAAGAATTTCTTTTCATAAAAAGAACCCAGAGGAGTGGGAGGTAAGTGGACCCCATTAGAAATATTTTGATTTAATCCCATAGGGGATTCCTGAGTCAAAGGGTGAATGTAATTTTATGGCATGGTGACCAAATTTCTTTCCAAGAGAGCTGTACATCTGTATACTCCTACCAACCATGAATGAACACTGCCCAAATTTCAGACTAGTCAAATTGCATAAATACCTGGACAGGTGTACTTAACATAATTGTATTTCAATAATAAGACCACTGAGCAGAAATTGTTGACCATTTCCTGGAGAGCTTGCCAGAACCCAACCAATCAAAATGGGTGTTAGCATCATTATACAGAGCGTTGGGGGCTGCCTGAACTGAATCAGGTACCAGTTGGAAAGCATGAAATTACTGACTTTGTTTAAATCTAACTGCAATTTATCTGTAAGAACAGTACTGAAAGGTGACATTTGTCTTGGTGAGTTTCCCATTCATTTCCGGAGCTGGAGTTCATCAGTCATGCAGCTCAAGTGCATGATACATGCAGATGAATATTTATTATAGATGATGGAGTATCCTTCTGGCAACATAATACACTTCATTCACTTGGAAAGGGAATTCAAACAGATCCATGATAGACTGCTGGAACTGGAGGGGCCTTTCACCTCCCTTCAGGAGAGATCGGTGGAGAATCTGCTGTTTTGGTGAAGAGAGAGTCCACTTGGTTAGTGTTCACATGTGAACTGTTTTTAAAGCATTCTGACTGGTTAAATTTAGTTAAATACATCCTATTGAAAGATAGTTACTATCTCAAAAATAATTCATTGAGTGGATGGAAAATCCGGCTATACACCTGAATTCAGCCAATAGATTGAAGCATATTGGCTGTTTGAATGCCACCCGACTGTTTGAATTTGTTTAGGCTCATAGGTGAAGACACAGATTTGGCCTAATTCACAGAGTCTCTAGGCACTAGAAGAGGATCTTAAAATAAAACTTGCATTTCCGACATTGATCTGACACTTGAGGTTAAGTGCTTCTTTCTTAGGAAATGCAAGATCAAAGACAATGAAATGACAGAAAAAAAAATATATACTCAGAGCATCATTCTTTTTTTCTTTTTAGTTTAGAAGCCACTCCTCATCCCAGGAGAGCTGAGCAGCAAAATTACGAGAAAAATAGCTTCCTTGTGCCCATTAAGCTGTCTTTTGTTTTCTTTTGATGACCAATGAGAATCTTGTTCATTAAAATTGTATGGATGCCTCTCCTTTCCTCCCACTCTTTATTTACACATAAAAAATAGATGATTCCAAAGATTTCAACATCACGCTTGTCAAGGTTGCTGAAAACCTCCATGCAAACAGCCATCTCCTTTTGCAGAACCATTAGGAGTTTCCTAAAATATACAGCAGTAGATTCAAGTGGGTATATCTATGGAGGTGTGGACAAGGCTGGGTATCTGAAGAAAACCAGTGTTACAAACAAACCTTCCTTGTCTTTTTTTTTTTTTTTAAAAAAAAAAAAAAGAATCACCCTACCTTCCCAGACTCTGGACACATGCCTTTCCCATTATGTGCTGGAATGGAAGTTACAGGAGGCTCTGTGACTATGGGGAGATGGAAACCGAAAGTACGGCCATTGAGGAAGATTAAACTCAACTTGACCTCCAAGGCTGATGGATAAATGATGATTAGAAAGAGGATATGCATATCTAAATTGCATTCTATCTCTACTGCAGTCTAACGACATTACTAAAATTGCCGTTTGATAATCCATCAAAGTGAAAATGTGTCCACTTATCTCCGGCTATAAAAACAATCATTGATTCAGTCTCTCAACATGGGTATTGCCAGATTATCGTGGGCAGATGGTCAGATTATTGCACTGGAGTTGGATCCAAATCACCCCTGCGTTTCCTCTTTCTGTTGATTTTTCCTCTTCTCTTCCTTATCTCCCCAATAAGTATTTATTATGCTCCTGCTGTGCATTTAACAAGATCTGGTTTTCAGGTGTACACCTTGCTGACTGGTGATCTTGGCCGAGTCACTTGACATCTTGGAGGCCTGACTTCTCCTCTGAAAAAGCTGAATACAGCCTGCCTTGCTTGACTTGCAGAGTTACTGAGAAGCACAAAGATGCATTTTTCATCAGAAAAGTGCTGTAGAAATATGAAGTTCCAGGACTCTGTTGAACAATAGTATTCATTTGTGTAGTTACAGAGCACTCATTAAGTACTACAATGGGTTGGGTTCAAGGCACCTGAAGATGAATAAAACATACTCCCTGTAATACACAGGGAGTGTATTTTTTCAGTCCAATGGGGGAGATAGAGGTATAGTGTAATAAAGGGGAGGTGAAAAGAACATCTCATATAGAGGAAAGTTCACGTTAAGTACAGAGATTGGGAAGAATGGCAACTAGAGGGTCATCTTTTGTCTTGTGAGCATCTCTGTGTTTGTTTGTCTAGATTCCACCCCTCCTGCCCCTTCTAGACCCTGAGATTCTGTATTTCTTACGATCTGGGTCAGTCCTGGTGGGGCCTGCCTAAGTGATCTTGATGGATGCTATCGCAGCTATGGTATCAACTGTAGCTGCTGGCGAGGGACAGAGGTGATACTGCAGAAGATGACAAATAGAGCAGGGCTGAGGATGACTGGGGAGGATGCTGCTTCTCGTCCATCTGTCCCTCTTGCTGGTGATTTGGGTCTCTTCATATGAGCCACGTGACCTGATGGGCTACCTTCAGATGGCAAACTTCTCTGGTCCCAGGGAAAGAGAAGCATTTCCTACAGCGTCTCGGGTTTCACAGCTGGTGCTCTCCTTGGCTCCACAACACAAGTCCTTATAGTGCAACAAGTATGTGTGTTAGTCGCTCAGTCATGTCCAACTCTTTGCGACCCCAGGGACTGGAGCCCGCAGGCTCCTCTGTCCATGGGATTCTCCAGGCAAGAATACTGGAGTGGGTTGCATTTCCTTCTCCAGGGGATCTTCCTGACTCAGGGATTGAACCCGGGTCTCCCACACTGCAGGCAGATTCTTTACAGTCTGAGTCACCAGGCAAGAGTCAAATGGACTGGCTTTGAATCATAGCTTTGATACTCACTATGCATACATTCTAGAGCAAATTATTTCAACTCTTGAAACCTCAATTCCTTATTTGGAAAATGGGAGCAATAGCAGCAGCCATCTCATGGGGTTGCAGGTAGACAATAGACTTTAAGGATTTAGCCCAGGGTTCTGCACACAGTAAGCATTTAGGCAATACCTCTGTTGCAGAGATTACTTGTCTTCTGTATTTGGACAGAATTAGAAGCTGGATAGGGGGCTTCCCTGATGGCTCAGTGAATAAAGAATCCACCTGCAATGTAGGAGACACAGGAGGCAAGGGTTCAATCCCTGGGTCAGGAGGATTCCCTGAAAAAGGGAATGGCTACCCACTCCAGTATTCTTGCCTGGAGAATCCCATGGCCAGAAGAGCCTGGTGGGCTACAGTCTATGGGGTCTCAAAGAGTCAGCCACGACTGAGCACACACATAGCAGCAAGGCAGAGAAAGAAAAATAGCTCTGCAGAGGCTTCAGGGTGAGACTCCTGACACTCAGAACCTCATGCAGACACTCTCAAGAGAAGCAGAGCACCTCCCCTGAACCTCCTGCTCTCTCTCTGAGAGAACAGGAGTCCCAGGGCTCCCTGAGATGCTTCTTACATTGTTTCTTACCCCAAAGATTCAATGGGTCATCACTGGACATGGTGAGACAAACTCTCCATTGCTAATGACCTTGATGTGGTTTGCAAGTGCATGACTTCATGTTGCTGAAACCAGCCCCCCTCATCAAAGAGGAAGGAGACGCACCCAGCCGGGGCCCCTAACAATAAGAACCTGTGAGAACAAGGCTGCTTTTCCTCCTTGAGTAGAGAGGGTGAGAATGGCCTGTCCTCCCCATAACCTAGGCTGGTAACAGAGAATATGGAGGCTTCCATACTAACCCTCCCCTTGAAAGCCTTCACTTCCTCTTTTTTTTTTTTTTTTTAATCCTGAAAGAATTTTTTTCTCCTTCCAAAGCCAGATTTGGATACCAGGAGGCCAAGGTATATTTATTGTCCTGGGCATGTCATTTGCATATGTCACTAGGGTTGACCTGTCTATGATTAAGCAGCTCCCAAAGAAACAGCTTGTCACACCTGTCACTTGTTATCTTGTCCTCTGTTTTTCTTCCTTCACTTCGCCGAGGACCCAGTGGCCTCTTTTAGACCAGGAGAGGCAGACTTGCCAAAGAAGGTCAGAATGGTGTGAGGAGGGGTAAGAATCAGAAGCACTCATGAGATTTAGTTTGCAAAGTAAACTCTGGCATGATTATATGTGTCATTCACTGTAGATTTGACTATATCAGGTATTGTCCTAAGAATCTAAGAGTTATCGCATTAAATCTTTGCCAGAACCTGATGAGGTAGATACCCTTATTCCCATTTTACAGATAAAAGGGCTGAGGACTAGAGCTTATCTAACACCCTCAAGATCACCCTGCTAATCACCGGCAGAGCTGAACTCAAATTCAGGTTGATCTGGCTTCCGAGCCCATTCTTATAACCCTGCACACTGCTGTTATTCTCTTCTCCAAATCATTGTGTTGTCTTCCGCAATTCCCCCCTGCCCCTTACCTACAAAAGGATTGCACATGCCCCTCCTCCTCGATGGCCTGTGACCATGAGCGACTCCTACAGGAGGAAAGAGGACACCTCCCTGCCTTCTTGACTGACTTAGGTTTGATCAGTAGATTGCGAGTAGATGTGGTGTGCGCCATATCTGAGCAGAAGGCTTTATGAAACACTACGAGCCTCTGTGAGCTGTCTTGTCTTTCCCCTCTGCCACAAGAGTGGCAAGCTCCTCACAGCACTAATCTGTACAAGGGGGAGATATCTTCCCTGCGTGTCTCATGCATGCTCAGTTGCTAAGTCATATCCGACTCTTTGTAACTGCATGGACGTTAGCCTGCTAGGCTCCTCTGTCCATAGGATTTCCCAGGCAAGAGTACTGGAGTGGGTTCCATTTCCTTCTCCACTGCCTATCTCATAATTTGGAGCGAAAATCAAATAAGACTAAGCAATAGACAGAAGTACTTGAGGACAAGTCTGTGACTTTATTTCCTGAGTCCCCAACACCTTGTTCATGAGCAAGGATGGAACTCAACACAGTTCTGCTTAACAAACAAATAAGTTCACAGCACAAATCCAGAGCAAGCAATAGGACCTAGATGGAGTTGGGCCTACACAGAGGAGGCTAGCTAGAAGGGTCTGGGTAACTTTCTCCAATAAACCAGCCAGTTCTTACTTAGGTCTACCGTAGGCAAAAGGACTTCCCTGATGGCTCGGAATTTTCCTGCCAGTGCAGGAGATGCAGGCTCCATCCCTGGGTCAGGAAGGTCCCCTGGAGAAGGAAATGGCAACCCACTCCAATATTCTTGCCTGGGAAATCCCATGGAAAGAGGAAGCTGGTGGGCTGCAGTCCATGGGGTTGCAAAGAGTCAGACACGACTTAGCGACTAAATCTATGCCACCATAAGCAAGCGTTTCATTGTAGCCAGCATACCTGAGTTATTTAAAAGAATAGTGAATCTGTGTAGTAAAAAGTCAGAAAGGGTGTTTCAGACACATACTGGTGTGTCAACTTAATCCATTCCCATCCCTTCTTCCCTATTAGTAGAGCCCTAATCTTGTTCACTCACCTTTCAGAAGGAGAGAAAAAAATTATTTCAGCCGTCAGAGTGGTCTTGTTCTGGCCAGAGACTGGTTTGGATATGGATATGTGACATATTTATGGCCTATAAATAAGGGGAAATCTGCGTGGATGACTGAGAAAGAATTATCAGTCTTAGAGACATCAGTGTGTGGGGGTGGTTTTCCCCTTCTCCACATTTTCCCTTACAGGCATTGCTGTGTCCACGTGTGATGCCAAAGCTATGACCACCATCCTGTAATGATAAGGAGATCTATTGCTGACAGGGAGGACAGAGAGGGTCTTTGCAGAAGATCCTAAAGGGTTCATTGGGAGTTTGAATTAAGTTGTCTCTTATTGCAAGGCTTCTTATTTGTGAAATGTCTTTATTGTTCCCCACTTAGTTGCACTGGCTATTACAGTTGGAAGCTCTCTAATACATTCAGGGTTTCTGTGGTGGCTCAGATGGTAAGGAATCTGCCTGCAGTGCAGGAGACCTGCATTTGATCCCTGGGTTGGGAAGATCCTCTGGAGAAGGGAAAGGCTACCCACTCCAGTATTCTGGCCTGGAGAATTCCATGGACAGAGGAGCCTGTCAGGCTACAGTCCATGGGTTGCAAAGTCGGACACAACTGAGCCACTGTCTCTAATACGTGCAAGATGACGCAAAAGTGAGGAACATGTGGAGCCCATCTATCCACCAAGAACTCACAGCCTGGTTGCAAAAGTAGCAAGGCAGTAATTGATACCAGCACAGTGTGATACACACCTGAATGAAGGTGCAAGCCAGGTGCTTCAGGAGGGCATGGAGGAGTAAGCTTGGTCTGCAACATAGGGTCAGGGAACGCTTCGGAGAGGAGGTGGCTTTGGGTGGACTTTTGATCAGATGGGTTTTGCAGTCCATGCAGAGGGAATGGCACTGTCAAAGGCAGGGAGATCTGAGAGAGACTTGTTTGATTAAGATTTGTTTGCTTTGGCACTACTGGGCTGTAAAGGGTGAGAATGAAGCAGGAGGAAGTAGTCAGATCACAAAAGACTGCGAAGGACACACCAAGAGGCACGTTGGTGAAGGTGTGTGCACGTGAGGACTCAAGCAGGGAACCTGCCTTCCAGGCGTTTATGAATTGAAGGGTATTTACTGAAAGCCTACTGTGCACCAGGTTCTGGGCTGGGAGCTGGGGCTGCAGCTCTCAGTGCTGGACTGGAAAGTCTCGAAGACATAACCCCACCATGGTCACCATTGATCCCCCAGCAGTGAGACCAGAGTTTGGCGTCCAGGGGGCTCACATAGTTGTTGACCAAATGAGCAAAACAAACACCATCCTTACCCATGTAACCTTGCTGACTAGGAGAAAAACGAGCATTTAACAAGAGATGAAATGGACTGTTTAACACAATTTCGATGAGTTTAATTATATGAACATAGTTGGGAGGGCTAGACCCAAATTCTTTGGGGACCCCAAAGAGTCAAGAAATGCCATCTCTTTCTTGACTTGTTCCAAGAAGTGAGCTGGTAAGCGTTTTTTTTTCGTTTTTGGTCTCAACCTCTCTGGACCTCAATTTCCTTGTTTGTAAGCTGAAAATAATCATTCTTATTCCCAAGGGTTGTGGAGAGCTTACAGATAATGTACTGAAAGTTTCTAGAACAGAGTGCACTCAGTATCTTCTAAATACAGAACTGGTAAGTCCTCAGGAAAAGTGACTGAAGTGGGATGACGCTGCCGTTGGAATTTTCTCTCATTGTTGGCGGACCTAGACCCAAACCTGAAGTCGCAGCTTGTAAGTAACAGGTGTTAATTTCTCACACTGTATTTCCTGACCATGTTGGGAAAATAAGGTATCGTTTATTTCATAAAGGGGGAAAAAAAACCAAAAACTTTTGTGAACTTGATGGCTATCAGAATCATTCCCTCTTTAGCCCCTGGCGAAAAATGAGTCAGCAACTCAACGTTTCTGTGGCAAACAGGTAAGCAGTGGATTCACAGATTAAAATGACCATTTAAGAAGGGGGAAGAGAACCTAGTTTCAGAGGAACCAAAGCAGAAGGGGAAGGGAGAGAGCCGTGCCTTCTGTTGCTACCTTCTTTTCATTGGTTCTTTCTCTCTCTCTCTCTGTCTTTTTAAAAAGAAGTCCCACACTTAATGCTCTGCTGTCACCATCGTGAAATTATTGTTTTGTTTTTTTTTTTTTCTTCTTTTTTTGTGGCTGTGCTGTGTGGAATGCAGGATCTTAGTTCCCTGACCAGGGATGGAACCTGCGCCCCCTTGCAGTGGAAGTATAGAGTTCCAACCACCGGGGAAGTCCCTCTGCTGCTTCACTTCCCGTCCAAGCCACTGGTTGATTTTCATCACACCCAGAACACCGTAGGCTCTTCCAGGGCCCAGCTGGGGAGGCTGCGGAGCGGGAAGGCTATCTCAGGCCATGATGTTTTGGCCAATTGCTTTTCCTAAATGTAGCCTGAGGCTACTTCCTTGTGTTCTGAATCCCAATCCAAAAGAACCAGTGCTGGGTTGAGGCTCCCAGCCTAAGGGAAGCCATCCTTCATGATGAACATTCAGAAAATATGGCTTGGAGGCCGCTGCGCTAATTGTCTGGTACCCTACAGGATGAGGGCCAACTGTGTTGAAAGAGGAGGATAACTAACATGTTTGCAATGTCATCTAATATGGTGCTGGACGCTTTGCACCTACATGCTTAGTTGCTCAGTCATGTCTGACTCTGCGATTCCACAGAGTCCACCAGGTTCCTCTGTCCATGGGATTCTCCAGGCAAGAATACTGGAGTGGGCTGCCATTCCCTTCTCTAGGGAATCTTCCCAACCCAGGGATCGAACCTGGCTGTCCTGCATTGCAAGTGGATTCCCCACCAGGAAAACCATGCTGGATGCTTCGTATACCATATACTTTGTAATTCAAACAGCAGCACTTCACTATAGGCATGGTCCCCATTCACAGATGAGAAAACAGAGGCTTAGATGGAATAACCCAAATATTTATTCAAGGTGATAAATCTGGAAAACAACAAACCTGAGATTTAAAACTTGCAATTTTTTGCCCTAGAAATCTGAGTGAAGAGAAGAGCTGTGGGCATCCTTTCCACAGTGTGAATTGAAAGCATGCCTAACATATGTAGGCTGTGCTGAATTATTTCTACGAGCTCCTTAGACTGTATGCTGCAGGTGGGTAGACAGGGTCAGCTGTGCTGCTTTCAGCTGCATTCCCAGGACCCTGCATGGAGCCCGGTGTGAAGGAGGCTCTCAATCAAATGTGTTGACTGATGAACAAATGATCGTCTTAGCTTTTGATCTCAAGAGGTTACTTATTCCAACAGAGCCATGCAGAAGGGTGGCCGGCAGACACAGACACTGAGAAGTACAGGGCCTGGGCGGGCATCTGGAGCAGACCCTGGTCCACCAGATGAATCTTGCAGTGGCTCACTCTGGGTCTTCATTGCATGGAGAACACAGGGCAGGCAGTGACAGATGTTTCAGACATCTGGGCAACAAGTAATCATGCAGATTTTATGGAAAGTATTTGACAGATTTGCAATAAGGTCTTGCAACAAATCGATCAAGTTGATCTTTCAGGTTCTGAGTCACAGGGGAAGGCATAGATTAGGAAGACATCTCTCAGGCCTGAACAAGAGAGAGCCGCTGGGCTATGGACTTGCCTGACCTGTCTGGTGGGTGAGTGGCAGCCCTGAGGCTGGCTCAGGGAGGCCTCTGATTAGGGCGCCTTGGTCAGAGAGCTCCAAAACTGGAGACTGAGAAATGGAAGAGCCCACAACATCCAAATTATCATCCATCATTGATCATTCAAGTGCTTGGCCATCAATAAGGGGAAGTGCCATGACAGCTGGCAAGGGTACTTTTTAACAATCTTGGATGTACTTCTTGTTATTATTAGTAATAGTAGCAGCTGTCGTTTACTGAGTACCTACAATGCGAAGACAATAATAGCATCCATCTCACTGAGTTAGTGAAAACAGAAAGCATGCAAATTGCTTAGTACAGCCAGCTCTGTTATAACAAGACATACACATTCCTAAAAATCACTGTGCTATGCAAAAAAAATCACACAATGAAAACCACAGGGCTTGTGGGAAAAAAGGATTAAGGGAAAACAATCAAAAATATCACCAATGAGATAGATAGATATACAAACCTAATAAAACGGTTAATACAGTTTTACATGTTAAATGGCGAAGAACTGCTTAAATACTGTAAAAAAGTAAAAATAAATAGGGTGTATGTGCTCAGTCATGTCTGACTCTCTGAGACCCAGTGGACTATAACCTGCCAGACTCCACTGTCCATGGAATTATCCCAGCAAGAATACAGAACAAGTTGTCATTTCCTTCTCCAGGGGATCTTCCTGACCCAGGTTTTGAACTTGTGTCTCCTGCATTGGCAGGCAGATTCTCTACCACTGGGAAACCTGGGAAGCCCCAATAAGTAGGATACTTTATCTTAAGAGAGACCTAGAGTTTACTTGGTTAAGTGGGTGTCAGAAGCTCTGACATCCAAAGAGAAGCAGTTTGTGAGTTATTGTGGAGTAGCGATAGGAGGCTTATTTGGAGTCAAGAGGAAAGTTGTGATACCAGATGTGCACAGGTGTGACTCATCACACACACCCTGCATTTGCAACTGAGATCACTGGCAGATGTTTGAAAGGTGTTCCTCGCGCTCCAGCGTAGCCTGGTTCAGCTGGGTGTATCCAGCGTCTTATGTGAAATCTCACATAAGAAAACAGACTCTGCCCCATGCTCCAGTGGTTCTCTGATACATCAGTTGTGCTGAGACAAATTCATGTTTCCAAAAAAGTGCTGTAACAGAACTGACTATACAGAATTTACAGTAAGCGCTCAATGAAGAGCCCTAGAAATTGTTCCATAGGGTATCTTTCATCCATTCATTAAACCTGGTAACGTTTGTATGAAGAATCTCATCTACAAAAGAGTAAAACTGAGATTCAAAGAGGTTAACTCACGTGCTCAAGAGCACAGAGATAGGAAGGGGCGGGAGCTCTGTCTACACTTCTATGAATCTAACCCTGGGGTAAATCACCACTTACATCCCAATATGGGATCATGAGCCAGTGGCAGAGGAAGCTGCATGGTGAAGGCAAGGTTCTAGGTCACCATCTTTGCCATTTCAAGATATCATTGAATAGACATGGTTTTTAAAGACCAGACACATTTCTGAGACATTTCTAGTCTGTGCTGCTACCTCCAGGGATATATTTATTCTCCTCCTCTATTCTTAGGGATGATAGAGTGGAAAATGTCAAGAAGCACTGTGATGTCCCAGATTACTTCCTGATGTGGGAAAAAAAAATCCTTTTACACAGCCCAAAGCTGCCTCCCTCTGCCACCATGTCCTTACGTGTCCTTAACCAAGTCTTCTCTTCTCCAGGCTGAACTTGGCAGTAAGTAGCTTTGAGTGTGACAATGTCCCCTGTAAGTTCTGGGTCCAGAATTGAGCACACTACTCCAGACATGCTTTAGCAAACCTAAACCCAGAGGATCCTGTTGGGATCTTGGCCAAAAGGGGAATTGACTTTCGTAACAGATGCCTCACTTTACTGACCCGTTGATTTGGGGCCAAATAATTTCCAGACCATAGTCATGGGAATTCTTGAAACCTGGTTTCCCTCCCCCATTCTGAGCTCAAACACAGAATTTATGTATGCCCATTAAAATATCTTCCTGTTGGTCTTATCCCATCAAAATCCATTTTACACCAACTTTTTATTATGGAAGGTTTCCAATGTATTCAAAAACAGAGAGACTAATCGCATAATGATCCTGCTTGAACCCATCACCTGGGCGGGTTCATAGTGGTGGGCCAGCTCCCTCATTGTTCCCCATTGTTACTTTCAGACTTCTGTTGTTCCTTCCTCCTATCCTGCTGCCTTCTCCTTGGAGGCTCATACCAGCCTTTAACTGCTGTTGCCCCTTCCCCGCCATTCACTGGTGACCGGTCCTGGCTCAGACTCTTTCCTTTCAACTCACTTTCCCCATCATCACAACTGGCCTCAGTGGCAATGAAGCAGTGCCTTCAGCATCATTGCTTCCTCACTCCTTGAGCTTGTTGACCCCAGTGGCCTTCACACCTGCTTCATCCCAACCCCATCATCATACTTCATCTCATGTTAGCACCAAAGGGCTCCAGCTCTGAAACCTTCGCCGTCAGCCTGTCTTCCTCTGACTCTGGCTTCCAAATGTCTGGCCCCTTTCAGATTTCTCCTCCATTTTCCTCTTGGTCAGGCAGTGGCTCCCGCCTTGACTGCTTGCCCACTCAACCTGGACCGCTTGGTTGATTATCAGAAGGATTCTCTGCGTAACACCTTCACTTCCTTGGTTTTCCGCCACTACTGTTCAGTGAAACTCCCAGCCTGATCATTTGTGACCAGGGTACAGCCTCCTGTGCCCTGACTTCTGAGCACTATTGGAGCAAAATACATGACTAGTCTGACTGGTGCCACCACACTTTGGCAGCGTCGTGACTCAGCTGGTGCCCAGTGCCCTCTACCAGTCCTCATGGTGACCCTTGGCCAGCTCGCACTCTTATTCTCCTCTGTAGCTCTTATTCAGCTTCCTCACCCTCTATTGTTACTTTGTGAGAAGATAGACTCACTGGCCCTAGTGTGGTTTCTCTCTGGTTCTTTCATCCTCTGCACGGTTAAACATTTTTTTTTTTAATTAATGTTTATTGGAGGAGAGTTGCTTTACAATGTTGTGTCCTTTTCTACTCTTCAGCAAGTAGATCAGCTATACTTAAACTTATATCCCCTCTTTTAAAAATTTCCTTCTCATTTAGGTTACCACAAAGCATTGAATAGAGTTCCTTGAGCTACACAATAGGTTCTCATCAGTTACCTATTTTACACATGGTGTCAAGAGTGTTTATATGTCTTATTCACACCCACCTTTGCCTCGTTCTTTTAAGTCTCAGGGACCAAACCACCTTTGTCATATCAGAAACTACTCCTAGCACCTGGGACTAAACAGAGTGGCTAGATGACATGCGCTCAGGATCCTAAGAGAAGGGAAGGGAAGAGGAGGAGAGAGAAGAGATGGAGCAAAAGAGAAAGCCCGTTGGAAGGCTGGAGACGCGGTGACAAAAGCAAGAAAAGCGAGAGAGGTGCTTAGTCCCCTCCACCCGCAAGCCCTCGGCTAAAATGTTCTAAGGTTCTTTTGAGGGATTTACTTCTGAAGGTTCTTTCAGTGGCCTTATCTTCACCTGCTTCCCTCCAAACGTTGGGGGTGTATTGCTTCACCGCCTTGTTTCACGTAGAAGCTAAGAAGATAATGTTTACAGAGGCAACATGCTCTCTTCCCCAGATGCCTGCAGAGCCGCAGCCTATGAATCCTGGCGGGGAGGGTGCACCTGGGCTCCCAGGAGTGGTGGGATCTGGGATTCCTCTCTGGAGTTCATGGGACACTGGAGATGCACAATCTTCCATCTCTAAGCTCTTGATACTTTTCAGTCACAGTATAGGTACAGATAGATTCCCCAACAGAGGGGATAATCCTACAGTTGCTGTTCAGTCGCCAAGTCACGTCCGACTCTTTGCGACCCCACGGGCTGCAGCACATCAGGCCTCCCTGTCCCTCAGCATCTCCCGAAGTTTGCCCAAGTTCGTGTCCATTGAACTGGTGATGTCATCCAACCATCTCTGCTATGACAACCATAGGGAAGCCTGCTAATACCTTTTCTCTCTCTCCTGGCATCATTAGCCTCAGCCAGAAACTTCTGTGGTGCATGCTTTTCACAAACAGATTTGAGCAAATATTCTATTGCTCATCAATAGGGGTCCTTTATTTGCATTTATGGATCTTGAGGTTTTTCATTCATTGCAAGAAATCTCTGGGATCCTGAGATCCAAAGCATTCCAGTTATACTTGAAAGTCATTTATTTCACAACCTTAAAATGGAGAGAAATCACCACCACTCCTTACCCTGAAAACACATGGGACTCTTCTGTCACACTGAGTGGTCTCAGCCAGCTTCTCTGTGTGGCAAAGGGTCCACTGCCTGAGGAGAGAGCCTGTTTCACTACAGGGTGATAGTTATCATTGTTAGAAAGTTCTTCTGAGGTTATCTAATTGTGTGATCTCGGGCAAGCCACTTCCCCTATCTGCACTGCAGATTCCCATATGAAAACAAGGCAGTGGAGCCAGTTGGCCTGACCTTCTAATTCTAGGCTTCTGTGTCCTTTGAGTCAGTGCCAGTGTTTCTCCTGGTTTCTTTCTTGTTTTTCCTTGTTAATCTCATACTCCTAGGTTATCATTCTACCCTTTCCCCTTTGGTGATCATAAGTTTGTTTTCTATGTCTGTGAGTCTGTTTCTGTTTTGTAAATGAGTTCATTTGTTGTTTTTTTTTTTTTTTTTCAGATTTCATAAATAAGTAATATCATCTAACATTTGTTTTTTCTGACTTCCTTCACTTAGTACGATATTTCTAGGTCCATCCTTATTGCGGCAAATGGCAATATTCCCCTTTTTTAGGACTAATATTCCATTGTATATACATGCTACATCTTCTTTACCCATTCATCTGTTGATGGACATTTAGGTTGCTTCCATGTCTCAGCAATTGTGAATAGTGCAGCTACTATGAACATTGGGGTGCATGAATCTTTTTGAATTACAATTTCTGTCTTTTGCAGATAGATGCCCAGGGGTGAGATTGCTGGATCATTTGGTAACTCTATTGTTAATTTTTTAAAAGGAATTTCCAGATCCTTTTTCATAGCAGCTATACCAGTTGACATTCCCACCAACAGTACAGGAGGGTTCCCTTTTCTCCACATCCTCTCCAGTATTTATTTGTAGGCTTTTTGATGATGGCTGTTCTTACTGGCCCTGGTTTCTGAAGCATCCCAGACCCTCCTGGTTTTCCTCCTTGGTGATTAATTGCTTCTTATTTTCCTTCTCTCACTCCTTCCAGCCTCTACTTGTTAGGGCTCCCCAGGATTTGAAAGTGAAAGTGTTGCTCAGTCATGCGCAACTCTTTGTGACCCCATGGACAGGCTTCTCTGTCCATGAAATTCTCCAGGTGAGAATACTGGAGGGGGTGGCCATTGCCTTCTCCCTGGTACCTTCCCAACCCAGGGATTGAACCTGGGTCTCCTGCATTGTGGGCAGACTCTTTACCATCCAAGCCACCAGGAAAGCTCCCCAGGGCTTGGCCCACTTCTTATGCTCTATTGAACCCGCCCCATTCTCCACTCCAAACCCAGGTGGTTTCATGGATTGCCCCAACTTTAAACATCATCCCTATGTGAAGAACTTTCTAAGGGAGGTCTCCAGCTAGCCCTTAGGCTTCATCACATCACCTCCACTTGGGTGTCTCCCAAGCCTTTCAACCTAACATGCCCCAACGAGAGGGAGAAGGTTACAAATGTGAAGGCACACTTGTAGGGTTCTAGAACAGTTCCTGGCACATAGCTGGTGCTCCACAAATATTTACTTCCTGGAGGTACTGACTCCCTAACACTAACACTCATCAGTCTTTTCAAGCACTTTCCACCTCCTTCTAAAAAGTTTACATTTACAGGTGTCTTAACACCCCCAATCACAGCAATAGTAGCTATTTTTAGAGCACCTATCATGTGTCAAGGGTTCTAGATACATCATCCAAGGTTCTACTGACAACCCCATAAGGGAGGCATTACCATTACTGCCATCCTACAGATGAAGATGAAGCTCTAAGAGCCTGCAGGATGGGGCCAAATCCATCCATCCAGTGAGAGGCAGTGTGGGGACTGAGGCAGAGCTCTGTCTAATGATAACTCTTCCCTATTTTCTCTGAGCCCTTACTGCTTTCCCAGATGGTTCATTGCCTATTCTCATTACAAGGCTTTTCTGGAATGAAAGCAAACAAAGGTTCAATAAAGAGCAACCCCGAATGTTACCTCATTGCTCTGGTTCTCATAACCTCATGTTTATCTCCTCACATTCGTTTCCCACAAGAACATTATTTGTGACCCAAACAACTTCCTGGTCTTGAGGTTGTCAGCTGATAGGTGGAGGAGGTTCTCTAGGAACTGGCCCTCCTGGCTGACTGTGTGACCTTTTGCTGGTCACCTTACCACCGTGACTCAGTTTCTTCATTTAGAAATTGGGGTTCTGAGTCCTTGCTCCACACCTGTTTCTCAAGGAAGTTGTGACGGAGAAGTTTGCAAAGTGTTTTATTTTGTCTTGGGCCCGTCAGTCACGTAAACAGAGCCGTCTGGCTTCTACCCTGAGTGACAGTGATGTTGACCTACTGTGGTTAAAAGTGAGTTGGAGCAAATGATCCCTGAGGTTCCTTCTAAGCCCAGGATTCTATGACTCACACATCGAATCACTGATGGTCTTTACAACTATTCTGTGGGTGTCTGGAAAGCAAAAGAAAGAGGTGAATTTACTTATATTTTTAGATGATGCCAAAGTATAATAGCCAGAGTGGTAAATATTTCTAGTTACTTGCTATGTGTCAGGCACCATGTTCAATGATTACTGAGAATCACTTCATTGAAGGTTTGCAACAATTCAGATTGTATGGATCAGGGAACAGAGGCCCAGAAAGACTAGGTCACACAACTAACTACCAAGGCATGGTCCTAGGATTTAAAGACAGGTAGTCTGTGGTTTTAGCCTGGGACCCTAGGTTCTAGGCAATAGAACCTGGACCCTAGGTTCTATGTAGTGTGTGTACTGGGAAGAGAGTGGAACAGAGCAGGAAAGAAGAGCTCAGTTATGGGGATCATTGGAGTAATATAAAGGAATCAGGAAAGGCTTCAGAGAGGAGGTGACGGTTTAGCTGAGCCCTGCAAAGTGAATTCGAATGCTACAGATGAATGGACGAGGGCTAGGGAAGGAGGAGGGCATGGAGGCAGAGGGGAGAGAAGGCAGGAAGGCACAGGGGGTTGAAATTGTACCAGGATGTTTAGAAGCTGCACATGTTTCAAGGAAGAAGGCAGAATGAGATGAGATGGGGGAAGTGGTTTGAAGGGGTCGCATGGGTTACTGTGTGCCACACTCAGACAGACGACTTTAAGCAAAAGACTGACAAGTCAAGATTTTCTTCTTTTACCTTTAAGAACATATACTGAGGGTTGGGAAGATCCCCTGGAGGAGGGCATGCCAACCCACTCCAGTACCCTCACTTGGAGAATCTCCATGGACAGAGGAGTCTGGCAGGCTACAGTCCCTGAGGTCGCAAAGAGTCACTAGCACAGCAACATATATCAAAGACTTACAGTAGTCTTAGAAGATACAAAAAAAGAGAGAGATTTGAATCATCACTATATTCATCCTCTTTCTTGGAGAATGTGATATGGATTTCATCAGTTGAATGGGATCAGATTAGAACTTTGCAGTGAATGACTCATGATGGTGAATGGCGGATTTGGATGGGGGGACCACTCAGGAGGCTCACGTGGTATTAAATATGGGCGACATCAGACTATTTGCTTAGCAGGGGCAGGGTCATCATTGCCACCCCCATCATGGCTAACAATATCTGGAGCTTATTAAGCAACTGCACTAGGAAATCTGCATTCATGATTTATGCAAGCACAACCCTTCGATGGGCCATCCTGGCTATCTCCATTTTACAGAGGAGTAAACTGACCCTTAGACTTTTATTTTTTAAGATTTTTTTTTTTTTTTGGTTGTTGTTGTAGGCCATTTTAAAAGTTTTTGTTGAGTTTGTTACAATATTGCTTCTGTTTAAAGTTTTGTTTTTCCGGCCATGAGGTAGGTGGGATCTTAACTCATCAACCAGGGATTGAACCTGGACTCCCTGTATTGGAAGCAGGGACCTTCGCTGGACCACCAGAGAAGTCCCTGAGAGCCTAAGCTTTTATGGATAGTGAGGAGCAGGGCTAGAAATCAGCCCCCAGGCTATCTGACTCAAGGCCATGATAGCTCCTTCCCACGTTGCTGCTGCTGCTGCTAAGTTGCTTCAGTCGTGTCCGACCCTGTGCGACCTCATAGACGGCATTCCCACCAGGCTCCCCTGTCCCTGGGATTCTCAAGGCAAGAATACTGGAGTGGGTTGCCATTTCCTTCTCCAGTGCATGAAAATGAAAAGTGAAAGTGAAGCCGCTCAGTCGTGTCTGACTCTTAGCGACCCCATGGGCTGCAGCCTGCCAGGCTCCTCCATCTACGGGATTTTCCAGGCAACAGTCCTGGAGAGGGGTGCCATTGCCTTCTCCGCCTTCCCATGTTAGTGGTTTTCAGATTTTAGTAAGCACAGCAGGTACTTAAGGAACTTATTCAAACTACTGATTCTCAATCCCCTCTCTTATCCTACCCAACTCTGGCAGTTGACTCACTACGTAGGATGGGGTCTGAGGTTCAGCATTTCTAGGACCTGTTCCAGGCAGTTCTGATGAGCATGGTTTGAGGACAACTTTTCCAGGACGTCTCCTATGTTCTGTGACTCACCACCTCCAGGAGCTTCTCGCTAGGAGAGAAAATACAATGTTGAACAACAATGCATGATTTGAGTAATTCCTCCCAGAATGGATGTGATTTCACAAGGCATTACTGATTAATGACCAGATGGGTGACTTCAGGAAGGAGTCTCCTCAAGCTAGCGTGGCCAGACAGATGACCAATGGATTACAAAGTGCCCACAAGATGCAACACTCAAAGGAATCCACAGTGAGGCCATGACCATTCTGCTATGTTCTGTGTTAGTGTTCTAAAAAGATGATGTAATGATGACCACAGACAGTGACTTAAAACAACAGAAATTTATTCTCTCATAGCTCGGGAGCCCAGAAGTTTGAAAGCAGGGTATCGGCAGGGTTGTGATCCTCCTGGAACCTCCAGGGAGAGGTTTCATTCCTTGTTTCTTTCAGTTTCTGGTGGTCACGCTCATTCCTTGGCTTGCGGCTGCATCTGTTTAATCTCTGCCTTCTTTTTCACGTGGCCTTTTCCTGTGCGCATGTGTTTCCCTTTGTGTCTCTCATAAGGACACTTCTCATTAGATTTAGGGCCTGGTTGATCTCTGCAAAACCTTTTCTCCAAGCAAGGTCACATTCCCTGATTCTGGGGATTAGGACACATCTTTCTGGGATCCACCAGGCACCCATTAAAAGTACTTAGCACATCATCCATTACAAATTGCTTCTTTACACATACGCTTGTTTATAATTAACCTCACAGCAGCCTATGAAGCAGTGAAGGTCAATACTTGTGCCCCTACTTGTCAGTTAAGGGAAGAGAAGGGAAGCCCTAGGTTAGGTTGCTGGTTAGGTCTCCTGACCTCATCCAGGGCTTGGAGGTCAGGTCCCTGGTTAACCTCATCTTCAGGCTGTAAAGTGTGAAGGACATGAAGATAAACATTCGTGAGCTTACAAATCTCTGGGGGAACGACAGATAGCACTTAATTACAGTTTAAGAGTTCGCAAATTGGTGACTCATGGGCCAATTGGGAAGTGCAGATGGAATTTCTTCACCCTCCACTGAATTTTAGAAAAAGTTTTGGCTAGTTACTAAAATTTAAAAATCAGAAGAAAAGCTCTGGATTTTTTACAGTAGAATATTTAGCTAATATAGGCACTCATGTCATGGGGAGGAAATAGAGGGCATTGAGTAGTAGTAACAGTATGTTCTTGTGACTTATAAACTGAGTTACAGATTGTTTCTGGACCTAGGGGGATAAAGCAACCATCTCACCAGGCTCAGAGATTTTGCAGGTCAGGAATCTGAACAGGAACACAGAAGGGATGGCTTGTCTTCACTCCTCAGTGTCTGGAGTCTAAACCGAAGGTAACTCTAACCACTGGGGGCTGGCAGAGCTGTGGTTGCAGGTCCACAGTTTGGGAAGCCAGAGGCTGGAAATCAAGTGCACCGAGCTGAAATCAAGGTGTCGTCAGCCAGGCTCCTTTCAGCGGTTCCGGGGTGGATCCCTCCTTGCCTCTTCTAGCTTCTAGTGGCTGCTATTTTGCTTGCTTGTTTTACTTTTAACACGTCACCCCGATTCGCACCTCTGGGCTCATGTGTACTTCCTCTTCTCTGTGTATCTATTCTCCCTCTGTCTCTCTCTTATAAGCATACTTGTCATAGCATTGAAGAGCCCAGGTGAATAATTCAGGCTAATCCTTTCATCTCCAAATCTTCCCTTTAATCCCCATCTGCATTTTTTTTTTAATCAGACAAGTTAACAGTCACAGATTCCAGGGATTAGAAACTAACATTTTTGAGGGGCACCATTCAGCCCACTGTGGAAGACTATGCTTCATTTGAGCCAGGAAAGCAAGGAAGGGTGGAGGGAAACACATTCTGGTAAAGGTGAAACGTGCTATCTCTGGGGGACTATAAGGATTTGGGGATGACTGGGTCTGAGTCGGACAGATGAGGGATTGATGCAGGATGCAGGGAAGGGATGAGAGATCAGAGGGTCTTAGCAAATCTAGCAGGTAGAATAGAACCACAGGCTCTTAGAAAGGCTAACTAAACTGGTCTCTGTTTTGGTGGCTTCTATGTTTCTTTATCAGTAGTAAAAAGTATGTCCCACAAATATGCAGCCTTCCAGTGTTATGAGTCCAGGAGTCTATAGAGATAAAGCTGAGAGTGTTTGAAGGGCTTATAATCTCTATCTTTAAGGCTTGTGGTTGAGCAAAACTTAATTTTGAAAGATTGACCTCTTGGGAATTTTAGAGTTTCTTTAAATATTTGGTATTGGTAAAATAAAAACATTTTTTTCCCCTTTTTTATTTTTTGAAGACATGCCAGACACTGTCTTGGTAGACAGGAATGCAAGAGTAAATGAGACAAAGTCCCCGTGATCATAGGTCATGTCTGGGGTGATTAGTGCTATGGAGAAAAAAAAAGTGATGCAACCAGGGTAAATCTTGGGGAGGGGGCTGGGATTGCTGCTTTGTATGAGGAAACCAGGAAGGGGTAGGGTGTGTAGTTCAGATAGACTTAACCCAGCTCTGTGACCTTGGGCAAGTTACTTAAGCACCTGGTGTTAATTTTCCTCCCTCTGCAGAAATCAAGTGTGTTAATTTCAAAACATGGTGCACATTCTTTGAGAGGTCTGTGTCTCCTTCCTTTGAATTTGGGCAGAGTTCAACTGAATTGGGGGAATTGAATTTGGATGAATTGGATGATAGCTTTGACCAACACAGTGCATCAGAAGTGAGGCTGTGATGACTGATTCATGTTGATGTTTGACAGAAAGCAGCATAATTCTGGAAAGCAATTATCCTTCAGTTAAAAAGTAAATAAATTAAAAAAGAAAGAAGTGAGGCTATAATTTCTGAGATGGGATTTAAAAGGTCAAGGAGTTTCTGTCTCATTTGGTGGAACTTTTGTTTATGGAGCTCTGAGATGCATATAAGAAAACCGAGAACGACGAGAATGCCTGTTTGAAGAGGCCTCTGGTCCACAGCCTTTGAGTCCTCCCAGCCCAGCAGCCAGACATGCGAATGAATAAGCCTCAGGTGAGTACAGCCCCCAGCTCCTTTAGTTGCCCCTATGCATCTTCCCACCTGAGGCTACAGATGATAAACAGCAGAGACAAGCCGTGTCCCACACTACCTCCTGTGTGTCCTGACCCACAGATTCTGTTCGTGTAATAAAATAGCTGTGATCTTATCCCTACATTGGGGCTTGTTTGTTACACAGCAGTAGATGCAGGGCAACAGGTAATCTCCATCACCAGGCTGTTGTGTGGCCTTAATGTGTTAACAGATGCAAATGTAAAAGACATTTATTTATCTATTTATTTTAATTTTTATTGGCTTATAGTTGCTTTACAATGTTGCATTAGTTTCTGCTGTACAGCAAAGTGAATCAGCTATATTCAAATATGTATCCCCTCTTTTTTGGATTTCCTTTCCGTTTAGGTCACCACAGATCACTGAATAGACTTCTATACAGGAAGTTCTCAATAGTTATCTATTTTATACGTAATGGTGTGTATATGTTAAATGATGCTTTTAGATTCAATGAGTCCACCCTTTGTCTAGTTTAGGCCTGGAGATTGGTGAGGAGAATGTTTCTTTTTAAACAATGATTTGATAAAATTTTCAGAATTTTGATCTTAATATTTTCCTAGTCCTATATGTTTGCTCCATTCAAAAAACAAAGCAAAACCTGGGCTCCTGCCTTGCTCTTTAGGAATATTGTAGATAATTGTTGTTGTGCCCACCTCAGCATGGGCCACTTTCAACATGACCTCTTTGGTCTTTGTAAATATGGGCAGTCCAGTGTGTCTCATCCAGGGAACTGTCTCAGTAGTCTAGACCCCTAGATAATTAAATAGTCAGCATGGATCAATCAGTAGAGCATTTCTAGCCCTTAGAAATTAATGTTTTTTTTTTCTCCAATTATTGTCTTTGGAAAATGGAATGAAAAGACACAGAAGTTTGTCCTTGACTTTGGATGCCCACCAGCAACCACCACATTTCTCCATAAACCTTTGTGGAAAAATTCTCAAAAGAGTTGTCTAGACTTACTGTCACTATTTCCTCTCTTCCTAGTCTCTCTGAACTTATTCCAAGCAGAACTTGGTTACACCGCTAAGTCCAGCTTCTGTCAACATCACCAGTGGCCTCTACATTGTCCAATCCAGTTATTGATTCAGCACCCTCAGCCTCAGCTTTATCTTCCATCTTTAAAGTGCCTCACGTGGCCGTCGGTGACAGTTGACTTTTCTCTCTTTGTGGAATCCTCTGGTCACTTGGAACCCCCCTCTCCTTTGGGCCTCCTCCACTTCCGAGCCTGCTCTCAGTCTCACTTCGTAAGTCCTCCTTACCCTCCACAGCTTTAAGTGTTAGAGGGCCTCAGCAGAGCTCTGCCCTTGTCTGTGTTCTCTTCTCTTTGTTGCACATTTTAAAATGTCATCTGTATGCTTATGACCCCCGAATTGTTATCTCAAACCTGAATCTCTCCTCCGGATTGCTGACTTTTATGCATCCAATTACTAGCCTAATAGGCATCTCAAACATAGTATGTCCAACACTGAAGTCCCCATCTTTCCCAAGACCATACCTGCTCCAGTCTTCCTTTCTTAGCCAATGACTATCTCCTTCTTCCAAGTGATCACTTTGGAGATCTAGAGTCATCCTTGATTTTTCTTCTCTTTACATTGGATCCACTAGTAAATTTCAGTGGTTCTATCTTTAAAATACATAAAGAATCTGACCAATTATCACACCTTGATGTTACCACGCTGTCCAAACCACCTTCCTCTCTTGCCTCATCTATTACAGTGACCTCTTTACTCCTCCCCCTGCTTCCATTTGTCTCCCTTTGTGGCCTATTCTGTGGATGACACTTTAAAAACAAATGTTCAATTATCATACCCCTTAGCTCAAAATCCTCCAAGAATGTCTTGTCTCACTCAGAGAAAAATCCAAAGTTTTTTTAGTTGTTTACAGGGTTGATGGAAACCCCTTGCAGCTGCACCTCTGATCTCATCACTCATGGTTCTTTCCTGCTCTCACTCTGCACACCGTCTCCTTGCTTTTCCTTAGGGCCTTGCATTTACAGTTCCTTCTGCTTCGAGTACTTTTCCCTTGGATTTCCATGTGGTGGCTTATTTCTTTTTGTAAAATTAATTTATTTATTTTAATTGATGGCTAATTACTTTACCATATTGTAATGGTTTTTGCCATACATTGACATGAATCAGCCACGGGTGTATATGTGTTCCCCATCCTGAACCCCCCTCCCACCTCCCTCCCCATCCCATGCCTCAGGGTCATCCCAGCGCACCGGCCCTGAGCGCCCTGTCTCACGCATCTCTGTTCAAATGTCACTCTGTCAGGCAGGCCTCCCATGAATACCCACCTGAAAAGAAAGAACTTTCTATTTTCTGTGTCATGCTCAGTCTCTTTTCCAGCTCTATCTACCTACCTACCTATCTATCCACCCACCCATCTATTATCTGTCCATCCATTCATCCATCTATTATCAATCTATTCACCTATCTATTTTATAGCACTTTTAACATCCGCTGGATCATCGAACAAGCAAGAGAGTTCCAGAAAAACATCTATTTCTGCTTTATTGACTATGCCAAAGCCTTTGACTGTGTGGATCACAATAAACTGTGGAAGATTCTGAAAGAGATGGGAATACCAGACCACCTGACCTGCCTCTTGAGAAACCTATATCCAGGTCAGGAAGCAACAGTTAGAACTGGACTTAGAACAACAAACTGGTTCCAAATAGGAAAAGGAGTACATCAAGGCTGTATATTGTCACCCTGCTTATTTAACTTCTATGCAGAGTACATCATGAGAAACTCTGGGCTGGAAGAAGCACAAGCTGGAATCAAGATTGCCGGGAGAAATATCAATAACCTCAGATATGCAGATGACACCACCCTTATGGTAGGAAGTGAAGAGGAACTGAAAAGCCTCTTGATGAAAGTGAAAGAGGAAAGTGAAAAAGTTGGCTTGACTCTCAACATTCAGGAAACGAAGATCATGGCATCTGGTCCCATCACTTCATGGGAAATAGATGGGGAAACAGTGGAAACAGTATCAGATTTTATTTTTTGGGGCTCCAAAATCACTGCAGATGATGACTGCAGCCATGAAATTAAAAGACGCTTACTCCTTGGAAGAAAAGTTATGACCAACCTAGATAGCATATTCAAAAGCAGAGACATTACTTTGCCAACAAAGGTCCATCTAGTCAAGGCTATGGTTTTTCCAGTGGTCATGTATGGATGTGAGAGTTGGACTGTGAAGAGAGCTGAGCACCAAAGAAGATGCTTTTGAACTGTGGTGTTGGAGAAGACTCTTGAGAGTCCCTTGGACTGCAAGGAGATCCAACCAGTCCATTCTGAAAGAGATTAGCCCTGGGATTTCTTTGGAAGGAATGATGCTAAAGCTGAAACTCCAGTACTTTGGCCACCTCATGTGAAGAGTTGACTCATTGGAAAAGACTCTGATGCTGGAAGGGATTGGGGGTAGGAGGAGAAGGGGACGACAGAGGATGAGATGGCTGGATGGCATCACTGACTCAGTGGACATGAGTCTGAGTGAACTCCGGGAGTTGGTGATGGACAGGGAGGCCTGGCGTGCTGCGATTCATGGGGTCGCAGAGTTGGACACGACTGAGCGACTGAACTGAACTGGACTTAGATTCATGGTAAAAGTAAGAAGAAGGTACAGAGATTTCCCATCACACACAGCCTCTCCCATTATCAACATTCCTAACCAGAGTGGTACATTTATTGCATCTAAATAGCCTACATTGACATATCATTATAACCCAAAGTCCAAGTTTACATTAGAGTTCACTGTACATGTTATACATTCTATGAATGTAGAGAAATACATAATGCCGTGTATCCACCATCATAGTACCATACAGGGTAGTTTCACTGTCCTAAGGATCCTCTGTGCTCCATCTATTCATCTCTCCCTTTACCCCCATCCCCTGGCAACTAGTAATCTCTTTACTGTCTGCATAGTTTTACTTTTTCCAGAATGGCATATAGTTGAAATCATATGGTGTAGTCTTTTCAGACTGGCTTCTTTCACTCAGTAATATGCATTTAAGTCTCTTCTGTGTCTTTTCATGGCTTTTTTTTTCCCCCACAGAGGTTAACAGAACCGGACGTGTATTTATTACCTATCTACCTATCTACAGCCACTATATTATAAATCCCCTGAGGCAGAGATTGCTTTTTTAATAATAGCTGTATCCTCTACTGCTAGAACAGTGACTGGGGCATAGCAGGCATGGAAAGGGAATCTCACAATATTCTCTTCTCTCCTGGCCTTTCATTTTCTCCTTAGCGTTAACTTCTACTTTCAATGGGAGAAACATCTTGATGGGAGAGTTGGACTCAAGCCTGCAGGAGAGTCATCTTGCTCTCCCAAATCTTCTGGAAAGCTTCTGCCTCCCTCTTCAAAAGCACTTCACAGATTTCCAAGTATTTTAACCCATTTTTCTCATCTGACCCTCTCCAGGGGCCACTATCCACAATCACACTATTATTGTCCCATGTCTTTAGAGAGTTTCAACACATATTTTGGTCCTAACATCACTGCTGCTGCTAAGTCGCTCAGTCGTGTCCAACTCTGTGTGTTCCCATAGACGGCAGCCCACCAGGCTCCCCCATCCCTGGGATTCTCCAGGCAAGAACACTGGAGTGGGTTGCCATTTCCTTTTCCAGTGCATGAAAGTGAAAAGTGAAAGTGAAGTCGCTCAGTCATGTCCGACTCTTTGTGACCCCATGGACTGCAGCCTACCAGTCTCCTCCATCCATGGGATTTTCCAGGCAAGAGTACTGGAGTGGGGTGCCATTTCCTTCTCCACATCACTGATCTGTTCTTAATTAAAAGGAGAGAATTCATAATTGCTTTTAGGGCGGGGGCTGAAGCGTGTCTGCTCCTTGAGATCTGGCTCCATTTCTCACGTGTTTCCTCGCGTCTCTGAATGGGAGACATGCAGTGATCCTTCGTTAAAGATGCATGAGGATGTCAGGCTGACAGACAGCCGGCTCTGCAGAAGGAGAGATGTGCCTCTGAATCCCAAGTCTGCTTCTCACTAGCCTGGTGACTTTGAGCAAGGTGCTGAACTTCAGTTCCTCGTGCTAGAATCAGGCTAACATGCTCCCTGTCTTGTGGGCTTTGTATAAGGATTAAATACATACTGCCTGAAAAGCATTTGACACAGTCTGTGACCCATAGCAAGCACTCAAAGATGGCTTTTAAATTGTTATTATAACCATATGTCAATCATTTACTGTGATAAGCCCCACAGCAGGTGCTTTGTACCCACTGTTTCCATGAAACTTCATATCAACTTTACCAGATAGGAACAGTAGTATTTATTTTGCAATGAGAATACTGAGAGTCACAGAAGTTAGGGTACTTGCCTTTGGTCTACAGTTAACCTCAGCAACAGAGCTGTGTCCAGTTGCATTCATTTGTTCCCGATTTTCCAGCTCTGCTTTTCAGTCTCCAGTCTATAGTTTTCTACGCTCCAAATATGTTTGAATCTTTCCAATGTAGCTTCTGATCCTTCCTAAGCAAACCCTCTCCTCCAGCCAGGTTGCTGTCTTAATGTTTGAGGAACACGCTTTGTAGAACTCTCCAATATCCATCAGTTCATTCATTCAACTAATGACTCTTGAATTGTGTGTCTGGGGCTGGGCTACAAAGATGAAAAGATGAGGACTTTGCTTGTGGGGAATTTACAGAACAGTGAAGAATTATAGGAGGACATCAACATGGACATTTTGGTTGAAACCCTAAGTTAATAGATTCTGATACATCATGATGTGCTGAAATGCACCATCCAAAGAATTTGTAAAAGTGTGCAGTGAAGAGTCAGTTAGCTATCTCTTAAGCCCCTGACCCACATCGGGGTATGAAAGTGTTGTGAGAAGAGATGATTCAATGGGAAGGAAGCAGGAACAGCTTGCTTGCTGAGCTCTGTGATGCTCCGAAATGATAGGGGCAAGATGCTTTGCCTCACCTTATGTCTTTGGAGGTGGTCTATGGCAGGGCCACCAGGAGAGTGGTTAGAAGTAAGAGGTTGCATTGGACCCAAGTCTGACTCTCATCTGGGGCATTTGAGGGGTTAGAGATGGGCTGGCCAGCTGCTGATGGCTTTGCAAAGGAAAGGTGGTTGACTTGGCAGCCTGTCCTCTGGGAGTTGTCAGCGATAAGGGAACGTGACTGTTTTCATGGACCAGACTGGGGTACATGTACAAGAGAGCTGCTGTGAGATCGTAGCTGATTCTGTTCCCAAAGGCTACATAGGATCTCAGTTGACACTATGGCCATATTCCTGGGACATGTGGAAGGAATAATCCAAAGCACTCCATCTCCACCATCAAGGGAGCTATGGGCCAGGTTTCCTCAGCAATTGGGACCAAAGGACTCACAAAAGCATACCTTAAGAAAACAAGTCAGTGTTAAATATCTGCTAGGCTCAGATATCATGAAGCCAGCTTACAGCAACACCAGACAAGCAAGAATTTTCACACACTTCTTACCTCCCTTCCTCCCCTTCCTCTGATTCTGGGTGGGTGTTGGGGGTTGGAGGGAAAGAAACCTCTTAGCAGGTTGATGGAAGAAAATGAGAACCCCAAGTCTAAGCTTCTCATCTAGCACAAACCTTACCTTGGGAAGGAGACACGATTTAACTTGGAATCAAATTTGGAGTAAAAATCATTGTATGACGAGACTTTCCAATATCTGAATACAGACTTTGGTGGTGTAAAAGGACATCAATTTTTATGAACTAAGGGCGACCAGATAACTCATGGGGTTGTATAAGTTTTCCTCCTAGAGCATGATTGCCTTCCCCAACTGAATACATTTTAAGTTTATTTTTTTATATATTTGTCTGCCTGGGCCGGGTCTTAGTTGTGGCCTGTGGGATCTAGGTCCCTGACCAAGGATTGAACCTGGGTTGCATTGGGAGTGTGGAGTCTTAGCACTGGACCACGAGAAAAATCCCTGAATATACTTTAAAGGGACGATGAGAGCATGATGACATTACTTTCAGCTTGTACCCCATGAAGCCGGCTTGTACAGCATCCTCTGTTGTTATAGTTACAACAGAGATGGAGGAGGAAGTGGTACCATGTGTGGCAGGAGTACTACAGAGAGGTCCACAGCACCAAATGTTCTCTTGCTATTCTCTGTTTTCCTGATGAACTCAACCTTCAAGGCTCAGGTCAGTCCCTATTTCCTCCAGCCTTGGGCACAGCCAGTTCCCTCTCCTCTGATCTCCCTTCCACTCACTCAGCCCCTCTTTATATTTGGTACTTGTCCTCCTGCTCACCACTGCTGACTCAGAGGCTCAGATGACAACTTTTATGAAGATGCCAGTTTTCCTTCAGTGGGGATGCATCTGGGAAGGTGATGTCACAGCACCAGCTGTGTTCTTTCCTTAGATCCTGGGAGCCAGGCACATCCAGGAAGCACAGTCTATTCTGAAAGTGAATTGATAGAAAACCGAGTATAACAAACAGTCAGGGGCAATAGGTGGCCCTGCTTTGGTTCCACCCTAGCATTCTTTTGTCCCTTACTGTCCCAGGATGGCTAGGGATGGTGCCCACCCTGGGCAGAGTTCACCTCCTCTGCACTCCCTTGGGGCATCCCAGGTGGTGCTAGTGGTAAAGAACTCGGGTGCCAGTGCAGGAGACTTAAGAAACACGGGTTCGATCCCTGGGTCGGGAAGATCCCAGGAGAAGGAAATGGCAACCCACTCCAGTATTGTTGCCTGGAAAATCCCAGGGACAGAGGCTTCTGGCAGGCTACAGTCCATGGGGTCGCAAGAGTGGAACATGACTGAAGTGACTTAGCACATACACGGCGCTCCCTGGACGATCCCTCTGCAACAGCATAGGCGTTTGTTTGCCGGGACCGGTGGAACAAAGTTCTGCAAGCTGGGTGGCTGAAAACAAAAAAATTATGTTCTAACAGGTCTGGAGGCTAAAAGTACAAGATCAAGGAGTTGCCAGGTTTGGCTTCTCCTGAGGGTTGTGAGGAAGACTGTTCCTTGCCTCTCAACCTAGCTGTTGGTGATTTGTGATTTGCTGGCCATCGTTAGCATTCCTTGCCTTATAGAAGTCTCACCCCGATCTCTGCCTTCATCTTGACGCGACGTTCCTGCCACATGTGTGTCTGAGTTTCAGTTTCCCCTTTTTATAAGGATACCGGTCAGATTGCACTAGCGGTCCAACCAACTCCACTATGACCTCGTTTTAAATTAACTAATGCATATAGCGTGAACCTACATCCAAATAAGGTGATAGTCTGAGGGACTGGGGGTCTGGACCTCAATATGTGAATTTGGAGAAAGATACAATTCAGACCACGATAGTCAACTATGTTCTCCTCTCCTCACTCTTCCAGAAAGTTCTTGGTCCTAGATTTTTGAGCCAATCCAACCTGTAGCCACTGGCCTCTAAATATGGCCCAGGAACCTCTACTAGAGTCGGGGCTCACTGTGCTTGCATTCTTCCCCCCTTTTCCCTTCTGAATGGCTCTCATTTCTTCTCCCAATTTCTACCCTTTTTCTTCTCCACCTCCCCTTCCTCTCCCTGTTCTTCCTCTTCTTCTTTCTGTTTTTTTTTTTTTTTTTTTTAAATTTTCTGGCTTTGCCACTCAACTTTAATTCCTCTCTCTGGACTCTGGTCTTTGAGAGATTCAAATTCAGCTTTCCCCCACTCAGTAGCCCTTGGCTTGCTTGCTCCTCTGGCTCCCAGCTCCAGTCTTATGGAATCTGACCTTGACCTCTATCTACTGGCTGGAATCCTGACTGGGATCCAGCCAGACCTCCTCTGGAGGCCACAGGAGTGTTTGGCAGACTCTCACCGAGTCTCTCTGAAAGGCAAGGACCCCATATAGAGCACCAAGCCCTCATGACAGAACGTACCACGGCCTGATGGCAATGCATTTTCTCCTTCTTTGGAGCACACAGCTAGGTTCCCTGTCCTAGGCTTTGAGCAGTTGGGTGTGGCCAGGTGCCTAATTTTGACCAATGGAGTATAAGCACAAGTGCTCTTTCTACTAATATAAAGCCAAGTTACCCTGGCATTTTTGCTCTGCTATGTTTTAATCTTCAAGTATCTGCATTCTTAAGAGGTCCAAAATCCCACTCTAATTTTAAAGAGGGTGCGGTAAAAATGAGGTCTTTGTGTTTCCTTTCTCTCTTTCCTTTTCTTTTTCCTCCAATCTCTAAAGCAGGGTTTCTGAACCTCAGCACTATTCCATTCTGAGCCTGAGAGGTATTTGATGAGGGATGCTGGTCCATACTTTGCGGAATGTTTAGAAGAATTCCCTGGCTTCTACCCACCAGATGCTAGTGACATGCATCCCCCAAGCTGTAATGATAAGATATGTCTCAGACTTTGCCAAATTTCCCCAGGGGAGTGCAGTCATCCTGCTTGAAAACCACTGCTCTGATGTCAATTGAGTATCTGCTACCTGCCTTTCCCACTGCTCTGATGTCAGTTGAGTATCTGCTACCTGCCTCTCTTCCACTCTGTAAACCCTCATAGGCCCCTACTCCATGCCAGGTGGTGGTGGTGTAGTCACTGAGTCACGTCCAACCCTTGTGACCCCGTGAACTGGAGCCTGACAATTTCCTCTGTCCATGGGATTTCCCAGGCAAGAATACTGGAGTAGGTAGCCATTTCTTTCACCAGGGGATCTTCCAGGCCCAGGGACAGAACCTGGGTCTCCTGCATTACAGGCGGTCTCCAGTATTGCAGGCAGATTCTTGACTGACTGACTGGGCCACCAGGGAAGCCCTCCTCCAGGCCAGATGGCACTCGAATTGCTAAGAAGCTGCTGATCTTCCCTCCCCAATCCTTGGCCCCCAGTCCCTTTCCCTCCCATTATAAGAAATCATGGCTCCGGGGAAGACTGCTTACGGGAAGCCATAAAGTCATTCTGGCTCTCTTACCTTGGCTTCCAAGATAACACAATCAGGTTACAGAGGCAGCGTTTGGGGAACTTCAAAGCTGAGCCAAGGGAGTGGAGGCTGCTGGGAGCTGAAGCCTTATCTGTGGCTCGAATGTTCTCACCCTTATCAACTCAGAAGGAGCGGTCCCTTGGGGAGAGCAAGAGGGAGTCAAAAGATCTGATTGCTTTCTTTTTCCCACTGGTCTTTAGAACGAAAAGGACCAGGGAAAAAGAAAGGGCTGAAGGAAGAAAAGCAAAGTAGGAAGAATGCTTGTAGGCGAGCGGATTTAAGCGGGGGCACTGGAGGAAGGCAGAGGGGGCTTTCCTGACCCGACGCTGACCCACGCTTACCTGGATTGGACATCAGGCTCTAGAACCAGAGAACCTGAGAGTTAGGAGGTCTTGACAATAGCTTCATGAGATGACACCTGGGCCTCAAGCCCTGAGGCCCATCGCTGGGTAGGTGTGGGATGAGTTGCAGCTGCTTTGAGAACTCCTGCAGTAGATAAAGTGGGGCTTCCCAGGTGGCGCTAGGGGTAAAAAGCCCACTGCCAGTGCAGGAGACTTAAGAGATGTGGGTTCGATCCCTGGGTTGAGAAGATCCCTGGAGTAAGAAATGAAACCCACTGCAGTATTCTTGCCTGAAGAATTCCAGGGACAGGGGAGCCTGGTGGGCTACAGTCCACGGGGCTGCAAAGAGTTGAACCCGACTGAGGTGACTTAGTACACACACACACGCAGTAGCTAAAGAAGACCTGAACACAGACAGCAGCACTGTGACTGCAGAAGTGAGAATCTAAGCAGGATGCATCTGCTGGAGGTGAGAGTCAACCATCTGTAGAGGTTTGAAGGGGTAGGGGGAATCTAAGACGACGTTGATGACAGTAATAATAATTGTAAATCTTTATACATCACTCCCTGTGTACCAGTTTTTAATGCACTTCATATAGATGTTAACTCATTGTGTCCTCCCAACAATTCTACCGGATAGGTTTACTAAAGTCCATTTAAAGGTGACAAAATCGAGACTGAGATGTTTACTAACTTATAGATCACAGAGCAAATCAGGAAAGGAGAGCTGGGAACTAAACCCAGATAGCCTAGTCCTAGCACTTGTGTTTTAACCAAATTAAACACAAGTTTGTGCTCTCTACCACCTGGTTAAGAAAACTTGGGCAGCTAAGTGGACAGTAAAGTCATGAAGCCAGGTTTGGCCTGAAGGAGGAGCGGGTTTGAGGGAAAAACAATGGGTCAGCCTTGGAAATGTTGTGTCTGGCATATGTGCAGGGTACCCAAGCATCATCACCTAGAAGGTGGGGTAGTCGTTCCATTCTAACCTCAGTACAGAGGTCCAGGTAGCTGCCCATGGACTTGTAGCTGCGAATAGGGTAGGAAGCTGTGTGCAGTGAGAAGAAAAGAAGACCAAAGGACCCCAGAGAATACCAACCATTAAAAGCAGATGGAAGAAGAACTATGGAAAAAAAAATGTGTCAGCATTAAGAGTGGTTCCCTGGAAATTAAGGGTGAAGTGAGTTTCAGGAAGGAGGGCAAGGTCACTAGGGACAAAAGCTATAAAGTCCATGATAAGAACTGAAAAGCGACATTGTTCTTCAGTGGTTGCATGGGTTTCTGATTTATCCCCCCAAACAGACCAGAAACTTCTTGAGGTCAAGGGCTGCATCCAACACTTTGTTGTATTCTTTGGGTCTCCTTTCTGGTGCCGGGCCAGGCAGGCAGACTATGTATGGGTTGTTGGTAGCTCAGGTTCCTTATTAAGTCAGTGCCTTTATTTATAAATTGCCCACACCTCATACGGATAGATGATGTTCCAAGACTCACACAACATTGGGTTGTCCATAACCCCTGCACTTGGCATCGCCAAAGTAGACGATTAATGATGCAGCATTGTGGGCTTCTATTCCTCAACAGTTGGGATCAACATAAAAGCTATTGTGTGTCAAGAACCTCCTGTGTGCCTGACTGTTCTGGACATTTGGCACTCGCAGTTCAGATCTTCAGAATCTGGCAAGATGGGTATTATCATCTTCTTTTTTCAGATAAAACAACTGAGTTGAAAGCTGGTTGCCTCACCCAGGGCCACACCAGTAGGCAAAGCACTGCCAGGATAAGGACCCCAGTCCATCTGACTCCAGAGATGCTCTTAGCTCAGCTCCTCGCCTTCCCTCAGTGGCCACTGCCTTATTCTAATTGTCACCACCATTCAGGTGTTTTTTTTTTTTTTTTAAATTACAGTTCCTTTCTTTTTTCCACTCTTCCATCAACCTCCTTCCTCAGAATCCATCCTCCGAACTATAGCTGGGTATTTGTCTAAATGCAGCACTGGTCAGTTTTAAATTCCTTCAGTGATTTCCTTTATAGGATCCAGGGGATATACCACTTTGCTTTATGATGTAAGCCCAAACCCCTCAGCATACCCTTCTGGGCTTTTCTCATCTGACCCTAGTGGCTTTTCCCAGCCCCTCTTGGCTGTCACCTCACACTCACCCTTCTCTCAGCCAAACCAGCCTCATCCACTTCCCTGAAGATGTCCTGCTCTCATTTTGCACATTTTATTCCTTGGGGCTGCAGCACCTTTCTTCCCATTTGTCCTGGGTTGGTGCATATTTGGAGCTTCCCAGGTGACGCTAATGGTAAAGAGCCCGTTTCCCAAAGCAGGCGATGCAGGAGACATGGGTTCGATCCCTGGGTCAGGAAGATCCCCTGGAGGAGGGCATGCAACCCACTCCAGTATTCTTGCCTGGAGAATCCCATGGACAGAGGAGCCTGGCAGGATACAGTCCATCGGATTGCAAAGAGTTGGACACAACTGAAGTGACTTTGCACAGCACACGTGAAACACACACTTGTTCTTTAAGACTCAGTTCCTCCCTCTTGTCACAAGCATCCTTGAACCTTCTGAGACCTTCCTGCCTCACCCTCCTCAGTTTTCATCCTCTGAACATCTCTGCCCCAGGAATAGCTGCATTGCCCTGCGTTCTGCCTGCCGTTTTCTTCTGTTCCTCTTCCTTGACTCTGAGGTCTTAGAGAACATCATCCTGGCACTCCCAGATCAGAGCAGGAGCTGAACCCTTGCTTGTTAAATAAGTGACTGGCCTTGGATGCTTGGATCACAAAGAGGTCGGAAGGTGGGAGAAGGCAGGACGGCGGTGGGAAGGGCAGGCAGCTGGGTGGACTGGGATGCGGGCGTCCCCTTGGGGAGTTGGTTTAATGCTTCTTCCACATTTTCCTCTTCCCGCCACCGCTGAAAGCACGGGGGATACCCCGCCTCTGCTTCCAGACGGTGATAATCCCGCCTGACCCGTCTGGGCCAGAGCTCTGCCTGCAGTCCCATCTTTGGAGTCCGGTTTTCTTTTGGCAGGACTGCAGCAGGAAACACTTGTATGGTGAGGATCCTCTCGCATGGAATGTGTGTTGCGAGGGGACTGAGAGCCAGATGGAAAAAAGCCTCCCAAGTAAGCCAGGCTGGAAAGATAGGTGGATGATAGTAAGGGCGATTCCTCCATTTAAAGAACAGTTGGCAGTGAAAGTAATCCAGGCTCCTGACTTCAAAGTGCTGCAGAAATTAGTAAAACTTGGGAGCTGAAAGGTAGAAGCAGAGATGAAGAGAAAGAAAGCTATGTCCTCCTGTGTTATCTCCACCCTCCCATCTTCAAATTGAGGGAAGAATTTCTGTTTCAGTGGAAACACGCTGCCTTTACTGAAAAGAATGTCTAATGGTGGGGTTTTCAGATAGTCAAACTAGAAAAGCAAAATTTTCTGGGCAATCGGGCTCTTCAAATCACATTCAAAGATCAACCTCTGATCTTCTGAACTAGAGGACCAGCCCTGTGCGAGCAATACAGCACAGCAAACATGAGCATTTGGTGAAGTTATTAGCTGATGGACTTCCAGACATTGTGTGAGTTCATCCTGACAAGAGCTTGATGAGGAGGGAATTATTGTCCCTTCTCCCCATTCTACAGAAGAGGACACTGAGGCTCAGAGAACGTAGGTGATGTGTCTAAGATCTCACCACCCCGTATGGGTTCTTCCACTCATTCTCTTTGCTTATGAAGCACTGATGTTGCACCAGGCACCATTCCAGGCCTGGTGATACCTTGCTCCACCAGACAGGTGAGGTCCCTATGCTCATAGAGCTTCTGTTCTAGTTAAGGGAACAGACAGTAAACAAGAGATCAAATAGGTAAACAGAGCCATATGCTGTAAAGAAAATAAAGCTTTGGAGCTGAATGGAAAGTGCTGATAGATGATCGGCAGTGGTGGGGTGTGTGTGCTCTTTTGGGAAGGAAGATGGGAAGGCTGGTGGAGAAGATCAAGATAAAGGTTGAAGGAAAACATCCTACTCTCCTTTCACTATGCCCACAATGCTGGGGCTTCCTGCAGGGGCTTCTCTCCTCCACACCCTTCTCTTTGTTTTTCTGTTAGAAGTCCCCAAAACCTCTCATAGAAATTGACACAGCCAGAGGCATATTTCTCAGGGACCTCTGAAGAGGGCACCTGGACCCTTACCAGTGACAGTTCTGAGATGGGAAAATGCAAGTGTCGGCCCCATCCTGGCATGTATCGGCAGCTGTTCTGAAAAATAAAAACTCAGGCCATTGACCGATGAGGGAAACTGAAGTGTTTTATAGGCGCCGTCATCGAGGGCAAACACGGCCGCATTTCTTGACAACATCTCCCAGAAGCCGTTCACCTGGACAATAGAAGGCTGGGAGCACAGTTAACAGTCTTCAAATATTTGAGGGACTGTTATGTGGTGGGGGGACCAGCTATAGGGAGTTAAGTTCGGGTCAGTGGCTAGAGGTGAGAGGGAGGCACGTGTCAGCTTGGTGTTGGGAAAACTTTTCTAACAATTTCAACTGGTCCACAAGGGAGTGAGATTACCTTGGGTGGGAGAGAGAAGCTTCTGTCTAGAATGTGCAAGAAAGTGTGCAAGGAGGGGCCCAGGGAACCCCCTCTACCAGCTCAAGGAATGATTGGTTGATCGACCCATTCATTTAACTAGTACTTCTTAAGCATCTTCTGTGTGGTTGATACACAGAGGCAATGCCGACAAAGACATACACGATCCTTGCTTTCCTGCAGTTTCTCATGGTGTTTCCCATGCAGTTTTTCATGCAGTTTCCCTTTAAGAAAGAAGTGAATAAATAGATGCAGATGCAGATGGGTGTTACAAGAGAGGGTATATGAGGATGGCTGTGTGTGTTTCTATGTGCCTGCATGTTGTATGCGCTTGTGTGTGTGGAATGAATCATACATTATAGCACATGGTCAGAGAAAGTATCTCTGAGGAGATAAACTGTGAGGTAAGTCCTGGATGGTCAGAAGGACCAGCAAGGGCAAAGGTCCAGACTGATGAGCTCAAGCAGGAAGAGAGGCTAGTGTGGGTGACTTAGTGAGCAGAGGGACAGGGCAGTTGGAGATGAAACCAGGCAGGGGCAAGATCGTGTAGCACACATGTACGCCATGGTGAGGCAGTTGGGTTCTTTATAAAAAGGCCATGGGGAGCCCCATCAGGGACACGCTTTATGGATGAGAGGTTGGATTAGATGAATAATTTTTAATGCTGGTCGTACTTGGGAATCACCAGGAGATCCAGAATTGTAATTCAATGAACTAAGTGAGTGCTACGGTTCCTTTCATGATAAAGATGGAAAGTACCAATATGAGCTTTCCTATGGGATCACGCATTTTACTCAGGACATACGAGAAGGCCATGGCCCACTGGCATTTTGCTAACATATTATCTGTCAACTACTTCACTTGTGTAACTGGATTCTGAATAAGGTTAGTTCTCTACAATGATTACTTGGTGGATCACCTTCTGTGTGTCAGTTTCTAAGCCTGCACAGGGGGTAAAGGGCTGTATCTGGCACATAACAGGTGCTCCATCAATACTTATTGAGTAAATGAATGTTTGAATGTGTCTGATATTCAACTGGGCACTAGGGAAAGGAGATGGGGGAGAAAGAAATGGGGAAAAGATAAAGATGCCTCTGTCTTTATTATCTCATTGTGCATGTGTGCTAATTTGCTTCAGTCGTGTCCAACCCTTTGTGACTCCATGGACTGTAGCCTGCCAGGCTCCTCTGTCCATGGGATTCTCCAGACAAGAGTGGGTTGCCATGCCCTCTTCCAGGGGATCTTCCCAACTCAGGGGTTGAACCCGTGTCCCTTATGTCTCTTGCTTTTGCAGGCAGGTTCTTTACCACTGGAGCCACTTGAGAAGCCCTTATTATCTCATAGGGGGACTGTAATAAGATTATTTGCAAACTGCCTATTAGAAGAACGAACAGGTGGAAAGTGCAAAGGAAAGGGAATTTGGTTTGAGTGTTTTTTTTGGCAGCAGCATTCCGTAGGGTGCTCATGGGGAAGGCAAAATGCACCGTCATCACTGAGACCATTTGAAGAGTCTGACTTTTTCACTTCCTAGTGGATTCTGGCTTCAGATTTCACAGGGGAGTTTGCCTCCCAATTCATAGGGACAACAGAAAAAAACACTGTGGTCAGGAGTAGGGACTCTGGGGCTCCTTCGGAAGACCAAGCAGCTAAGAACCAGAGCCTCTTGTTTCTCTGCTTTGGCAGGATAACAAGGGTTTTGGCAAGGAGTTTGAGACTCAGAACGTCTGCAGCTTGTGTAGCCTGTCATGGGGCCAGATCTCTGTGCTGCAGCCTGTGTTGACCTAGTCAAATCACCACCAAGTGGCTGGAAGCCATAGCCAAATCAGTTCCACCGTTCTCCCACCCTATTTTAATCACCCAGGAGTCAATTTCTGGAATTAACTAATCTAGTGAGCACATGTTAAAGAATCTAGGCTAAACAATTAACCTCTTTCCAGGGCCACAGAGCCATTCATAGAAGATACAGCTTTGGCCTCTGCAACTGGATTTAAACTACAAATTCCAGAAGGAAGGGAAGGAGAAAGACTTTTGATCGCTCCTACTGTGATCCAGAAATTCTGCTAGATTTTAATATCCTTTACTTAGGCACACCAGTTCTAAGGTAAGTATTATTATCTCCATTTTAAACACAAGAGTCCAGAGCTCCAGAGAAGTTAAGGGTCATGGCCAAGACTATACAACTGAGTAGATGAGTAGGTGGCAAGATCTGATCCCAAGACTGTCATCAAAACCCAAGTTTTTCTCATGGTATCTCTTTCTATTCCAGTATTATTCAGTGATCACAGCCTTTCTGTATAATATCTACTCAATGGATTGAGCCCCATGGAAGTTTTTGGGGATTTCAAGTGCTTGGTGATGGGGCAATGCCATTCTGAGTACTTATGTCCTAGAGTAGAATGTCTATGTTTTATCCTAAAAAATTCTGATGTAATTGGTTTGGGCGTACAGCCTAGAACTTAGGTGTTTTTTTTTTTTTTTTCAATTTGAACATTTTCATTTGTATTGGGGTATAGCTGACTAACAATGTTGTGATAGTTTCAGGTGAACAGCAAAGGGACCCAGCTACGCATATACATGTGTCCATTCTGGACCTTAGATTTTTTATGAGCTCCCTTGTTAAGGATTGGAGGTATGCTGGTCCCTCAACTGCAACCAAGAGAAAAGCAAGAGCCCAAGTGGAAGGAATGGGGCAGAGGAAGCTGTGGGGCTGCAGAAGGTCAGCTCTGTAAGGGCATCAGGGTGGTCTAGGATGCGGGGTCCAAGGAATGAACCAGGATCAGGATGTCAGGCCTAACATCTCAATAGTGGGTGTGTGCCTGTGTGCGTGCTAAGTCACCTCAGTCATGTCTGACTCTTTGGGACCCCATGGATGGCAACCCACAAGCCTCCTCTGTCCGTGGGATTCCCCAGGCAAGAATACTGGAGTTGATCGCCATTTCCTTCTTCAGGGGACCTTGCTGACCCAGGGATCAAACCTGAGTCTCTTACGTCTCCTGCACTGACAGGCTGAGTCTTTACCCAGTAGCACTGTCTGGGATGGCTCCGTCAATAGTGGGTAGGACCCAGAAATGGAAGGCTCCAGTTGGTTGTTGACAATGATGGAGAAAAGTTGCAAAGGTCCAGTGAGAATCTAGTTAGGAACGGGAGTGGAGTGGGCAGGGCACACCAGGAGAGCTGTAGCCGCCTCGCAAAGAAGGTGGAAGGCTTGCGGCCTGAAAGGAGCTCTGGTGAGTTGAAGATGTCAACTGGCTGCTGTCCTACTCTCCTAGAGAGAGCCTGAGATAGGGCCTTGCTGATAATAATAACGACAACCTGACCATGAGGACACGATGAAATATCTGACATGTACCAAGTGCCCCCAAAGAACTTTACCTGATTATCCCCTGTACTGGGTTGAATGGTGACCCCTCAAAAGTTGGTTCCTGTTGTCAGTCCAAGAATCTGTGAATGTGATTTGGAAAAAGAGTCTTTGCAGAAATAATTAAGGGAAGGTCATCCTGGATTGTCTTCCCTGATGGCTCAGTGATAAAGAACCTACCTGCAATTCAGGAGACATGGGTTCCATCCCTGGGTCAGGGTTATGCCCTGAAGAAGGCCATGGCAACCCACGCCAGTATTCTGGCCTGGAGAATCCCATGGGCAGAGGATCTTGGTGGGCTACAGTCCACGGGATCACAAAGAGTCGGACACGACTGAGTGACTAACACTTTCACTTTCGTTGGTGAAGAAATGGATGCTCAGAGATTTTGAATGTGTTGCACAAACAGCAATCACAATTGTTTGGCACAAGCTGCACAGAACCCAGAGAAACTTCCCTGGTGGCTCAGCTGGTAAAGAATCTGCCTGCAATATAGGAGACTGGTTCAATTCCTGGATCAGGAAGATCCTCTGGAAAAGGGATAGGCTATCCTCTCCAGTATTCTTGGGTTTCCTTTGTGGATCAGTTGGTAAAGAATCTACCTGTATTGCAGGAGACCTGGGTTCGATCCCTGGGTTGGGAAGAGGCCCTGGTAGAGGGTATGGCAACCCACTTCATTATTCTTGCCTGGAGAATCCCCGTAGATAGAGGAGCCTGGTGGGGTACAGTCCATGGGGTCACAAAGAGTTGGACATGGCTGAGCTACTAAGCACAGAGCAGGGCACATCCAGAGAAGCTAGCTTTACAATCTGGGAGCATTAAGACTGTCTGTGAACTTCACAGGGTTGGGTGGTCTTCTGCATTTCTGCTGGAAACTGAAGGCTGTGCAGGTGCCCAGGGCTCTGGCCTGGCACTGTGGTTTCTAGGGCTAATTTCAAGCCAAGCAGGGCCAGGAAAAAGTGAAGTTTGACTTAAGAAAAACTGAGGTAAAATTATTTAATTCATATTTAATTTATATGCAGAGTACATCATGAGAAATGCTGGGCTGGATGAAGCACAAGCTGAAATCAAGATAGCTGGGAGAAATATCAATAACCTCAGATATGCAGCTGACACCACCCTATGGCAGAAAGTGAAGAAGAACTAAAGAGCCTCTTGATGAAAGTGAAAGAGGAGAGTGAAAAAGTTGGTTTAAAGGACAACATTCATGAAACGAAGATCATAGCATCCAGTCTCATCACTTCATGGCAAAGAGATGGGGAAACAGTGGAAACAATGACAGACTTTATTATTTTGGGCTCCAAAATCACTGCAGATGGTGATTGCAGCCATGAAATTGAAAGATGTTTACTCCTTGGAAGGAAAGTTATGACCAACCTAGACAGCATATTAAAAAGCAGAGACATTACTTTGACAACAAAAGTCCACCTAGTCAAAGCTATGGTTTTTCCAGTAGTCATGTCTGGATGTGAGAGTTGGACTATAAAGAAAGCTGAGCACTGAAGAATTGATGCTTTTGAACTGTGGTGTTGGAGAAGACTTTTGAGAGTCCCTTGGACTGCAAGGAGATCCAACCAGTCCATCCTAAAGGAGATCAGTCCTGAATATTCATTGGAAGGACTGATGTTGAAGCTGAAACTTGAATACTTTGGCCACCTGATGCAAAGAGCCAACTCATTGGAAAAGACCCTGATGCTGGGAAAGATTGAAGGCTGGAGGAGAAGGGGACAACAGAGGATGAGATGGTTGGATGGTGTCACCGACTCAATGGACATGAGTTTGAGTAAACTCTGGGAGTTGGTGCTGGACAGGGAGGCCTGGCATGCTGCGGTTCATGGGGTCGCAAAGAGTCAGACACAACTGAGCGCCTGAACTGAGCTAAAATTCACATAAGATAAATCATTTAAAAATGAACAATCCAATGGCATTGAATACATTCATAATGTTGACAGGCCACCGGCTCTATCCAGAGCATTTTCATCACCCTAAAAGCAAACCCTGTATCTATTAAGTGTTTGCTCCCCATCCCTGGTAAACTCTGATCTTTGTTCTGTCTTTATGGATACACCTATTCTGGATAGTTCCAATTAATGGAATCTTACAACATGTGGCCTTTCTTGTCTGGCTCCTCTCACTTAACCTGGGCTTCCCTGGTAGGTCAGCAGTTCAAGAATCCACCTGTGATGCAGGAAACACAGGGGACACAGGTTCAGTCCTAGGGTCTGGAAGATCCTGTGGAATAGGGAATGGCAACCCACTCCAGCCTCCTTGCCTGAAGAGTCCCATGGGCAGCAGAGCCCAGCAGGCTCCTGTCCATAGGGTCGCAAAGAGTTAGACATGACTGAGGTGACCAAGCACTTGTGCTTTTTCTTAGCCTATTGTTCTTAAGGCTCATCCAGTGACAGTGTGTGTCAATACTTCGTTTCTTACTATGGCTGAGCAATATTCCATGGTATGGATAGAACACAGTTCATTCATCCATTCATTGTTGATGAACAGTAGGGCCATCTTTGTTCATAGTGAGCTGGGCAGTGAGAAGAGCCTCCACAAGTTACCTCATCAACGGCCCACAGTAATCCTGTGAGGAAGGCATTGCTCATAATCCCATTTTGCAGATGAGGAAACTGAAGCTCAGAGAGAGGTTGAGTAATCTGAACCCAAGTCTGGCTCTCACTCCCCAGCCAGGGCTTCCTCACGTGCTCTGTGCTGAGCGTCACCATTTGGCTGTTGCATTTTGGGTTCGGAAGCATCAGATCTCAGCTCCCCTTTTTAGCCATGGCCATCAAACTTGACGGGCTGAGGTGACTTATAAGACTGAAGCCCTAAATTGTGGTTTTTTAACAAAATTTTAATCTTTAAAGTCTTAAACCTTCTCTCTCATGTGTATGTGTGTGTGTGTGTGTTTCTCTCTTAGTAGCTGAGCTGAAATGCCCAGTATAGTCCCACAACCCCTCCTGTTCCAGGCTCCCTGTGTTTAGAGAGCAGAGTTTCTCCCTGCTGGTTTATGGGGAAACGGAAATGATCCTTCCTGGCTGTGAACCAAAAATATGGGAAGAAAGGGCTTGGGGAATAGGGAAGAAGAAACAAGTTCATGGAAAGAAGGTTAGACTGTTGGACTTGCTGGCTGGAAGCCATAGATATTTAGGTAAAAGGGACTCAGAGCGCATGTCTTACTTGTAGCCAGGCACATCCCTGTTGCTGTTGAAAATAGCTGGCAACCAAGGACTTCGGGAGAGTCACACAAGAGGCTGGAGGACTGCTAAAAGTGAGACAGGCCACCAGAGGACTGCAACCCACTTTGTATCAGATACACAATACTTCCTCAAACTTCTCTAAGGGACGGAGCAGGTCAGGGGGAGAGGGGAGGAGGAGAGGGACTTCTATTGGGAGCCTGTGGAAGAATAGTTACAGAGCTGATGGGAGTGCCTGGCCCATAGCAAGTGGCTCAGGCTCTGGTTTGGGTGGAATCAGTGCATTTAAGAAGGCTAGGAGATGAGAACTTTTGGTCCCATCCAAGAAGCTCCTAAGGCTTCCCAGGTGACTCAGTGGTAAAGAATCCACCTGCTAATGCAGGAGACGCAAGAGACATGGGTTTGATCACTGGATCAGGAAGATCCCCTGGAGGAGGAAAGGCCACCTGCTCCAGTATTCTTGCCTGGAAAATCCTATGGACAGAGGAGCCTGGTGGGCTACAGTCCATGGGGTGGCAAAGAATAGGACATGACTGAAGCGACTGAGCATACACTCGTAAGGGGCTCTTAAAGCTGATTCTCTGGAAGGGAAGCCCTGGGTAGGATGGAGAGAGAATGGAAGGAAGGAGGAAGGGCTAACAGGAATCCAGCATCTACCCTGACCAGGTATTGTGCTGCCTGGTCCTGAAATCAAACTCTCACCCCAAGATGCCATTATTCCCTCCCAACCACTGCAGACCCTGAGGTTTGAGAGGTCACATGGCTTGTCTGGGGCCATGCAGCCAGGTGGCAGGTGCGACTCTAAACTCTGGAGGTCACTGATACAACAGGTAATGTGAATCCTTATATAAATACCTACAGGGACCGCTGGAACCCAGAGAAGGGTTGCCCTACTTTATTGTAAATGCTCAACCCCTCTACTGGGAATGCTTCTCTCCCCTTTGTCTGCCTAGGTGTACCTGCTCATCCTTCAAAAGTCAACTCAAGCCTCACTCCCACCTTGAAGCATTTTATTCCATCCCCAGATGGATTCAGGTGTGAGCTCCCCTGCACAGGTTTGAGACACAGCCCTTCTCGTGTTTCTGCCATCATCTGTTTCCATCTGTCTTCCGCTCAAGACTGTGAAGCCCTACAGAGCCGGACAGAGTAGCCATTTCTCCATCTCTAGCACCTGCCAAAGTGATAATCTCTAATAACGGCTAACCGTCTTCAGGCACATACTCTGTGCTAAACAGTTTGAGTGGGGGACCTCTTTTTTTGGGTGGGGGTACTCAAATTATTTTCTTTTTGAAAAACAGTAGATCTATGAGAACATGTTACTATCTTGGCTGTTTTGGGTATATTTTCCCAGGCACGCGGTGTCTCTTTCAATAACTGGTTTTAAAAAAATTTTTTTAGATGAAAATTTTAATGAATTATAATTTTATTCTGATCACTTACTCTCCAAAAGACTTATTTTTGCAACTTTATTGCCAGTATAATTGATAGCTGAAAAAGCTGCACATATTTTTAAATTTAATTTTTAGTTTATAGTGGAATGTAGTTGTTTACAATGTTGTGTTAGTTTCAAGTGTATGGCAAAGTGGTTCAGCTGTACACATATATCCATTCTTTTTCAGATCCTTTTCCCACATAGGTTATTACAGAATAAGCTGTACATATTTAATGTATTGATATATAATTGGAAGAGTAGACATATTCATGTATCAGTGATACCATTACCACCATCAAATAACATATCATTCAGTGACCACACAACTCTAAAAGGGAGATAGAGTTTCTCATGTTCATTACAGTGATGCATAGAAACCCAGGAATCTCAGTGGCTTAACAAAGAAAAAGTTAATTTATTGCTAACATGGACTTCATGTCATGGTTGTAGTGACACTAGTCTATGTTTATATTTTGGATATTTTGTTCTGCATGGATGTTTCTGTATCAATTTTGATTGAAAAATATTGCATTAAAGCATCTTTTTTTTTTTTTTTTTTTTTACTTGACGACTCCTTAATGTTGCAGCCCAAGCAAATGTGCCCCTAGTTTCTCTTTCATCCTGGCCTGGCTCTTTGGTTGCATGAATCACAGCTCCAATGAAGGGAGGAGCTGTGCTGTGGTTTGCCTGCACAGAAGCACCCCGAGGGCAGGGGCCAGGCCTGCTTTGCCCACCATTGTGTCCTGGTGCTGTCTTTCTGCATACCCCTCAAGGGTGCAAAAAACTTTTGCTGAATGAATGAATGAGGTGATTTCTAAAAGGGACCACTCTGGATCTATCTGTAATTTCAGTTCATTTCTTCACATTGTTTCATTAAGGAAGCATTTATTGAACATCTCCTGTGGCCAAGTGCCCGTGTGTAGCTGTGGGAATGGTAAACATAAGGCCTGTGCTCTTAGCAAGCTTGTCTGGTGGTGAAGACTGGTCTAAAAGCAGAGAAGTACTGAGAGACAGAGGTCATGGTGAAAGCACAGAGAGGGGCCACCAGCTCATCCCGGAGGAACAGGAGAAGGTCAGCTTAGAGAAGATGTATGAGCCAAGTTATGGGGAAGGAGGAGAGGATGGGCAAGTGGACTAGTAGGGAGACAGTTTTGGACAGAGAGCACAGCATGTGCAAAGGCCCTGGGGGATGCTGTGTAAGTGTACAAACTCCTAGAAATTTTGTGCTCTTGAAGCACAGGACCAAACCCAAGAGATCAGCTATGACAGCCTTGGAGAAATGTGCTGGGCAGATGTCCATGATCCGCAAGGCCAGGGTCTTCAGCACTTCTCTGCAGCTGGTGTCCAGTGTAACTCCTCTCCCACAGGGGTCAAAACAGGATTCCACACGCTCTCTGGGCAAATGAACGCCCGTACGTTTTCTGAGAAAGTCAGACACACACCAGATATTGGGAGTAGCGGGGAATCATTTGTTACATAGAATAGGAAAGCCTGGTTCTAGAGCTCAAAGTGGAGGCACCACTCCCCAGTCCAGAACCCAATCGCAGTCAGTTCAATGGGTGTCCCCTCACTCCTCTGACACGTATCCAGGGCTGTCACCTACCGCTAGCTTGTCACTCACAGCAAGTAGGGATTTAACATCATCGATTTCCCTCTCGGAGCAATCTCAGCCAGGCCCTAAGCCCGGATAGGGCGTTGTTAACCAGCCTGAGAGAGGCACGCATGTCTGTTACAACTCTGTGGTCCAAAGTCACAGTTGAAGCAGTGTTAACACCACCCCTTTGTCAAACAAATGTCAGTCCCCGGTCATGGGCTTGGAGCGCTTATCGCAAGGGCCCCGTGGGGCTTCCTGTCGTAACTTTGCACAGGGCGAGAGCTTATCTTTCGGAACCTTTGGAGTTGTGAGTTGAGTTACAAAGCCTTCCCCGCGGCCCATTTCATCCTGGGATGTGTCCTTGCTTGCAGGGAGATGAAAAGTGCCCTGCCCTGCTTATTAAGGTTTATACTATCAGCTTCTTGAGCTTGTATCAGAAAGACATTTGTGGTGGCATTTGACCTTGATGAGGAATCTGGATCATCTGATGGTGATTATAGAGCTTTTATCCGCCTTTGTTGAGCATAAACTCTCCAGGGCTTCAACCTCTCCCCCTAATAACCTGGTTTCAGTCATCAGCTCTCAACAGAAGACATCCTGAGGACGTCCTGCCAAGGAGGCAAGATTTGGCCATGTCCTCCAGGTGAAGAGGACTCCAGCTGACAGGGGAAAAAGGAGTCTTTTTTTTTTTTTTTGCCTTTCCATAATGCCCATGGAGTTCTGGAGTGGGTTGCCATTTCCTTCTCCAGTGGGCCACATACTGTCAGAACCCTTCACTTGACTCATCTATCTTGGTGGCGCTGCACAGCATGGCCCAGAGCTTCACTGAGTTATGCAGGCCCCGTCGCGACGAGGCAGGATCCATGCATGGTCTATGGGGTCGCAAAGAGTCAGACATGACTTAGCAACTGAATAATAACAACAACCTTCCCCCAGTATGGAGACTTCTGGTGCTGGTTCTTTCTCACTGCATGACTGTAGTGGCGGTATAGCCACTCAGCCTCAGTTCCTCTGTCAGTAAAATGGAAACTGGGGCTTCCCTGGTGGTTCACATGGTAAAGAATTCACCTGCAATGCAGGAGTTTGACCCCTGGGTTGGCAAGATCCCCTGGAGAAGGGGATGTCAGCCCACACCACTATTCTTGCCTGAAGAATTCCAAGGACAAAGGAGCCTGGTGGGCCATTGAAGATTCGCACATGAATCGAATTCACACATGAATTCGGACATGACTGAGCAACTAAAGCTTTTAAAATGGAAATCACTTGCCCGTGGGGATCCTAATCAGGATGGGCGATGACACTGCACCAGGGGACCCAGTGCACAACCGATGCCTGCTCTCGGGGTTGGTGACCTTTGCACACGGCTCTCTTCTCTGTGTTCCAGCCTCTGATTCTCTGGTCAGGCCAAGCTGGAAAAGGAGATACAATTCACACACATGGAAGGAGTTGGTCAGTGGCGCTCACTTTCTAAGTGTAAATAGCGGGCTCCGAAGTGGGGTCCTTCTCATGACATTTCCTTTTCAAATAATCACAGTTTCCCATATGCAATTTATTTCACATGTATTATTCCAAACAGTAATTTATCTTCTGGAAATTTGGAAAAATAAGGGTAGTGGATTCTGTTTCAGCTTGGCCTCTGACTCACAGATTATCTCTTACCTTGCCCAGGGTCACCTGTGGAAACGAAATCAGCCCGCCAGAGCACTTGCCTGCTGGTAGATTGTCATCTGACTCCGTTTCTGCAGCAGCTTTCCAATTCCCACCTCTTGGAGTTGATGATAAGGTGGTTTCTGCATCTTGTTCTGACTGCCTGGATGCTTTAGGGCAAATTCTCTCCTGTTTTCTTTCTCCTCCTATAAAATGAAGGGCTTGCGTGGAGTATTTTTCCGTGTCTCTTGCTGTGTCTGTTGGGTTTTCTTCTGTTTGAGCATTCCACTTTAGATGGCCATTAAAGCTGAATTGTATCTCAGGCCTGTGTTCATTGTCGGTCATTCCCCACCCATCTACTCACTTGAGAGCCAGCTTCTTTGACTCTTTCAAGAAGAAGACTTGTCAGAGTTATAGCGTGTCTGTTGACAAGTAGTTCTGGGCTCAAATTATCTAGGAGTAATTTATTTATTTTGTCTCCCTGGACCTCAGTTTCTTCATCTGTAAAATGGGAAAACAGACACAGATGAAATAAAAACAAATGGACTTGGCTGTGTTCCAATAACATTTTACTGATGTGGACTAAAATATAAATTTCCTATTATTTTTACATTTCACAAAATATTCTTCCTTGAATTTTTTTGAACTTAAAAGTGTAGAAAAATATCCTTAGCTCTTGGGCTATACCAAAACAGGTGGCAGGCAAGATGTGGCCTGCAGTCTGTAGTTCTAGGCTTTTCTCCCTGTTCTAGGCTTTTCTCCCTTCTCGGGGCTCTGTCCCTGGGACTGGAGAAGCTGAGCCCATCCTTTGAGAGTTCTACCCTTGCTTAGCACTTGAGGCAAGAGGCACCGTTCCTGACTCCCTCTGTTAACAGCACAGGCAGGGGTACTTCAATCTCAGGTGCCCCCAGCTAGTTAGTGCCACGTCCTAACAATTACACTAACCAGTGGCTTGTCCATACAACTTCATTTATATCGATCCCTGCACATTAAGAAGCAAATCTCAAAGGTGAGCAGTCCCCGAGGCTTTCAGCTTACAAAATTCATGCTTCTGAAAACAAATTTGCATAGACAACACATCTACACATCACTCAGACTCACAGCCACCTACTCTGGTCCTATCAGACACACCCCAATAACCTGGAAGTCACATGGTTAAGGGATTTCCCTGACAGTCCAGTGGTTAAAATGTCACCAGGCAATACAGGGAGTGCTGGTTCAGTTCCACATGCTTCATGGCCAAAACCAAAGCATAAAGCAGAAGCAGTATTGTAACAAATTCAATAAAGACTTTAAAAATGGTCCACATTAACATTTAAAAAAATCTTAAAAAAGATAGTTTCATAGTTAAAAAACAAGGAAAACTCCAAACTTTATTTTAGTAATAAGTTAAATTTAAGTGATCCAGTTATACATACATATATATATTTCAGATTATTTTCCATTACAGGCTTTTGAATATATTGAGATATTGAATATAGCTCCCTATGCTATACAGTAGGTCCTTGTTGTTTATTCAGATGCAACTTCTTAAGAAGTTTGCATCAGTGACAATCACTCCTATTGTCCTGGGCTACTTGAAGACTCCAGGTAGGGAGGGAAGGAGAAGAAAGGGCTCAGGCAGCGTGTCATCATTGCTTCCTCCAGGAATTTTTCTTGGCTCTTGAAGGCAAAGCGTTGACAGGGACAATCAGCTCATGGCTCGGCTGGCACGATTGAATTAAGTTCATTAACAATGCAGCTTTGCCTTGGGTCACCTCTGGGGCAGGACTTGGGGAGAAGAGGAAATGCCTCCTGGGGCTCAGGGCATTGATTCCCCATCAGCATGTAGGGAAGCAGGATGTAGGGCATTTCCAGCTGGGGCAGGGTTGTGCCCTTGCCTGGAGTCTGTGTTGCGTGATCTAGAATGAGTGTGGCCAACTGTTCTGGTTTGCCCGAGACAGGGCTGGAGGTGGGGGTTCCCCGAGAAAAACAAGGAAGTTCCAGGCAAACTAGGACAAGGTGACCCCTAGATGCTCTTGATGAGGCACTGGCCTTCCCCTGTGGTGCAGTGGATAAGACTCTGCCTGCCAATGCGGGGGCCATGGGTTAGTTCCCTGGTCTGGGAAGCTTCCATGTGCCGCCGGGCGACCAAGCCCATGGGCTGCACTACTGAGCCAGCACGCGAGAGCCGGGGGGCCACATCTACTGAGCCCATGAACCTCAGATGCTGAAGCCCACGAGCCCTAGGGCCTGTGCTCTGCAACAGGAGACGCTACTGCAGTGAGAAGTCCCCTCACCGAAACAAAGAGTCGCCCCCGAGGAAGCCGGTGTGAAGCAACAATGACCCAGTGTGGCCAAATAAATAAAGATTAAAACCAAATCATGCTCAAGGTGACCTTTGGCGAACAAGGCCTGTAGCACCCTCGAGTCTGGGGTGTCAGTGATGCTTTTCGCTGGTCCTTGAGAACAGGCAGCCGCAAACCTTCAGTAAAGGATCAGATAGTGAACACTTTGGACTTTGTGAACACATGGTCTCTGTTGCAACCACTCAACTTGACTGTGACCGTGTGAAAATAGCCACAGACAGTATCTAAAGAGATGAGCTTGACTGCATCTCAATAAAATGTTATCTATAAACTCAGGCTGGATTTGACCCAGAGGCTGTCCTTTGTCAACCCTTGCTGTAGGAGGTGTTTGTGTTTTTTTCTGTACCTCCCTTGAGGTCACATGGACATGCACTCTCAGCACCTTGTTTAGGAGGTGAGATGCCCGAGTGGTTACAGAGGACTTGAACTTTGGAGTTAGACAGACTTGGCTCAAATCCTGTCTCTACCACCTGTTAGCTGAGTGGCCCTGAGCAAGACGCTTCCCATCTCTGAGTCCCAGATTCCTGCCTATAGACCAGGAATAACAAGATTGACATCTGCCAGCCCAGACTGAAGGGAAGAGGCTGTAGACCCCACCTCATGATGGGAGAAGTCTCAGAACATGGGGTCATCTTTCATCCGCAAGGAGTGTGGGCCCGGAGAGGTGAAGGGTGTGTCTCCAGTGGCCCAGATGGTAAAGAATCTGGTTGCAGTACAGGAGACCCAGGTCCAATCCCTGAGTCAGGAAGATCCCCTGGAGGAGGGTATGGCTACCCACTCCAGTATTCTTGCCTAGAGAATTCCATGGACAGAGAAGCCTGACTGGCTACAGTCCATGGGGTCGCAAAGAGTCGGACATGACTGACAGCTGCTAACACTCTCTGGAGAGGTAATGACAACACCCAGCATGCACTCCTCTACCCCCAGCTCCAAGCCAGTTACCGGAGACAAAACACTCAATAAAATGACACACAGCTCTTCCTTATGGGTTTCACAGTCTGGTGAAACATATAAGTGGGTAAACAGGCAATTAAAATAAATAGGGTTAAATTCCAGATGAGGAGGAGGCAGAGAGTAGAGGGGGCTTCAACCCTCTTCTTATGAGAAGGAAGTTTCAGGGAGGGGACTACGTCTCTTCTACCTGGAAGAACTGAGAGGAACAACCTCTTGGGAGCACTAGGGTCAGTTGCTGACGCTGGTGGTTTCTCCTGGTGGGTGAACCTGGGTGGGGCTGCTGGCTGCAGGGGTGTGGTTTGGTGTGTGTGTGTGAAGGTGTGTTTGTGTGTCTCCTGGGGGGTAATTTGTGGGTGTGTAGCTGTCGGATGACAGATGAAGGGCGTCTGTGATGTAACAAGAGACAGGTTTGTATCTGTGACTTGAAGAAGCACAGACACTTAGGGTTGGAAGGGTCTTGGAGACACCTGGTCCTGTTCCTCAGCCTTTTCTCCTCGTGTTACAGTGTCTAAGTGGAGGATGGTCCCCAGACTCCTCACCCCAATACACTGTGCAACTAAGCTCAACTAGATTCTGGGTGAATGTGGCCGCTGAATTCAGACAACGCTGTCTGGCCCCGCCTGGTTTTGGGTTGACGAAGGAAGGCAGGGTGACTACTGGGAAGACAGAAATACACATTTATGGCAAGCAACCAGGCACAGTGCCAGACACTGTTCTCAATGAGGGTTAGTTGGATTTGAACCTACGTTTTATGTTTTCTTGAAAGCAAATTCAAGACCTGCTATTTAAAAATTTCAACTTGCATTAAAATGATGACATTTTCCTTTCCATGAATAAAACCCTAATTTAAATCTTTATAGGCTAGGGTTGTGATCTCAGGGGAGAGGCTACTGTGGTTCTAAGATGCACTTATTGTGTTTAAAGTATGAGTTGGTAACATCCTGGAGGAGTTTCAGAAGGTAGAAAGGACCTTCAACTAGGACCAAGTTTGTTATGTCAAGAAAGGCAGGCAAGATTTTTGACCTGGGGCTTTTGGTCACAGTCCCGTGCACTCAATGCTGAGGCGTGATGCTGAGTGACACCTTGGGTCTCCTCACCCCCCACTGCAATGTGGCATCTCCATGACCTTCTCAGCCCATGTCAGTTCCTCTGCTGGCGTGAGGTCTGATTCAACCCCACGGTGTGGGAATCTCAACTCTCAGACAAGGTGGTGCCAAGTATGCAACCCTTGGTACGTGCCTGGCAGATGTTTAGTTTCTGTTTCCACCCAGCTGATGCCACCCCTGGACTTGTCCTGAAAAAAGGTCAAGTCCAAGGGCTGCTTAAGCTCCTTTGAGAATGGCTTCATTTAAAAATGCTTCTAATATATCATCAATATGTAAGACGCAAACAAAATACACAGATAAGTAATAGAAGCTAAAAATCACACTATTCAAAGACAGTGACTTCTGAGACTTTGAAATGTATTCCTCTTAGTTGCTTCATGTCATGGGAGATCTTCCCAGACCAGGGATTGATCCCATGTCCCCTGCCTTGGCAGGCAGATTCTTCACCACCGGGCTACCAAGGAAGCCCTAATCAACCCCCTTCTTGAATGGACTTTCTCTCCTTCCCACCTTGGCCTGGTGCAGTCTGGTTTATGCTACAGGGTGCTTCCCGTCAAGCTCATCGCAAGACTCCTGCCAAAAACTACTCTATTTCATGTGACACTCTCAGCTCACCAAAATTCCCCTTCCTCTTGGCTTCCAAGCTTCTCACGTCTGTCCTGCTACTTCTCTTCTCTTTGGAGCAGTTTCTTAGTCTTCTCTGTGTTTGCATTATCCCTGGATGGTCTTCTCTTCCCATTGTTGTGGAGATAACCCCCGAATCCACATTTCCAATGAGGAATTTCCTCTCCAGCTCCAGGTTCAAAATTTAACCTGCTCCTCTGACATCGCCAGTTGTCTCTGGGATGCTTCAGACCTTTTTCAATGACTTTCAGGTTCTTCATACAGCAGCGCTGGGTATCCTGTCAGACCTTGACTTCTGGAGTCAAACAGATAACGGGCTCAAATCATGACTTAGCCACTTAAGAGGTATATGTGGTCGGGAAGGTTACTTCACTTCCCTGAGTCTCAGCTTTTCCTCTGTAAAAATGGGGATAATGTCCTTAGCGCATAAAAATGGGAGGATGTAGAAGATGTTAAAAAACATAGCTATTATTATGGGTAGAAATTAAAAAATAATGTTACCTTTTCTGATTATAGCACATATTGATTTTAGAACACCTGGAAATTTCTGGAAAGTACATGCGGATGTATTTCCGTTTGTCTTCTATTTATGTACTGTGTGCTTGTGTGCGGGTGTTTGAGGAACTGGGTCTTCTCGGTGACGCTGCTGCTTGTCCAGCCTCTCAAGGAAGGCTTCGTGTCACTTCTTTTGGTGTCCACCTCCCTCTCATAACCTTAGCCGATAGGTCACTGAGTTTTGCTCAGTGTGGTCCCAGATTTCTCTTAGACACAATATCCTTTCTGCACTGTCCCCTCATCATTTACCTGAGTTTTTAGCTTCCAGGCTCTTTCCTGACCACTTATTCCAGATTCCACACTGCCTGTTTCCTCAAATCACAAAGCTGAATGTGCTACCGCTTGCTGGAAACACTTCCACGGCCTCCTTTGCTTGTGGCATCAAGTCCAGCTACCTCCTTTCCGGCTTCTTAGCTCATCAGTCTCCTGTCCGCACTCTTAGCCACGTTCCCTGGAATCGTCGTCAAGCCTGCCCACAACTGTGCCCTAGTTCCTTCTGCCTCAAATATTTGCCCTGCTGGGTTGGCCTGGACAACCCCCCACCTCCTCTATCATGTCTCAGCCCCAGTGCCTGCTCTTTTAGGGGCCCTCCCCGTTTCCCTGTGCCCTCATCACTCAGGCTTTGTTGCTGCTTCCTTGGATACCCCAACCCTCAGCACTTAGCTGCCACCCTGGTTATAACCTTGACCCTTGCGGTTCAGGAATGGGTCAGGTTGTTTGCTCCTGTGAATTCCTTAAAAGAATTGCATCTCCTGTACCTGGAACAGTGATTGGCACAAAGGAGCTTTTCAGTGAGTATTTGTGGAATAAATGGGCTGAGGGACAGTGTGATAGGGAGGATCAGAGAAAGCAAAGGATTCTCTGGGAGAGCCTGAATCCACGATTTGGTTTATCCATTGCTTTACCATGGGGTTTCCTGGTGACTCAGATGGTAAAGAATCTGCCTGCCTTGAAGGAGATCCAGGTTCTATCGCTGGGTTGGGAAGATCCCCTGGATGAGGAAATGGCAACCTGCTCCAGTGTTCTTGCCTGGAGAATTCACAGACAGAGGAGGCTGATGGGTTACAGTCCATGGGATTGCAAAGAGTCGGACACAACCGAGTAACTTTCACTTTCTTTTCACTTTTGTATTACTTGAGTGGCTTTGGGCAAGTTACATATCTGAACCTTGTGGGGTTTTGTTGTTGTTTTTTAGCCTTTATTAACAGAATTGTTGAGAATGCTTCAGTGAGAAAATGGAAAGGAGAGTGCTTTAGAAAATAAAAGTGAAACAGGAAGCAAATGTTGTTTATGTGGTTATTATTAACAGAAAACAAAAGTAGCTTGTGGGTTTGAATAACAGCTTGATGACCAAGGTCTGCGCTTGTGCTTTTGGTTGAGGGTGGAAAGGGCCGTGTCTAATCCCAGGAGTGTGGTGCCTCCAGGCAGCTCTCCTGTCTGGGCTCTTCAGGGTCAGGTGAGGACACTTCTGGTCACTCCCACCTCCTTTCATCTGCCATGAGGCTCAGATGAGATAATTCATGTTAAACATCCAGAGTGAAAGTGTCTGGAAAAGGTCCTGGAGCTACTCAAATGCACAGTGCTTCTTCCATGAGCCTGGCACCCTCCTGGGAGGCTTGTGTTCTTGGCCCTGGTCTGAGATTTGCAATCCCAATCCTGCTTCGAGTCTCACTTGATTGATGCCACATCCTCTGGCTGCAGACGAAGCTGCGGGCTAGTTCCTGCTTCTCATTTCACCCCAGTGCTGGCATGGCCAGATTCCAAGACTTCGCTCCCTCAGGAGCTCATTGCTAAATTAATGTTTACCCCATAGCCAGGAGGGGAAAGCCCTGTTTTCATACTTACTGTCATTTCAATGAAGCTTTCCCTAACTTCCCAGACAAGGTGAACCCCTTACTTCTCCACCATCTTGTGTTCTTACTCATTAACTTTGTAATTTGATCACAGTTATGGTGATATCAAAGTGTTTGCTATCAATCTCCCTCCTGGACCATATCTGATTCTTTGCCCTTTCTCATTCTGCCTGATACATAGACAATGTCAGTAAATATTTGTTAAGCAAATAAGTGAAAGAATGTTCTGAACTTATTCAGTCCTCTTTACATGTACTGTGTGTTCCTACCTTGGAACCTTTGCTCCTCCTATTTACCCAGCAGGAATGTCCTCTCTCTCTCTTTCTCTTGAACAGGCACGCACATGTGCACACATACACACAAACACACACACACCCCTATTAGATGAGATAAAGCATGCAAGCTGACCCACCGAAAAAGACCCTGATACTGGGAAAGATTGAAGGCAAAGGGAGAAGGCAGAGGAAGAGATGGTTAGATAGCATCACTGACTCAATGAACACAAATTTGAGCAAGCTCCAGGAGACAATGGAGGACAGAGGAGTCTGGCGTGCTGTAGTCCATGAGGTCACAAAGAGACCGGACTTAGTGACTGAAAAACAACAACAATGCAAGGCTATTAGCACAGCAACAAGCAGAGTAGAAGCACAAGGCAGGGCTTAGCAGCAGCCTGCACGTCTTCCTGCTGAGCCTCTCATTGTGGCCATCTCCCTAATTCTGTGCAGCACTCACAGCCTGGCACCCACAGCTATGCTTGCTCAGTGCTTGTTGCATAGATATGCAGGCCTTGTCATCTTTCCTGAAGATGGACTGGAATCTATGGCATCACCTGGTGGGTGTTCTCACCTCCATTTTCCAGATGGAGAACTCCTGGCTCAGAGTGGGGAAGAAACTTGCTCATCATGCCTGGCCCTCTGCTTGCCTGGTGGGTGGGTGGGTGTGTGGGGAGCTGGTCAGGTAAAATGACAAGTGAGACAGGACAGAGATCTTGTGCTTAAGGACTTTTATTTTATTTTTTCTTGGGACATAATTATTTTATAATGTGTTAGTTTTTGCTGTACAATGAAGTGAATCAGCTATTTGTTGTTGTTCAGTTGCCAAGTTGTGTCCGACTCTTTGCCACTCCATGGACTGCAGCACGCCAGGCTTCCCTGCCCGTCACTATCTCCAGGAGTTCGCTCAAACTCATGTCCATTGAATCAGTGATGCCATCCAACCATCTCATCCTCTGTCATCCCGTTCTCCTGCCTTTAATCTTCCCTAGTTATCAGAGTCTTTTCCAATGAGTTGGCTGTTCGCATCAGGTGGCCAGCTATACTTAGATGTATATCCCCTGGCTCTTGAGTCTCCTTCCCATGCTCCATCCTCAGAGTCTGGCCCTACAAGGACTGTGCACTGCGGTGTGTACCCGCATCAACCCTGGAATCAGAGAGAGAAAACTTGAGCCTTGAACCCTGATCCTGTGACTCATCATATTTGGGAACTCAGAGACTTGCCTAACCTATCCAAGCCTGAAAGTCCACCTACCTAACAATGGGATAAAACTAGTCCAGCATCTCTGGGGTGGGTGTGTCATGGGATGTCGTGTCTAAGGGCTAGAGCAATGCCAGTTGTCTATTGTTATGATCCTTCTCACCTTCCTAAAGCAAGAGGTGTTGCATTCCTTTCTTCCGCCCAAGTGGAGGTGGAGGAAAGATTTCCCCTGTAATCTCATCAGACTTGCTTCTCTCTCCATCACTCAGTGGGTGTCTTGAGCTCTTCCTCGGCATTCTGAACACGTCAGTGAGGACAGCAGGGAGAAACTGCTTTGCGTGAACCTAATCGAGACAAGTTTGTTGGCTGCGACCTCTGTATCCAGGTGCCTCCACAGGACTGCCAAATGGCTTCTGGGGTTTAATGGTCTTCCCTGGGGATAATCTAGGCCTCCATCAATTGGTATCTTTGCAAAATGTCCCTTGCTGCTAATCAGCCATCTGTTGCTCAGAACCTAAACTGAAGTCTGTGCCACAGTCCCAGCATGGAGAGGAGAAGCTGTCGCTTTTGAGGTCTGATAAGCGGAGTTTTGACTTTAGAAAGACTTGAGCCAGGGAACTGCAGGCACAGCAGGGAAGAGAACCCCTCCATGATGCAATATGCATTGAACAGTCATGCCATTTTTTCTCAGAAGATGACAGTGATGCCACGTAAAATAAAACGATGGCTGCAGAGGCTCCAGGAGGTATTGAGGGAATCTTGCTTCCCTCCCGTCCCTGGTCCCCACCCCTTTCATCAGATGAATATATTTCTCCCTGAGCTAAAACATTCTTGCTGTCTGAAGCAACTTTTCCAAAGGTTAACTCCTGACTTTTCAAATTACATCTAGGTGACAGCTGCAGGCTTCCCTGATAGCTCAGTGGTAAAGAATCTGCCTGCAATGCAAGAGTTGTAGGAGACGTGGGTTCGATCCCCAGGTTGGGAAGAGCCCCTAGAGGAGGAAATGGCAACCCATTCTAGTGTTCTTGCTTGGAAAATCCCAATAGACAGAGAAGACTTGCAGACTACAGTCCGTGGGGTCTCAAAGAATGGGACACAAATGGAGGACTGAACACATAGGCACGCATGACAGCTGCATGCTGTGTGTCCCAGGAAGCTTCATTTACAGTCTGGAGGGATGGTCCAAGGTAAGAGGCAGTGGGGAGGGGGGGGGGCTTCTCTTGAGTGGAGGGTTTGGGCTGAGCCTGACCGAGCAGTGTGGCTTCCATTCTGCCACGACCCCCTGCCCAAACCTCCCTTCTGCTAAGGTCACTGGTGGGCGCCCACATGACACAGCAGCCCTCTGTGCATGCTAAGTCACTTCAGTCATGTCTGACTCTTTGGCATCCTATAGACTGTAGCCCGCCAGGCTCCTCTGTCCATGGGATGCTCCAGGTAAGAACACTGGAGTGGGTTGCCATGCCCTCCTCCACGGCATCTTCCCTACCCAGGGACTGGACCCGTGTCTCTTATGTCTCCTGCATGGGCAGGTGGATTCTTTACCACTAGTGCCATGTGGGAAGCCCTCTGCCTGCTCCTATATTCTGAGAACTTGACTCTGTGCCTCAAGAATTTGGAAATTCCCTCTTTGAAGGAAATATACCCACCTGCTCTTCTCCCAGCTTTCCTCAACATCTCCTTCTTCCTCTGCTGACCCTTCATTCAAACGCTCCCTTAAGCTCTGTTCTCCTCTCACTCCTCTTTCAGAGGCAAACATCCCCTCTAGATAATCTCATTTTTCTCCTGGATTGTTATCAGTCGCTGTAGCGGGCAGAGAAATGGCCCCACAAAGATGTCCATATCTTACTCCCTGTGGCCTGTGGATATGTAACCTTACATGGAAAAGGGGAGTTTGCAGATGGGATTAAAGATCTTGAGGTGGGGAGATTACTCTGGACTGTAGACTCAAAGCATGCGGGTCCCCCAGGGTCAGGCTGGAGGCTTTTGAGTTGTTTTCACTGTTGACTTGGTGAACCCATTTGTATCTTCTACAGTGCCAGCTTCCACTGTATCTAGCACTTTCATAATTAGGTAATGCAATCAGCCTCCCAAGCCTACCATAGGTTTGGTCTTTGGTGTGAGCCCCTTCTTTGCCAGTCTCCTGCAGCTGGAAAGTGGGCTTGGCTGATCAGCGGTCAGGTACTCAGCCATGGAGGGTCCTCAGGAAAGAGGCTGGAATGAGACAGGGATGAGCAAATGGGACCTCTCCCTCCTTCCAGCATACACATTTGGAAGTTCAGACAGAGCTGGGAGTGACTTTCTTCTTCCACATCCCCTGAGTGGGAGAAGTTCAAGCAAGAGAAGCCAAGATGTTGGCTCGCCTGGGCTTTAATCACACAGCCTGGTGACCTGTGACATTCAAAAGTAGAAGAAATTGTATCAGGGACTTCTCCTGCTGGACCATTGCCCCGGGCTCTAGCACACAATGCCTCAAATACTTTGGTTCATTGTCTCTACTGACATCCATGAAAGATGTGCTGACCTTTTCAGAGCTTCATTCATCAACTAAAAATGAGAGTATAGCTGATACGAATTTCTGCTCACTATTTGTCAGATAGCATGCCCATCACTTGACACCTCCCGAAGTCCTCATGACAATTGTGTGAGTACCACCTTAGGGATGAGGAAGCTCAGAGAGGGAAACTTTCCCAGTGTGACAGATATGAGATGATGGAGCTGGGATCCAGACCTCAGAGTCGGATTTAAATCCCATGATCTCAATCATGATTGCTTTTTTTGTTTAGTTGCAGCTCTTGGAGAGGGAAAGAACAAACATAGATTCAAGGTGCAGACCTGATCCTCAAATTTCATATCAAGAGTCAGCGCTTTAAGCCTCATTTCACACATGGTGAAACTGGACGTTTTATGGTCACACTGTGATGAGAGGTGGTAATGGCGTTTCACTGATGAAAGTTCTATTTGTCCACTGAACACTAATCACACAAAAGAGGCATACACCTACTTGGAGGGAGCAATCATGAGAGAGTGATTTCCTTTTTGTTCACTCCCCTGTTTATCTTTCTCTCCAGTGTTAAAAACAAGTGAGATGTAATATAAAATTACTTTATAAGAAAATAGCTGTTCAACGCAAACATTGCTTGTGAAATAGCTACAGATTAGGGTCCAAACACCATCAATCTGAAAATTGCTGTCCAGCTCTGCAATTACTCAGAGCTTTGTGTCTGAGCTCTTTCTGACAAATCAGAGGAAGAGAAATAGCTCCAGATACAGTGGTTCCTGACATTCTATTTCAGCCTGCTGTTCATGATGGATTTAATCAGCTTCAGATTCTTAAAGAATCCACTGGGCATTTTGTCCAGTTCATGATACCACACTATTCTTCCAAGAGAATTCTATCAACTCAAGATAACTTGGTGCTTTCAGTCTTCTCAGGAGTTCTCTTGGGCAGTCAGTTCCACCTCTAAATAACACATAGTATTTTTAGCCTTGCAATTATTACTCAATAAGGATCCATCATTTCAAAACATGGTGTATAGGGGAAAAATAACCAAAAGAGGTATGGAGATGGGGAAAGATTGTGATCACACTGACCTAGAAAGTTTAAGAGCCCATCTTATGTAAAGTTTACATTCTTAAAAAAAATTTTACATTCCTAATAATTCTTTTCTTTTGTTTCTAATACCTTTGTTTTCATCAATCTATCTCATAGTCAACCAACGTTTTCTACTTCTTTCCTTGCCAAGTGTAGATATAAGAACATGTCACCATTTCCATCCATCACTGGGAACAGTATGTTTTTGAACAGTGTGATGCTGGTTTTATCTGTCTCTGTTGAAGATGCTGGAGCTATCAGCTAGGAGAACCCACTAAAAATGATGATAAGGAGAACAGCTACCACTTACACTATTGAAAGTACAATATATACATGGATTTAAATCTTACGGTACCTGCATGAGACAGAGATTATTGTTGCTCACATTTTGTAGATGAGGAAATGAGATAAACAGAGCTTGATTCAAAGTCAACTGGATGGCAAGCAGCAAAGCTGGGATTTGAACCCCACCAACCAGTACCCTTGTCTTCCCTGGTAGCGCAGACAGTAAAGAATCTGCCTGGAATGCGGGAGACCAGGATTTGATCTCTGGGTAAGGAAAATCCCCTGGGGAAGGGAATGGCAACCCACTCCAGTATTCTTGCCTGGGAAATCCTAAGGTCAGAGGCGCCTGGTGGGCTATAGTCCATGGGGTTGCAAAGAGTTGGACACAACTGAGTGACTAACACTTTTTTTTTTTTTAACCAATACCCCACATCACGTTTTTTTCAATTGGAGCATAATTGCTTTACAATGTTGTGGTGGTCTTGGCTGTGCATCAGTGTGAATCTGTCATGTATATATATATATATATATCCCCTTCCTCTTGAGCCTTCTTTGTTCCCCACCCATTCCACCCCTCTAGGTCATTACAGAGTGGCTCTCTTCACCTTTCGTTAGATGGGATTATTGTACTAACCAGGCCACCAATGAACCAGCCTGTATCCAGTTACTCAGTCTGTCTCTGCCACTGGTTTTTCTTTCTTTCTTTCTTTCTTTTTTTTTTTGACACCTAGCATGCATTGTCAAGCACACAGTGTAAAATGTTTCCAAATTAGAGTCCTCCCCTGTTCTCGCTCTGACAGCCTGGTGTCAACACTCCCCAGCTCCAGGAATAGCTCTTGGAAAGTTCTTGTAGCAATTATGAAAAGATTCTTTTCCTCCCTCCTTCCACTGGCTGGTATCCAAGTCTTGGGCTGTGGGTTTGGGAGTCTAAACACATAGACTCCCAAACCCTGTGAACCTGCGGGATAAAGCACAGTTTGGAATCACAAAGGAAGGCTACTCTTTGGCAGTTGGACCCAGCAGAGAACAGTCACCCCACCTGTATCCCTCTGCATTTTCCTCCTATAGAGAGGATGTGGGTGCTTATATACCTTTCCCCAAACACTCAGACGAATTGCTTGTGCAATAGTCGGCAGTATTATCTCAAGCAGAAGCTGACATCCTTGTGTTGGGAGCCCCATCAGGGAAAGTTTCTGAGCTTTGAAGCCGGGTAGACTCCATCTCTTCCCAGGGCTGCCCTCTTATTAACTGTTCTTAGGGCAGTTGTGTAACCACTGAGGCCTCAGCTTTCTTCTCTATAAAACAGGATAAGATTAGCTTCTTTACAGGGTCCATTTTAAAGCTCATGTCAGCTATTATACACCGAGCACCCAGCCAAGAGCCCGATGCGTAATAAGCAGCCAACGCCTCTGCTCCTCTCTCTGATAAACTCCTGGTACCTATTCTGTCTCCATTCAGTCAATAGCCTTTCTCTACTGCATGGTTACTTGTCTGCATAGAAACGCTCATGTGAAAGGAGATCTAGGTGAACACGCACTGGCTTCATCCCCTTCTGCATGCATTCCTTACGTGCCTTTGTAGAAGCTTCTGGGTGGTGGATGACTAGAAAAATGAAGACAATATTATCTTGTGCAGAAAGAGTTTTTTCCTCTGATCTAGCCATGTGCGTACATGCTAAGTTGCATCAGTTGCGTCTGACTCTTTGCAACCCTATGGACTGTAGCCCTCCAGGCTCCTCTGTCTATGGAATTCTCCAGGCAAGAGTACTAATCTGACCATACATAAGGGAAATTATCAGAAAACGGTTAAAGAAAACTTGGCAGGAAATAGTTGTGAAGATGATGTGAATTATGTAAATAAGTGAATGCTGTGCTTTTCCCCACTTGGATTGTCGGCCCTCTCCCCACGATAGAGAACTGTGTCTGGTTAAATATGTGTTCTCATTTGACTAGCTTTGTGTGTCGACCCCATGCTGACCTTGCTGAGTCGACCAGTGCTGTCCAACAGGAATACAGTGTGGGCTACACATGCAATTTCAGATTTTCTTTTTGCTTTAATTTTAGATTTTCAAATAGCCTCATATTAAAAAAAAAAACAGTAAAAAGAAACAGAGGAAATTAATTTTAATGATGTATTTAACCCAATATATTAAAAATATGAATCAGTTCAACTGGTAATCAATGTAAAGTTATTACTGCAGTATTTCACATACCTTTTTCATCTTAAGTCTTCAAACTCGAGTGCACACATTTCAGCACATCTCAGTTTCAACCAACCTTAGTCTAGGTTCTGCTAACCAACTGTGGCAAGTGACTTGTGTGCTGGCCAGTGGAGAGCTGGACAGTGAGTTCCTTCGGAGAAGGGAAAGGTGTTTTACTTTTCTCTGTATCTCAGTTCTCCTCATCCTTGCACCCAGGACGTGCCTTCTGCTTACTCAGCACTCAGTGCTTTTGTTGCATGGGATTGACTTCCATGTTCACACCTGTGAACAAACCAGGTTGCCTCTATCTATCTTTCTTTGTTGTTGTTTAGTCGCTCAGTCATATTCTACTCTTTCGTGACCCCGTGGACTGTAGCCCATCAGGCTCCTCTGTCCATGGGATTCTCCAGGCAAGAATACTAGAATGGGTAGCCATTCCCTTCTCCAGAGGTTCTTTCTGGCCCAGGGATCAAACCTGCATTGGCAGGCGGGTCCTTTATCACTGAGCCACCATCTACCTTTCTTGCCACTACTTAATTGAACAACACTTTTCAAGGTTTTCCACATGCTCTCCCTTTTCACCTTGAACCATGGTTGGCATCCTCTTCTTGCTGGAATCAGTTAGACTTGTTTTCACAACGTACCAGGTAACTACTCTACTCAGTGTTGCTGTGGCTTCCGGACCTTCTGGCAGACTGCCATTGGTCCTGGACATCCTGGCAGATGCTGAGGGATTGGAACCAATTAAAAGGAGAGCAGGAGAGAGTGATAAAAGGTTTGGGGAGTTGGATTTATGTGCAGAGGTTGAGAAAGATGAGTCTTGTGAGCCTACAGACAAGGCTGAGCCAGGTGAGGTTTTCAGACCATAGCAGACACATGAAGGGATGTGCTGAAGGGAATGAGGACCAATTATTCTCATTAGCCAGGAAGCAGGGGCTTGATCTCTGGCCCAACTATGGAGACTGTGAAGGAGACAAAATCCAGCTGTTCGGTGGTAGAGAAGGAAGAAGAGGGCTGTAGCATCAAACACACTGGACAAGGAAGATGCTTGTCTTCCTCTGTCTGGCCTCCTTCACTTAGTATGATCCTCTCTACGTCCATCCATGTTCCTACAAATCTGCCTATTTTTTTTTAAATTTTGTCTTGGGGTATAGCCAATTAGCACACAATGTTGTGATAGTTTCGGGGACTCAGCCATATGTACACAGGTATCCATTTTCCCTCAAATCCTCCCATTCAGGCTGCCATACAATGTTGAGCAGAGTTCCGTGTGGCATACAGTAGGTCCTTGTTGGTTATCCATTGTGAGTATAGCAGTGTATACATTGGGCTTCTCTGGTGGCTCAGATGGTGAAGAATCTGTCTGCAATGCAAGAGACCTGGGTTCAGTCCTTGGTTTAGGAAGATACCCTGGAGAAAGGAACAGTAACCCACTCCAGTATTCTTGCCTGGGAAATCCTCTGGACAGAGGAGCCTGGTGGGCTATGGTCCACGGTGTTGCAAAGAGTCGGACACAATTGAGAGACTAACACTTCCCCGGTAGTGTATACACATCCATCCCAAACTCCTTAATATCCCGTCCCCCATTGTTCCCCCCCAAATCTGCTTATTCTTTTTTAGTAAGGGAGAAAACAGACTCAGACAGGATACATAGCCTGCCCAAAGTCATGAAGTCAAAAAATGGTAATCAGGATCCAAAGTTAGGTCTGACCCTGATGACTGAACTCCATCTAGTACACAATGTCATTTCCACTGGGGTTAACAAATATTGATCATGTGTCTGCTATGCTTGAGACTCCAACAAGGAAGCTAGAGGGATTTAATCCATTTTAGGAAGGGAATCTTTCTTGTTTTCTACTCCCTCTTCCCAACTCTTTGGCTGGCTTTGTAATTCTCACGAAATCAGACTGTCTGGTTTCAGCGTTTCCCAAATGTCTGGGGAGACGACTACTAATGGTATGAGATTGTGAGAAAGTTATACTTTTAAAAATTCTCTTTATATCCTTCTGGAGAGATTCTCAGTTTGGTGTCATTCCCAAAACCTTTCCAACATTTGCTCTGTTCTTTCTAAAGAAGGAACAAAAAGGTCTGAGGAACACAGCGAGTCATGTTATCCACCTGGAATTGAATAGCTTTGCTGTAATCACATAGTATTTTCTATTTAGTGTGACTATTACTGATTTTACATTTATGGCAATGGTATATATATATATATATACAAATATACATATATATTTGTATAGTAAATTAAGACCAAAGTGATTCAAATATATGAAATCAATGCTGGTGTGTGCAGGCCACAGACCTGTCAAAATTGTAAAGGTGTTTCAGAAATGTCTGAAGGTTGGGAAACACTGACCCAGGCCCATGTTGTGCTTTTAGGGCAGAGATCAGGTGCCACTGAGAAGCTTCTTATTTGCCTCTGAGCATCTCTGCTCAGACTTGGAGTAAGACCTGCACTGGGCTTTGGGAATGTGGGTGACAGCTCTTGCCCGTCGTGGCCATGTACCTTCGGGCCAGTTGCTCGCCTTCTCAAAGCTTTTATTTCTGCTGAAAGATGTTGATCTTTGGAGTCCTTCTGTGGTTTCAACCTCTGATATTCCCGCTTCCATTGCACTTTGATCTCAAGAATTCTGCTGGAGGGCTTTGCGCTCTGGGCTTGCAGGCTAGCGGTGGGAAGGCGGATGGCTGGGCATTGGGACACTGGCCACTGATTCAGCCCCATCAGCATTTTTTCTTGCCCTAGTGAGTAGTCCAATCACCCCACAGAATGGGTTAGGGCGGTAGCTCTTTTAAATTAAAATGCCACGGACTCCTTCAGGTCACAGTGTGAGACAACCCCTAGGATGGTAACTTTACTCAGCATGGCAGTATTCCAGCAAAACTTGGTGAAATCAGATGGCCTGCTGAATCAGCCCATGGGCCATGGTTTGCCCACCTCTGCTCTAGAGTGTCAATTTTTCTACCCTTTCCTCTATGCCATGTGTACACACACGTACTTGCACTCACATCCTCAGTGATCTGTTTAGGAAGCTGCTGCTGCTAAGTCGCTTCAGTTGTGTCTGACTCTGTGCGACCCAATAGATGGCAGCCCACCAGGCCCCGCCGTCCCTGAGATTCTCCAGGCAAGAACACTGGAGTGGGTTGCCATTTCCTTCTCCAATGCATGAAAGTGAAAAGTGAAAGTGAAGTCGCTCAGTCATGTCCGACTCTTCGCGACCCCATGGACTGCAGCCTTCCAGGCTCTTCCGTCCATGGGATTTTCCAGGCAAGAGTACTGGAGTGGGGTGCCACTGCGATAGCCTAAAGGTCAAGGAGGATGTGAACTGGGACAAGACCATTCTGGGTACTCAACCCACTATTCTGTGAATCCCAAAATGAATAAAAATATGTATACCTTTCGGGACTCTTGGAAGAACTAAACAGAAACAAATGTAATGGACCTGACATAAGGCAAGTACTCAGCAAAAATTATGCCCCCAGCTCCAGTCCGCACTGTCCTCTCCCAATATAACATGAAGGGAAACGGTGGGCTCTGCTTCCCTGGGTGACATTAGCCAGATCTTTGTAGAGCCTCCCCTTCCACCCCCAGGCAAACCGGGCGGCGCAGACGCCGTTTCATCAGGTGCAGTTGTTGGCTCTCTGGTCAGCTGGGCTCCTCTGAGCCTTGGGTGTGGAGAAAATTGGGCAGCCTCTTCCAGGAATTCGGTGCAGAAGAATTTCTAGGCAGACTGCCTAAAAGCTACACTGTGTTCTTAGAAAGCAGCTGTTGTTTTTGCTAAGAGCTGACTGTGTGAGACCGTTGGCAGGAGCTGTTCTGAGGATTGACCCCAAGACTTAGGGCACCAAAGTCTGTCTGTGGATGACCACACGGCCACCACCTCCTCGATCCAAGGCCACCAGCACCACCGACGCAAGCCTGGGAGGCCGGCACGCTCCAGAGATCTGACAATTGTCCTGACAGTGTCTGTGTGCTCCCTACAGACCGGGGACCTATCAGTTCTGCCCCGTCCAAGCCCGAAATCCAGGCCCAGACAGGATTTCAGCAGGTGCCATAGTCTCCTTTCCATACTTCTGTCCTCCTATCACAAAAGGACCCTGTGTAAGTCAAGCTGAGTTCCACTTCCGCCTTGCTCTGGCCCTGTTTGTACCCAGCCTCCACAAGCTGGCATCATAGGACATTAGAGCTGACAAGACCTTTGAAGACACTTTTGTCTGACTCCTTCGTTTCTATCTCAGGGGGCTGAACCCAGGGAGGGTATGATGCTTGCCTGGAACCATGCAGCTCTGATGCCAAAATGAGGGCTCTCAGATTTCCTAGTTTGGGGCCATTGTCACAGTGAGATATTCGAATTTTTTCTTGAGAGTCTTTTAAGGATTTAAGTATTGAATAACTTAGAAAGAATGTTTTCTCCTCTCTTACTTCATAATCCAAATTATCTGTCAGCCACTACATCTGTATACACTTGTGTATGTGTTTAGCTGCTAAGTCATGTCCAACTTTTCTGCGACCCCACAGACTGTAGCCCACCAGGCTCCTCTGTCCACGGGATTTCCCAGGCAAGAATACAGGAGTGGGTTGCCACTTCCTCCTCTGGTGGTCTTGCTGACCCAGAGATCAAATCCATGCCTCCTGCTTAGCCAGCAGATTCTTTATCACTGAGCCACTAGGGAAGCCCATATATTTGTGTATGTGTATATATATATATATATATATATATCGGCTTCCCTGATAGCTCAGTTGGTAAAGAATCCTGCAATGCAGGAAACCCCAGTTCGATTCCTGGGTCAGGAAGATCCACTGGAGAAGGAAAGCGTTACCCACTCCAGTATTCTTGGGCTTCCCTTGTGGCTCAATTGGTAAAGAATCCACCTGCAATGTGGGAGACCTGGGTTTGATTCCTGGGTTGGAAAGATCCCCTGGAGAAGGCAAAGGCTATCCTCTCCAGTATTCTGGCCTGGAGAATTCCATGGACTATATAGTCCTTGGGGGCACAAAGAGCTGGACACGACTGAGTGACTAAGCACACAGCATGTGCGTGTGTGTATATATATATATATATATATATAGAAGAGAGACTTTGTTCATTAGTTGCTACTTATCCATTTACAATGCCGAGTACCTTTGGTGTGCTGTAATTGGGATCCTTGTATTGTGTTTGTGCTCACTCTATGCAAGTGTGTTGTGGAGTGTCTGTGTGTGTGCGCTCAGTCTCTCAGTAGTGTCCGACTCTTCGCAGTCCCGTGGGCTGGAGCCCGCCAGGCTCTACCGTCCTTGGGATTTCCCAGGCAAACATGCTGGAGTGGGTCGCCACATCCTACTCCAGGGGATCTTTCCGGCCCGGGGACTGAACGCGGCTCTTGAGTCTCCTGCCCCGGCAGGCGGATTCTTTACTGCTAGCGCCACCTGGGTGTGGGGGAGAGTGTAGTGCAATAGCAAGCAATTCCGTTCTCAGGAATTTATAATCTCATGGTTTCTGCAGGTTAGAAATATGGGGAAGGCTCAGCTGGACAGACCTTTCAGTGGTTTCCTACCGGACTGTAGTCAGATGGTGCCCGGAGCTTCATTCTTCCGGCGTCTTTACTAGGGGATCCCCGTCCGTGTTGGCTCTCTCACAGGACTGGTGAGTGGGTGCTGCTTGTTGGCCAGGCGCTCTGGTGCCGTTCCACAAGGTTGTCTGAGTGTCCTCAGAGCACAGTGACTGACTTTCACTGGAAGGAGCAACTCAAGAACATAAGGCAGAAGCCTCAGTGCCTTTTATGACCTAACCTTGGGAGTCACGTATCTTCCCTTCTGCCATAGTTTATCGGGCTGACCATGATTCATCTGAGAGGAGCCACAGAAGGGCGTGGAGACCAGGAGCTGAGGAACACTGGGGTCATAGTGTAGAATGGTCTCCATGCATTCTAAGTGTGAAAGGGTTCAATAATACTAACTCTCCATGTTAAATGCTGTAAAAGAGGAAGGATTAAGTTTAAGAGAACAGATGAGTATAAATAACCATCTCCTGGGATTTGGAGGGTAGTGACAGTAGTGGTTCTGTTAAAGACTTTCTGGAAAAAATAATGTTTAATCTGAGGCATGATGGCTGAGTAGTTTACTGGACAGGCTTGGGAGTAAGCATGTGGGGAGAGTGTTCCAGGAAGAGGGAAGAACATTCTTTAAGTTACAGCTTGAGTGACCCTGCCTCCAAAGCTCTAGTCCCAGGAGACACAGGACCAAAAAAGAGCCCTGTGCTCAAATACATTGGGAAAATGCAGTATATTCCAGTTCTTGGGACAGATTTATGGTTCTCATGGATACACTAAGGTTTGAGACATTTTGCCTTGTACATACCATTTAACAGTTTTACCCTAAACTTGTTTGAACATGGGAAATTTAATATTCTGGCGAGCATACTTTGGGAAAAGTTTTTTTCAACAAACAGATGACTGCTTTCAGTCGTCACCATATCCTCAATAATTTTGAAGGCAAGTGGAGAAGCCTTGCTTGTTTCCTTTCAGTTTTCTTACTTGAAGAGTAGGGCTTCCCAGGTGGCTCAGTGGTCAAGAATCTGCCTGCAATGCAGGGGACATGGGTTTGATCCTTAGGTCAGGGAGAGCCGCTAGAGAAGGAAATGGTAACCCACTCCAGTATTGAATTCTTGCCTGGACAAGAATGGGACATGGAATTGTCCCATGGACAGAGGAGCCTAGCAGGCTACAGTCCACGGGGTCTTAGGAGTTGGGCACGAATTAGCGACCAAACAACAACAACTTGAAGAGTAAGGGAGTAGATAATTCATTCACTTATATACTGTATTAGAGAACACTCTTTTGATTATAAGAGATGAAATCGAGTTCAGATAAGCTATACCAAAAATGGAAAATTATTATCTCAAGTGAAAAGATCAAGAGTAGATGTTTAAGCCCACCTGGGTCGAGGTGTTCAAATCAGATCATCAGGAACCTGCTTTGACCTTATTCTCAGCCAGAATCTCCCCAGTTGATGGCTAAGTCCACTCGAAGCAGCAACTCTATTACCACATGCCAGCTGAGTAACCAGGGACAAACATGATGTCTGATTGTTCTAGAGAAAGGTTACGATGGACATTAACTGGCCTGGCATAGGTCATAGGCAGAGTATATATACTGTGTGACATATTAGCTTGACCTGGGGCTGGTTATATCTTTTGGAGCTAATAGGCTGAGGGTAACCCTATCAAAAACCACATGAATACATAGAGAGGGAGGAGGAGGAATTCTTCAAATGGTAGAGAGGAATCCTGGCAAGAAAGGATCCAGGTAAATCAAAGCAAAACATGTCCATCCCACCCCTATGTATTAATTGATCGCTTATGCGCAGAGAATGTGAAGATTGATGTGAATCCCTTCTTCACAGAGTCATGGGTGCCCAAGAGCTGCCCAGGCTGGATCACTAGGTGCTGACTTCATTTCTACACTCAGCCTTTCAACTCAAGAATTCCAACTCATGGCTCAAGAAGCTGCAAATGACCAGTTGACTCTCATTTAGACAAAATGACAAGGGGGTCTTTCTTGCAGATGCCAAGGGTCTCCTACAATTGTAATCAAGTATTTGAACAAATGCTCTGCCCAGGGCAGAGAGAAAGGATGGCTCATTCGTTCTAGGCCAGTGGTTCTCAAGCCTTTCTAAAGAACACACTCATTTAGAAAGACTGAAAACCACATCTAATTTAATTGGCCTAAGGCGAGGTCACTGGGCACGGGATTTTTAAAAAGACTATTGCAATGTGGAGCCAAGACAGAGAACCACTGCTCTGAGTAGCCAATCAGCTGCTTCAGGGCTGTTTGAAGATGGGATTTACTCACCAGTGTCTCCTTAGCTCCTGGGACTGTGTCTGGTAGATGATAAGAGTGCAAGAATTATTATTATTATTTTTATAAATAAATGAGAGGTTTATATTAACAAGAATCAGTGACTAACCTTGGCTTTCCCTTTCCTCCTACCCCCCACGCAGCCTGATAATCAAGGGACAAGTTTTCTTTGAAGGGAATAATATACCTTCAAAGCACAGTACGTAAGCATCCTGTGAATTCTCACAGCATTGTGGTGAGGAAGGTTTTTCCCTTTTCTGCACTTAACCAGCAGGGCACTCAATCAGAGAGCACACAAATGATTTGCCTCAGGGCCTCAGAGAGGAATAATGATAGGTTTGTGGGGTCTCTGATGCAATTATAAGTGAGCTGACGGAAAGAGATTAAGGCTATAATTTGGAGACATAAAAGGTTAATACAGGCTAGTTGTTTTGGACCTGAATTTGATTTCTGGGACAGTTGACCAAAGCTAGATGCACATTAACTCCAATTCAGAATTGTTATTTGTGTTGATGCTGCCTGAGGCCCCTGTCAAGACCGGTCAGCTGCCCCTACCCCAGCCGCTTCTCAGAAGCATCCGGTGAGATGTAGGTTATTCCAGGGCTTTCTAGATTGACAGAAGCCGTGGTATCAGCAGTCCTGTTTCATGAACCGTTGGGTTCAGAATTAGGTTTCTGTCACATTATTCCTGAGAGTATGGCTATATACCCTAGGACCCATAAGCACAGCAAAAGGTGCTGATCCCCAAACTGAGAGGAGGGACACTTCTGCTAACCCTTCTCGGCTGGACCGCTTAGGTCCTTGATGATTAACTATATCCCTTCCCTAGGCCCTTGTTCTCGTGGGCTCTGGAACTAAACTGCCTGGTTTGTGCCCCAGCCCCATTCTTAGCTATCTGACCTCTCTGAGTCTCAGTTTTCTCATCTTTCAAATGACAATAATACAGTACCTGTCTTATAGGTTTGCTATGAAGGTTAAATGAAAGCAGCCTACCAGGCTCCTCCATCCATGGGATTTTCCAAGGAAGAGTACTGGAGTGTGGTGCCACTGCCTTCTCTGGTTCCTAAACACACACACACGCAAATGAATATCTATTCTAAGATACATGTTGAATATGTTTTATTTTAAGGTATATGTGTATCTTAAGATAGTGCTGAGGACATGTAGATGTCCAGGAAATCTTAGTTAGGTTATTGTTGATTCTCCTACATGACTGCCCAGCATATCCTTCGTGGAGCTCATTTCTCTTCTCCCCTCCATGCCTTATCCTAGAAAAATCCCCTTGGTTAACTTGGCTGCCCTAATTGATCCCCAAACTGAGAGGAGGGACACTTCTGCTAACCCTTCTCGGCTGGACTGCTTAGGTCCTTGGCTAATATCTGCTGTCCTGTCTTCTTGGTTGCAAGGCTGTGAGTTGAGGTCTTGGGAGCTGAGCACACTGATGTGACCACTCATGGTAGCTTTGCTGTACTTCACCCTTTGTAAGGGGCTTCCTAGGTGACTCAGATGGTAAAGAAACTGCTTGCAGTGCAGGAGCTGCAAGTTCGATCCCTGGGTCGGGAAGTTCCCCTGGAAGAGGAATTGGCAACCCACTCCAATATTCTTGCCTGGAAAACTCCATGGACAGATGAGACTGTTGGGCTATAGTTCATAGGGTCACAAGAGTCTGACACAACTCTGAGTGACTGAGCATGCGTGCATGTACTCTTTATAAGCTGAAGTCTCATGATCATCCCCAGTGACAATCTTTCTTAGGTCCAATGACTGGATTGAACTTGATTGCACTTGCCATGCTTCTGAGGGCTGGGGTCTCTAACCAGGCACTTCCTCCAGCTGCTGCATCTGTGTCCATCAATCCCATCCCAGCGAATTGTCTCCTCTGCGTCCACCCCATTCCACGCTCAGTGGTTTACCAACAGTAGTGAAGGATTACTTTAAAGAATTGCCTGTCTCCACGGTCAGCCATGAATTCTGTGAGAGAGGAGCCATGCCTGTCTTTTCAGTTTCATATTTTGCTTGCTAAGCTCAGTGCATGGCACGTGAGAGATCTAAATTTATAGTTATTAATCTTTTGCTGGGGCTGTGCTCCGTCCTGACTATGCATTGAGTACCCGTATTAGAGTCAGAAAGAGGGAAGAGCAAGAAAAGCAGTTAGAGAAATTCGAAGTCATCTGTAATTACGTGACTAAAAGTTCATGCAGTTATTCAAATTGAGTCTCCTGGATCTTTCCTGAGCTAGGGGTGTACAGAAGGTAGTAATGACTTGAGAACTTGTTCTGATTCACCTAGGGGCCTTCAATATCCAAAAGTTTAATAACCCAAATAGGTTCTAAAACTTTACCAAGTCTTGAGGATCTTCCTCCCATCCAGATCGCTGGTGTCTCTTGTCTCATGATTCCTGGTTCTAACCCACTCCCGGCTCCTGGATATCTCCATACTCTGTATTGAGCATGTGTTCATTCTTCCATCTTGACCTGATTTCCATCACTAGCTCATGTGTGTTCCACTTCTGAACTTTATTCATACCTGCTAATACCTTCCTGTCCAAGACTCTAAGGTTGGTTTCCATTCTTGGCCATACTATTTCACACTGCATGCTCAAATCCTTTCTGCTATAGCAGCTTGACACTGGCTTTAAGTATATGGATACCAAGAGGGGGAAGGGAGGGGTGGGAGGAACTGGGATACTGGGATTGACACACATACACTATTGATATTATGCATAAAACAGAAAACTAATAAGAACATACTGTATAGCACAGTGAACTCTGCTGAATACACTGTGGAGACCTGAATGGGAAAGAAGTCTGAAAGGGAAGTGATATATGTATTTGTATGGCCCATTCACTTTGCTGTACAGTAGAAAGTAACAACATTGTAAAGCACCAATAAAAATTAATTAAAAATATATAAATAAAACCCACCGGGGGGAGGGGAACTAGAAGAGGAAGAGTCCTTAAGATCCCTTCAAACTCTTAGGGCTGTATTAGAAGAGTGAAAAGTAGATAACACTGTGACCTCAATGTATTACTCGTAGCCAGCCCTTGATAAAAACTCATTTTAAAGTGGTATAATAGTGTATGGTTTGAGAAGAACACTTACACGTTTTTTTCCCATTGGGTCCACATGTGTAGAAGGCATTTACAGTCCCATATAATGGATGAAGAAAACTGAGTCTTAGAACATCGACTGGCTAACTCAAGGTCAACAGAAGCAGAAAGCAATGAAACTCCAACCCATGAGCACAGATCTTTTGCTCCCCAAGTCCATTTTCTATCAATGTTTACATGGCAATGTTTGATGAGAAGGAATGAAGGAGAGCATTTGGGAGTGGAGAGAGAGATCTGCTTCATGACTGTGCTAAAATGTAAGAGAATCCCTAAAATACTGTGTAATTTCCCAAGAATTGATACAACAGAAATCCCACATTTAAAAGTGGGGACAAGTCAGCATAACTTGATGCCAAGAAGGCTTGCTTACAGAAAAAAATTTCTTCTTTAATTATACTGTTATAAAAAAAATAAGGATAAACGTACATTATTACACTTTTACCTATACTGGCAATTAAGATTGTAATCTGGGTGACTACTAGAGCTTGTAATGAGATTATATCCTCTATTAAAAGAATGATCCAGTGGTGTAATAAAGAAGGTTTCAGTTCTACTTAGTATGCTATTGGTCTTAGGAGGAGGCGCTAAAAGGTGCTGAGAGGCATCCTTAATGAGAAAGATTCACACCAGGACGTTATGATGCTTGCAAGGTCCAAAGTATTTAGAATTAAAACATGCTTTTGCTCCATATATATGGAATATATATGGATATGGAATATATTTATGGAATATATATGGATATGGAATATATATGGAATATAATGGAATATATATATATGGAATATATATGGAATATATATATATGGAATATATATATATGGAATATATATATATGTATATATATATATATGGAATATATATAGTTGTTCCAATTCAGTTGTTCTAGGTTTGGAAGCTTTTTCTGCTTTTACTGTTTTTTTCTTTCTTTCTTCCTTTCTTTTTTTCCTGTTAGTAAATTCCTAAAAGGAAGTAGTATAATTTTAAAAATAATCACAGGAACCAGTAGAGAAATGTGTTCCCTTTTGATGCCTTGAGAGGTGCTTGGTAAATTCTCTAAGTACCATTGTGATGAAAGGTTTCTTTGTTGCTATTATTGTCCAGGTTTGTTTTCATCTTTTTAGCATGTCAAATATTATTTTTTATTTTTTTTAACCTGAAGATACCCAGTTGTTATAAAAATAGACAGGTCTCAAAGCTTCATTGACATTGATCTTTTGTCTGGAAGCCACTTCTTATTTTATGCTTGGATTTCCTATACAACATCCACAATAAGGATTCTTTTGGGGGTCAAATAATAATAAACCTATCAAACTGTCTGGCTAAAGATCCTGATGCTGGGAAAGATTGAAGGTGGGAGAAGGGGACGACAGAGGATGAGATGGCTGGATGGCATCATCAACTCAATGGACATGAGTTTGAGTAGACTCTGGAAGTTGGTGATGGACGGAGAGGCCTGGTGTGTCCATGGGGTCATAAAGCATCAGACACGACTGAGTGACTGAGCTGAGCTGTGTTGGGTCTTCATTGCTGCCCTTGGCCTTTCTCCAGTTGCGTGAGCAGGGGCTGCTCTCCAGTTGGGTTGCACAGGCTTCTCAGTGTGGTGGCTTTTCTTGATCTGGGGCAGGGGCTCCAGAGCTCAGGGGTTTCAGTAGCTGCAGCTCCCAGGCTCTAAGGGAAAGGCTCAGTAGTTGCGGTGCACGGGCTGAGTTGCTCTGGAGCATGTGGAATCCTCCTGGACCAGGGATCAAACCTGTGTCTCCAGCATTGGACTGTCTTCAGCATGGGTGAATTTAACTCAGATGACCATTATATCTACTACTGCGGGCAGGAATCCTTAGAAGAAACAGAGTAGCCATCATAGTCAACAAAGGAGTCTGAAATGCAGTACTTGGATGCAATCTCAAAAACGACAGAATGATCTCTGTTTGTTTCCAAGGCAAACCATTCAGTATCACAGTAATCCAAGTCTATGCCCCGACCAGTAATGCTGAAGAAGCTGAAGTTGAACGGTTCTATGAAGATCTATAAGACCTTCTAGAACTAGCACCCCCCAAAGATGTCCTTTTCATTATAGGGGACTGGAATGAAAAAGTAGGAAGTCAAGAAACACCTGGAGTAACAGGCAAATTTAGCCTTGGAGTACAGAATGAAGCAAGGCAAAGGCTAATAGAGTTTTGCCAAGAGAACACACTGGTCATAGAAAACACCCTCTTCCAACAACATAAAAAAAGACTCTACACATGGACATCACCAGATGGTCAATACTGAAATCAGACCCAATACAGCCAAAAATAATAAATAAATTAAATGAAAAAAATTTCTTAAAGGAAGTCTTTCTCTCTCAGCTCCCTCTATTTCTTTCTCTCCCTCTCTCTTAACCTCTCTCTTGCTCTCTGAATCTTTCATCTCTCTCTCCCTTTGTCTCAATCTCTCTCTCCTTATCTCCATTTGGCTTTTCTCTGTGTGGTGTTTATTTCCAGACCACTGTTACTAGGTTGTGGCTGGGTGACCCCCAGGGTAACCCCACACTCATTTTCTATCTACCATCATAGCTGTTCCCCATAAAGAGTGCAAATCTTCCTTATGATTCCTGTCCAGAATCTGATGAGGGGGCTGATGTGCTTGGTCAGGAATACATGCTCACTTCATGGCCTTTTCTGAGACTCTTCACTGTGCAGACTTGGATCACGGGACCACCCTTGGAGCAAGAGTGTAGAGCATCTTATCTGAATAACATGGACTGAGAGGGAGAAAGAGTGGTTCTCCAAAGACAGGCAGGAGCTACCAGAAGGGGTAAGATGAGGGGTGGGCTCACCCTCTATATATGTCCTCCATGATAGCTGTCCAACGGCTTCCTGGTTTCTGTCTCAATAAACTCACCATCTTCTGCAGAACACTCATGTTAGTTTTTGGATAGCAATAAATTGATGCCTTCAAACTGTGGGGCTGGAGAAGATTCTTGAGAGTCCCTGGGACAGGAAGGAGATCCAACCAGTCGATCCTAAAGGAAATCAACCCTGATACTCATTGGAAGGACTGATGCTGAAGCTGAAGCTCCAATACTTTGGCCACCTGACGCAAAAAGCTGACTCATTGGAAAGACCTGGATACTGGGAAAGATTGAAGGCAAGAGGAGAAGAGGGTGACAGAGGATGAGATGATTGGATGGCATCACTGATGCAATGGACATGAACTTGGGCAAACTCTGGGAAATGGTGAGGAACAGGGAAGACTGGGATGCTGCAGTTACAGAGCTGCAAAGAGTCAGACGTGACTTGACGACTGAAAAACAAGCAATAAATCTCAGAAAATTCTTCCTGTCATGCAAGAAAATTTTTTCTTAATTTCCATCCCTGGTCCTAGACTTGACCTTTGGTACCACACAAAAGAAGCCCAGCACTTTTTTTTTTTCATGAGATAAGCTCTTTTTACGTAGAAATAACAGGTTGCCTCCCAGAAGTCTTCTTTCTGAAGCTAAACTTTCAATGTTATCTCATATTTTAAGCTAGATTTATCCTGGATATCTTTCTCTCCCTATCCTCGTATTTAAACCATCCCATGTTTCTACTTTCTGACTGTTTCTTAATACATCCCTCCTCTCCATTTCTGTTACCAGAAGGGTCTCACCACTTCTGCCATGAGGGTCATCTTTCTAAAACATAACTTCGATCCCTGGGTCAGGAAGATCCCCTGGAGAAGGAAATGGCAGCCCAACCCACTCCACTATTTTTGCCTGGGAAATCCCACAGACAGAGGAGCCTGGTGGGCTACCGCCCGTGGGGTCCCAAAAGAGTCGGACAGAACTTAGCAACTGAACAATACAGAGATTCAGAGCAGCACTCCTAACACAGGAGTCGCCGCTTTATACTTTATTTTGTGACTCCATCAAAAACACAGATCTGCTATTCAATACAACCCTGTATGTTTTGTGATACTGTACATGTTGGCTTTTTCACTAGAGTGTCAATTTCTAAAAGAAGCATCAGTGTCTCAGCCAGCTCTGTGGGTACATGTGTGGGCCACAGCAGGCGTCCAGACACATTTCCTGGTTTACTGAAGAAGGGAGCAGACCTGTTTTATTTGCCCCACCCCATTCTGGCTGCTCTCCTTTGCCCCTAAAATGAGATTATTAGGACTGATTCCAGTATTCCCTGATGTGTTTTGATGAGTATAGCATATAAAACAATGACTACCTCCCTCTTTCAGAGTTCTTTGCTTTTACTAAAGCAACTCAAGATCAAATTTGGTGTTTATATCAGATTCATATGCACTTACCTTATATTAAAATGATTCTGTGTACGGCTACTCACTCTGGTATTCTGGCCCAGAGAATCCCATGGACAGAGGAGCCTGGCAGGCTACAGTCCATGAGGTCACAAAGAGTTGGACATGACTGAGAGATTAACACATTTGGCAAGGTGAAAAAGGAGCAAGAGAAGATTTTGGAAAGAGAAAACCATACAATCAGAGATGAGGAGGAATTGGATGCAGAAGACAATGAGCACTTCCTGGTCCCCTGAAGAGAAGCTTGGTTCACAGAGAGGCCATTCCTGGCTCACCAGTGCCCCTGGGGAATCTAGAGCCCATTGCCTGTGTGGGTTCTAAGGGACCACACTTCCATTACTCCTTAAAGGGTTCAACATGTTCAGGAACTTTCTCTTTTTGTCTATCAGCTTCAGCCAACAGGTATTGGATATAAGAGCCAGACACTTTGCTAGCTATGTCATATCCATTACTTCACTGGCCTTTCATACTAACCCTTTGAGCTATGTCTTAGGCTAGAGACAGTTAGGTATTCTCCAATTTCCACTCCCTATTTTTCATACACTGGTAAAACCTCCCATCCTGTCCAGAACAACACTAAATTTTCCAGTCTTCCCTGCAGACAGATGTGGCTGCATGTCTAAGTTCTGGTCAGTGGGCTTTAGGCTGGAGCGTTGCCTGGAGGCCTCTAACAGTCTTCCCTTAGTAGTCATCTGGTGTAGATGTTTTGGTGCCTTTTCATGATGCATTTATTTCCATTGGCTGGAATGTGGTCATAAAGGCTGGTGTTGGAGCAGTCTTTTTAGACTATGAGGCAATCTTGGCACTGGAAGCAAAACAAGATAGAATGAATCTAGGCTTGGAAACCTCTGTGGAGCAGAGCTGCCATTAGTTCCCGACTGTCTACCTCTGGATCTTTTATAAGTTAGAGACATAAACTTCTATCTTGTTTTGACAGCTCTTATTTTGTGTCTCTTTCAGCTGAACGTGTCATCTCCATTTTACCGAGGAGAAAAGTGAAGCTCAGAGAAATCAAAGTATCTGTCAACAATGTCTGTAATAGTAAATGTATGAGACACAGGCATTATGATTTTAAGACTAAAGCTCTTGTCATTATTACAGGCTGTTTCACTTGCTGTGATTTTTTTTTCCTCTTCTAATTAAATTATGATTGCCTGGGGCTGTCCCTCAACACAGTTTGACCCAGAAGTCCTTTAATGTTTTAACTCTAATTTTCAGAAAATGGCTCTTGGGTTTCTTTACTTCAGAAATCAAGGCACTGAAAGATTAATAGGGCATAGGATAAAGAACGTTCATTAGGCACCATGACAGTAAATTTCACTATCTTCATTATGTACTACAATCTATTGTTTATCCAATCATCTCTTAATTAATTAGCAATTAAGGTTACTAAGAATGTGAAGATGCCCATTAATAAAGCTTGGCAAATTACTCTCATGGTCTGAGGAAAGATGAATTTCAGTCATCTCTTTTATTTTCAGTCAAAATCAGCTACCTTCCCAATTATAATGTGCTGTTCATTTTTCCAGTAATATTCAATATGGCAAAATAACCTGGACAAAGAGCTTGACTCATGTCCTCATCCTAGATTATGTCATAAACTTCCCTTTTGACCTTAAGTCATATACTAATCTGAATTTCTTGTTAAGATGATACACAAAATACTGAATTGTCAAATGAGACAAACTATTTTACCTTGCCTTAGGACAAAATTATTTTTGCATAGAATAATAAGGACCTAAGATTTCATTCTCTCCAATGTCCTTGATTTGGAGAGACACAAACTAAAATAAAAAACACAAAGAAAGAAAACCAGAGTGTCAAATATTTGGACTGAATGGCCACCCAAATTGGCCTCTAATTTAGTTAAACTGCATAGATGTAACTCTCTTTTCCATTTTATTTAAATAAGTCCTAAAATGCTGTCCCCACAGGCTAATGGAAGCAATGCACCATAGCACATGAGATGGAAGTGTGTTCCATGAGATCTCAGCAGGTGTCCCTATGCAAAGTGTATTGATCAAAGCACAGACCTTTCCTCTAAACTAGCTTTGATCAGCACTGAGGATCCTAATCCAGTTAGATGGTGCTAGACATGATCCAGCTCCAGTCTAGACAGGTTAGAGTCTTTGCCATTCTCATCCTCATCTTCCTGTCCCAGGAGCAAGCCTTTCTCAATCTCTCGGCTTATGTGACTTTCTCTGAGTGGAAATATTTCTACCCTTGCCCAATCTGAATCTGACTCTTCCTCTGAGGATATCTCAGATGAAATAAATGGAAAGCAGGTGGCTGTGTAATTCTAAACTTTTGCTCACTTTATTTTACCCCTCTGGGCATGATCAGAGTGTGTCTGCTGATACTTGACAGGGAGTCTGTGGCTAAAGAAGAGCTGCAATGCCATTGAGACAGGAAGTTAGATAAATATCAGTTGTTATTTGCTCTGTAAAATTTAGAGGTTGGGAGTATATTAATATTTGGGGGTACTGCTGCCCTCTGTCTCTTGGCTTATGTGTCAGACTGTCTGAGATTCTCAGGTTGATCTCATAATATGTGTGGTTCCTAAAAACAGGATGTACACACCCATCATGCCTAGTCTCTCAGTCATGTCCATCTCTTTGAGACCCTATGGACTGTAACCATCAAGAGTCCTCTGTCCGTAGGGATTCTTCAGCAAGACTACTGGAGTGGGTTGCCATGCACTCTTGCAGGGAATGTTCCCAACCCAGGGATTGAACCCAGGTCTTCCACACTGCAGGCCGATTTTTACTGACTGAGCCACCAGGGAAGGCCACACACCCATTAGAATCCTGCTGCTGCTGCTGCTGAGTCGCTTCAGTCGTGTCCCACTCTGTGCGACCCACCAGGCTCCCCCGTCCCTGGGATTCTCCAGGCAAGAACACTGGAGTGGGTTGCCACTTCCCTCTCCAGTCCATGAAAGCAAAAGGTGAAAGTGAAGTCGCTCAGTCGTGTCCGACTCTTAGTGACCCCATGGACTGCAGCCTACCAGGCTCCTCTGTCCATGGGATTTTCCAGGCAAGAGTACTGGAGTGGGGTGCCATTGCCTTCTCCAACACATTAGAATACTGAAATCCAAAACCCTGACAATACCAAAGGCTGGTGAGGATGTATAGCAATACAAACTCTGATTCATCACTGTTGGGAGTGCAAGATGGTACAGCCACATTGAGAGACAGTTGGGCAGTTTCTTATATTTTTCAACATACTCTTACAATGCAGTCTAGAGATTTCGTTCCTTGGTATTTACACAAAGGAATTGAAAATGTATGTCCATATAGAAGCTGCACACCGATGTTTCAGTTCAGTTCAGTCCAGTCGCTCAGTCGTGTCCGACTCTTTGCGACCCCATGAATCACAGCACGCCAGGCCTCTCTGTCCATCACCAACTCCTGGAGTTCACTCAGATTCATGTCCATCGAGTCTGTGATGCCATCCAGCCATCTCATCCTCTGTCATCCCCTTTTCCTCCTGCCCCCAATCCCTCCCAGACTCAGAGTCTTTTCCAATGAGTCAACTCTTCGCATGAGGTGGCCAAAGACTGAAGTTTCAGCTTTAGCATCATTCCTTACAAAGAAATCCCAAGGCTGATCTCCTTCAGAATGGACTGGTTGGATCTCCTTGCAGTCCAAGGGACTCTCAAGAGTCTTCTCCAACACCACAGTTCAAAAGCATCAATTCTTTGGCACTCAGCCTTCTTCACAGTCCAACTGTCACATGCATACATGACCACTGGAAAAACCATAGCTTTGACTAGACGGACCTTGTTTACAGCAGCTTTATTCATTATTGCCAAGACTTGGAAGCAACTAAGATGTTCTTCTACAGCTAAATGGAAAAATAGGCTGTGGTGCCTCTAACCAATAGAATATTATTCAGTACTCTCGAGAAATGAGCTAATCAGGGCACAAAATGACCTGAGGCCGGGTGGGGGCAGGGGGGGACTTTAATGCATATTGCTAAGTGAAAGAAGCCAATCTGAAAAGGCTACATACAGAATGATTCTATCTATATGACATTCCAGAAAAAGCAGAGCTATGAAGACAGTAAAAAAATCAGTTGCCAGGAGTTGGGGGAAGGGAAGGATGAATAAGTGGAGCACAGAGGAATTTCAGGGCCCTGACACTAATCTGTATGATGCTCTAATGATGGATACTTGTCATTATATTGATACATTTTCCAAAATTATTCAAAGTATGATACTAAGAGAGAACCTTAATGCTAACTATGGGCTTTGGGTGAGAATGATACATCAGAGTTCATTATCATTGTTCAACATTCATTATCAAGGTTCATAGCTTGTAACAATGTACCATTCTGGTGTGGGAAGTCCATAGCGGGGGAAGCTGTGGGTGGGATATAGGGAAGCCCTCTGTACTGTTTACCTTATTTTGTTATGAACCTAAAACTACTCGAAAATTATCTTTTTTTTTTCAAAGAGAAGAAATTAACATTGTGGTATCCACAATGTTTCAGGTTTGATGGTGAGCACTGTGCATGCACTACTTCATTGATCCTTTCATCAGCCTCCAGTAGCAGGTTAAAGAACTCAGGCTCAGAAAATATAAGCACTTGTTCAAGGTCACAGGAAAATAAGCAAAGGAAGAGGAATATGTCAGATCAGGTTTGCCTTCACTCAGTCATCGCGTGTGTGTGCCCAGTCTTGTCCGACTCTTTGCGACCCCACAGACTGCAGCCCGCCAGACTCTTCTCTCCATGGAATTTTTTTAGGCAAGAATACTAGAGTGGGTTGCCATTTCCTCCTCCAGGGGATCTTCTCAACCCAGGGATGGAACCTGTGTCTCCTGCATTTGCAGGTGAATTTTTTATTGCTGAGCCATTGGGGAAGCTCATTCAATCATCATAGCTCTTCAAATCTAGGAAGCTTGAAAAAAGCGTCCATCAGCTTGCACTCTGCTCCCCACCAGTGGGAGTCTGCTACAGTAGACGACAAGTTGGACTCATTGTCCAGCGTGACTCACGAACAGCAGCCGGAAACTGGTACCTGAGAAGTCTTATAAAAATCAGTCTGGCTTTTTGCCTTCCTCTTTACTGCACCCGGGATAATTATAGCAGCTCTTTGTCCATGGAAACTGACATCAAAGGTCCTGACAAAGAGTATCTCTGGTGGGAACTATGATTATCCTTGTTTTATAAGTGGAGAAACTGAGGAATGGGTTTGCTAAGTGGATTGCCCAAGGTCAGCTGGTGAGTCAGGGAACTGAGGCTACATCTGCTGGACTCCCAGGCTACATGCAAGCCCTAATCCTGCTCTTGGCCCTGACACCTGCCATGTTCATTAGACTAATATTACCATTCCCTGGGTAAAAATTAAGGGATTAAATATAGCCAAAGACAGCATCAGTATCACTGTGAGGTCCAGAGGAAAGAAAGCTCTGTCTCTCTGGGAAATAGGTCACCAGGCCTACTGTTCTGCTTGAGCTTCTGGAGTAGGGATGGTGGGGATAAAACCACAGCAATTTAAGAAATCCTCAACCACAAACATCAGTGACTATTTTTATCCTCCAGACAGGGTCAGCTTTCTGGACATTTAGGAGCCCAAGACCACCTTGTTCTTGACTAATACTTTGTTTCTGATGCACATTGAGCTGCACACCACTCTGTAGAGAGGAAGAGGCATAAACTTCAACGTGTTGGAAGACTGAGCTGGTTTCGTAGTCTTGATTCCCTCTGGAGTTGTGTTTAAGAGGGGACAGTGTCACTTACCCTGGGTGGAATTTATGTATCTGAACATTAATGAAGAATGTATATGTTGAGTGGTTTTATGTGTTAATTAATGCAGAATTCTAGAATTATGGTCTCAAGACAGGTTATAGGACAGAAGCTTGTCTTTAAGACTGCCAGGAAAATAAGTGTCGCTGTGCAGAGAACCTGGGCTTCCTAGGTGGCGCTAGTGGTAAAGAACCCACCTGCCAATGCAGGAGACGCAAGAGACGTGGGTTTGATTCCCGGGTTGGGAAGATCCCCTGGAGGAAGAAATGGCAACCTCCTCCCATATTCTTGCTGGAAAATCCCATGGACAGAGGAGTGTGGTGGGCTACAGTCCATAGGGTCACAAAGAGTCGGACACGACTGAAGTGACTTAGCACTCGCGTGCAGAGAAACTAGCTTCCTCTAGTCCTGGGCCAAGGGCTGCGAACAAGGCTGTCATAGTTAACCCAGGGTCTGGAGACTTAAATGTCCCCTTGAGAGGAAGCTGGACAAGGGTAGTCTGAATCTACTTAGATATGAGAATCTAGGGGGCAATCAGCCCTTGTTGCTATCTACTAGTTAGATGTCCTTTCACTCTTTCTGCCTGTAAAATTCTACTCATCCTTCAAATGTCGTATCCTCCCTGAAGCCTTTTCTTTAAGGCAGAGTTAATACTCCCTTTCCCACCCACTCTCAGGACTCTGTTCTTAACACAGTGTGGTACCTGTCACCATCCTGCTCTGCTTGTTTATGACATCTGCCTCCACCATAACACCCCATTTGGACCAGAGCGTATTTGCGTGTGCTCACTCAATTGTGTCTGACTCTTTGCCACCCAAGGACGGTAGCCTGCCAGGTCCCTCTGTCTATGTAATTTTCCAGGCAAGAATACTGGAGAAGGCTACCATTGCCTACTCCAGGGGATCTTTTTGACCAGAGCATACAGAATCAGTAAATCTGTGTCTGACTTAGCTGAACAAGAACCACACGGGAGATCCCTGGTGCTGTCCTAGGTCCTCACTCAGCTTTGGCTCTATTCTGATCTCTGTCCATCTTCTATTCGGATTTTCTTGTCACCCGTATCATCGGGGTCTGTACAAGGAACCAATGGCACAGGCTGATTCTATAACTGAAGGGAGTTCCCCAAAGGGACTATTTATATAAACGCCATTTACCTGTGCAGAATCCCGAGCTATCACAGTGGGACAGTATTATCCCATGGCCTCAACAGGTGAAATATAGTTCCAGGACCTGGAGAGAGACCATTACTCGACAGGAGCTGTCACCTTGGTGTGAGGGATGTGGCCAGCACCTAACCCAATACCCTGACTTCACTGTCTCCTCCTGATCTCTCGCCAAGTGGTAGCCAGAGGGATGGAGAGAGTCCACTGATGAAGCCCCCACAGGCAGAGGAGGCTGAGTGGAGGTGAAAGGGCACAAAGAAGATACCTGGCACATCACCTAACCACAGGTGGTCTCACCTATGACCCCTCTCCAGAGTGTACACTCTGGGGAATAAGGGCAAGAATTCACATAGACCTAGTCTAGGCGTGCATCCTTAGACATGTTACTTGAGAGTTACTGTCTCAGAGCCTCAGTTTCCTCCTCCATCAAGGGTCTCATAGGGTAAGTGTGAGGACTATATGAGAATATATGCTTAAAATGCCCAGGACAGTGGCTGGCACACAATGGGTATTCACAATTCATCGATTATTCCACATATGGCTTATTCCCCTCTTTTGTTTTTTTCATTATAAATCATTCTGCAATGAGTATTTCTGTGCAGATTTTTTTCCCTCTCTATTTTGGACTTTATTGTACTGTATAGTGGATTTTATTCTAAAGAGAGAGTTGTTCAACTGGACTTAGTAGGAATGCACACAAGCATCTGTAACGCTGCATCCTCCCTTCATTTCCCCTCTCCCCATTTTATAAGATAATGATATGACCTCATTGGAATTAACATGTTGATAAGTCCAGGGACTTCCCTGGTGACCAGTGTTTAAGACTTCTTCCAGTGCACGCAGGTTCTATTCTTGGTGAGGAAGCCAAGATCCTACCTGCTTTGGGGCTGAAAAGCCAAACGTAAAACAGCAATACTGTAGAAAATTCAATGAAGACTTTAAAAAGTGTCCACCTCAAAAAAAAATTATTTAAAAGATGACATGTTGGTCAGTCTAAGTGGGAATCTGGTCTTTTTTTGTAAACAAATTAATTTATTTTAATTGGAGGCTAATTACTTTCTAATATTGTAGTGGTTTTTGCCATACATTCACGTGAATCAGCCATGGGTGTACATGTGTCCCCCATCCTGAACCCCCCTCCAACTTCTACCCCATCTCATCCCTCAGGCTTGTCCCAGTGCCCTGGCCCTGAGCTCCCTGTCTCATGCATAGAACCTGGATTGGCAATCTATTTCACATATAGTAATATGCTTGTTTCAATGCTATTCTCTCAAATCATCCCACCCTCGCCTTCTCCCACAGAGTCTATTCTTTATATCTCTGTCTCTTTTAATGTCTCACATATAGTGGTCTTACTTTGGAAGGGAGTAGGTCACAGCAGTCTTATTCCTTGTTCTTCAGATATCATCAGCTGTTTTTCTTTTTTTTTCCTGAAAGACAAAGGGAACCCACCCTAAAATTTTGAGATCCCAGAATTTCAATGTACATGATTGTCCATTTTAATTGGTCTAAGCTTTTTTGCTATCTGTTCAGTTTTTCATATAAGAAACCATTTGACACACACAAAACTCCATAGACTATAAAGAAGCTGAAGAAGAAGTGAAGTGAAGTGAATTCACTCAGTCATGTCCAACTCTTTGCGACCCTATAGAGTGTAACCTACCAGGCTCCTCTGTCCATGGGATCTTCCTGGCGATAGTACTGGAGTGGATTGCCATTTCCTTCTCCAGGGGATCTTCCCAACCCAGGGCTTGAACCCAGGTCTCCTGCATTGTAAATGGACGCTTTGCCATCCGAGCCACCAGGGAAGTCCATAAAGAAGCTGAGTGATGAAGAATTGATATTTTTGAACTGTGGTGTTGGAGAAGACTCTTGAGAGTCCCTTGGACTGCAAGGAGATCCAACCAGTCCATGCTGAAAAAAATCAGTCCTGAATATTCACTGGAAGGACTGATGCTGAAGCTGAAGCTTCAATACTTTGGCCACCTGATGCAAAGAGCCCACTCATTGGAAAAGACCTTGATGCTGGGAAAGATTGAAGGCAGGAGGAGAAGGAGATGACAGAGGATGAGATGGTGGGATGGCATCACCGACTCAATGGACGTGAGTTTGAGTAAACTCCGGGTGTTGGCGATGGACAGGGAAGACTGGTGTGTTGCCGTCCATGGGGTTGCAAAGAGTTGGACACAACTGAGCGGCTAAACTGAACTGAACTGAAACTCCATAGATCAGTGGGGCAGGCTTTATGTGTGATTATATTAACACACAGGGGCAGTTCAGTTCAATGGTTCAACCAAAGTATCACAGTTGAGGAATTACAGTGTTTGGCCTAGCACTCACTTCTATTTCCCCTGCTCTGCGCTAGGGCCAGCATTAAAATGGTCAGAAATTATTCATCTATGCCTAATAAATACAGAATTAAGTGAGTTTACCCAATGCTGAAAAATCTGGCCTCTGCCTAACTTCAGGGAGCACATAAATCATCTGTAAACTGGCTATTCTTCTATCCGAGGGCCCGTTGTATATGGAAAGTATATTTCATTAGGTTCTCTAAAGCCCTATTTATTTCACACTTTCTACCAATCTTAATACCTCCTGGCTAATGGCCTTGGTGCTGTGGTGATAGACATCACAAAATGCAGAGTGATAGAAAGAGGTAGATAAGGACACTGGTTTATGGGGAGCGAGTTACACATTAGAACTGCCCTTTCTCTACTTATTGGAAGTTCATTTCTTCTCTTGATTCATCTCTTAAATGTTTTTTTCCCATTTTAAGGCCAGTGTGTTTGGATGGTTTGGAGCAGAATGGATTTTGATAACAGACTTATTTCTCTAAAATAGCATTTTCCCGTTAGAACCATGTGCTTTGAAGGGTCATTATCAACATGTAAGCTGAAATTTCCAGTGAAGAATGAAAGTCCCTCAGTCATGTCTGACTCTTTGTGACTCTGTGGACTATACAGTCCATGGAATTCTCCAGGCCAGAAAACTGGAGTGGGTAGCCTTTCTCTTCTCCAGGGGATCTTCCCAACCCAGGGATCAAACCCAAGGGAGTTTCCTGTGTTGCAGATTCCTTACCAGCTGAACCACAAGAGAAGCCCAAGAATTCTGGAGTGGGTAGCCTATCCCTTCTCCAGGGGATCTTCTTGACCCAGGAATCAAACTGGGATCTCCTGAATTGCAGGCAGATTCTTTACCAACTGAGCTATCAGGGAAACCCTGGCAACAACCTAGGGCAAATGTGGTTACAGCTTATGTAGAACTCTAATAAAGGAGACATTGCGGAATTCACTCTTAAATAATGAACTTATCTGTTCTATTCTCTCTTGTTCTCCCTTGCTTCGCCCTGCTAGTCACTCCTCCCTTACACCCCTCCATCCTCTGTTTCAATTTTATTTGACTATTACAAAAGTTAAAAAAATTTTTATATTAGATCCTTGTTGGTTATCTATTTCAAACATGATTGGTCCAAATTGCAGGAAAATGCAACAGCCTCTATTTTTCTTTGATTATATAACTATTTAATTAATTAACACACATTTTTGAATTAATAAAGAACATCTGTGTATCAGCCCTCGAGCTTAAGGAACATATCATGATTTCTTTAGAGGGCAGCTGCCACTTCCCCCTCCTTCTGCTTGTGTTAATCATTCCGCTGAGTTTCTTGATGACATGGCCACCTACATAAAACTCCCAAAGATTTAATGCTTAGCTTTTTCTGTTTGAGGCTTTTAGTGAACAGAATTATACTTTATACATTCCTCTGCAACCTGTTTCTCTCTTGTCATTCTGTCCACAATCGTGCACAGGTAGTTCATTCCTTGTCACTGCTGTGTAGATCGCAGAGCATGGCTTAGGCCACCATATACTGTGCTGGTTGATGGACAGGTGGGTGAGTTTCCATTTTTTGCTATGATGACAATACTGTGAAGGCCACACTTGAATGTGTGCCCTGGTGCATAGGTGTGATTTCTGTCCAGTGGGAATTCCTAATACATTTTACTTCATGAAAATGATAATACTATTAGTAGAGCACAGGGGATAAACTAGAGGAAACCGATACTGCATGCATGAATTTTATGTATGGTACAGAAATATGATAGGAAAAAGTAAAATAAAAGGAAGTATTTTCAAAATTTTAATGAGGAACATGAGCCTGTTTCCTCATGATAAAAATAAATACCATTTCTTTTTATCAGGCTTTACACCTGAAGTGGTTATATATCTTTTCTCATGGAATTTTCTAAGGGCAGTCTCTTCAAATTCTTGATGGGTACTCTATACAAGAAACTGCACATGTAGATGATATAAAATTAACATTACATTGTTCAGCTCTAAAATTTTACAGCAATGACAGGATCTAGTAGCTCTTTTATTAGCTCAATTGCTTGTCATGATGCAAATACATTTTAAATCTTATTAGCAGTTTCTTATCAAGTACTTCAAAACAGCAGCGAACTCTAGTTTTAATGTATGTGGAGGTTCGGGATGAATGCAACAGCTAGGGTTCATGCGCAGCTCTTCTGGGCTGGCTTGGGTGCTACTGAGAAGGCTCAGTGCATGGAAATAGACGTGAGTATGTGATGGTTACAGGGAAAGACCGCAGATATGGAACCACCATTGGAAGCTGTGCACAGTAGGACTTCACCCCACCCAGCCTTCCATACTCCAGTCTCTGACAGCCAGTGGTCAGGTATTGGCCATGTGCTGCTGGATGGTGGCCTTGAGGCACAGACCCTGTGTCCTTGGTGGCGTCTTTGTCCTTTCTAAGCACTTCCTAGTGGAGGAGCCGTCACAGATATCATTCATCTGCTCTTGTGTTGCATCTAGAAGACTCTTTCAGAAGGAAACTGAAGCATGATGCTGGTGGGGGCTGGGTTGGAGTGGGAAAGTTTATGGTTACCTAGGCCTCACCTGGTCACCCCAGGATCTCAGGGTATCAGAATTTTACAGTGCATCCACTGGGAAACTCTTTTTAACCACAAGCAACTGGTAATAGAGTTACCAAGGAGGGAAGAATGTGCATGCTCGACTTTACCGTGCGGTGCCCAAAACAATTCCCAAATGGCCATAGCAAAACACTTTTTCACCAGTAATGGGATAGAAGTTCCATTGTTCCATAATTTTACCAACATTTGATGTTGTCCGCTTTTTAATTTTTTGCTTCTTTGTTATGTGTGAAATGGTAACTTATGGGTTTTATTTGCCCTTCCTTGATGAAAATTTGCCTCAACCAAAGAGATTAAGCATCTTATGTTTTTGGACTGTTTTTTGGTTCTCTTCTGTGAAATACAGTTTTTGAATTTTTTTTTGTTTGGTCGTTCATCTTTAAAAATTTTTTGATTTGTAGGAAATATTTATATTCAGCAGATGCAAAGCCTTTATTGGTTTGTTTGAAAAATCTTTACCTAGATTAAAGCTTTTCACTTCTTTTTAAAAAATATTGTTTTTTATTAGCTTTTCCCTTCTTTATTGAATCTTTTGATGAACAAAATGATAAACTTGTAGATAATGAAATTTATCAATATTTTCTTTTAAGGTTTGTGATTTTTGTGTTTTGTTAAAAAGTACGTCTTTACCCCAAAACCGTATATATATTCTTTCATACTGATTCTAAAAGCTTTATAGTTTTATTCTTTACATTTAAATCTTCATTTTGCTAGAACTGAATTTTGGCAAGGGATCAAATATTATGTTAGAGTTTAGGAATAGCCATCATCACAATAAGATTTATTAAATAGTTTATCATTTTCCCCAGTCATCTGCGATGACTATTCTGTGACAATGAAATTTCTGTTTTTGTGTGTGTGTGTCTGTTCATAGGCTATTTTCTTCCTCTTTATTGGTTTTCTTGTTTTTTTTTTTTTTTTTGTTGTTGTTGTTAGTTTCTGCACCTACACGCTTGCTTAATTTCTGTACTTTTATAACAGTTCTTGATGTCCAACACTCGAAGTCCTATAACTTTGTACTATACCCTCATCAAATTTAGAATCAGTTAATCAAGTAAAAGACAAAAATGCTATTAGGATTTTTAGTGAAATAACATTAAAACAATAGATCAAATTTGGGGAGAATTAACATCTGCAAGATATTGAGTTAGAATATTTTATGGTTCACATTTATTTAGACTTTCTTTAATGTCTTTCCATTAAGTTTTATAATACTAGTAAATGGCATACACATTTTTGTTAATTATTGTATACATTACACTTTATAATGCTACTGTAAATATCTCATTAGAACTATATTTTCTCTCTTGTTTTTACTGGAAAAAATTGATTCGCTGTTTCTCTTTGTCTTTCAGACTCTTTTTGTTTATGATTCTGACTGAATTCTAACCTTTCCACAATCAGGAATGGTTTAATTTTATTATATCACATGTGAATAACAAATCTGTGTCCTATTTTTTGGAGGATAAAGAATAAGATGCTTTTTCTTTGGTAAGCAACTGCATTAAGTCCCTTCTAAATTATTATCATGAAGCCGTAACACCTCCCTCCATGGGACTGTACCTTTTATGTTTCATGGAGTTAGGACTTTTAAGGAGGTAATTAAGGTTAAACAGGTCTTTCCAGATGCTGCAGTGGTAAAGAACCTGCCTGCAATGCAGGAGATGTGGGTTCGCTCTCTGGGTTGGGAAGATGCCCTGGAGGAGAAAAGGGCAACCCATTCTTGTATATCTTGCCTGGAAAATTTCATGGACAGGGGAGTCTGGCTGGCTAGTCCTCCAGCCCCTTGTAGTCCATACAGTTGCAAAGAGTCAGACATGACTGAGCACACACACACACATAAGGTTAAACTCGGTCAGAAGGGTGAGATCCAAATTCCAATAGGACTGGTGACCTTCTAAGAGGAGGAAGATCAACCTCTCTGCCTCTCTGTCTCCAAACGCATGTACCAAGGAAAGGCCACGTGAATGCACAGTGAGAAAGTGGCCATCTTCCCGCCAGCAAGAATGTTGTCACCAGAACCTGACCATGCTAGTGCCCAGATCTCAGACTTCCAGCCTCCAGAATTTTAAGAAGTCGATTTCTACTGCTTAAGCCACTTAGACAATGGCAGAGGTTCCCACACTTTTGGGACCAGGCACTGGTTTGGTGGAAGACACTTTTTCCACGGACCGGGGTTGGGAAGTGTGGGGATGGTGCGGGGGCAACGGGAGCGGTGGGGAGCAGCAGATGAAGCCTGGCTTGCTCTCCGGCAGCGCTCACCTGCTGCTTTGCGCCGGTTCCTTACAGGTGGCCGAGCAGCCTGGGGGTTGGGAACCGCTGGTCTACCGTATTTTATTATGGCACCCAGAGTCCACTAAGACACTGATATATTTGGATTTATTTTATAATTTGATGATGCACTTGCAAACTGTCCTTTAATGTTTCATTTTTTTTTCAGTCTTAAGTTTATTATGATTGTTAAAGTTTTTTTTTTTATCTTTCCATTTTTTCCTCTACTCATTAGGCAGTTGTAGTCTCTGTGACTGTAATTTTAGGAGTTAACTAGCTTTTTTTTAACACAAATGTCAACAAAGTCAAAATTTTGTATCTTTACTATATCTTCTGCTGCTGCTAAGTCACTTCAGTCGTGTCCGACTCTGTGCGACCCCACCAGGCTCCCCCGTCCCTGGGATTCTCCAGGCAAGAACACTGGAGTGGGTTGCCATTTCCTTCTCCAATGCAGGAAAGTGAAAAGTGAAAGTGAAGTCACTCAGTCGTGTCCAACCCTCAGCGACTCCATGGACTGCAGCCCACCAGGCTCCTCCGTCCATGGGATATTCCAGGCAAGAGTACTAGAGTGGGGTGCCATTGCCTTCTCTGTATTATACCTTAGAACAACATAAAAATATGTAACACTTTAATTCTGATTATTTCTCATCTAACTTGCCAGAGCTGCCTTGTCTTAATTCTATCTCACCAGCCTCTTCTCTGCTTCTCTGCCTTCCTCTTCCTCCTCCTTCCCATTCTTTGTCTTCTTTTCATTCTCCTCTCCTTCTTGCTCCTCCTCCTCTTTGTTGGCTATTATATAAATAATAGTATGATGAACATTCCTATAGAGACACCCTATGTCTACCGCTCTAATGTTTCTGTACTATAGATTTCTAGGAGTAGAATTATTGGGTATAAAAATAGAGACACTTTCAGGGATTTTGATTGTACTGATAAATGGCCTTTCAGAAAGTTTAACACATGTACATTCTGACTAACTGTGAAGGAATTGTCTCATTTCACCAGACCCAGACCATCACTGAATGCTATTGGTTTAAAAATCATTTCTACTTTATAGTATCTGTGTTTATAGAACTGTGGGTTTATTGAATGTTGTTTTGTGGGATTTCAGATTTCTCTTCTCTGAATTGTTCTTTCAATCCTTTGGCAATTTTACGTTTGCAATCTTACCAGTATATATAAGCTTCCTGTACATTCAAACTTGTTTTCTATAGGCTTATATTCTTAACATCTACTTGTATGGTGTAGTAATTGCTTAACTAAACAATTTGCTTATCTAACCATTCAACAAAATTTCCTGAGCACCTCCTATATGCCAGTCAAGGATTCTGTGAAAAAATCTTGAACAGTAATAGGATAGCTACCTCCTCGAACATCTTTTAGTACAATAAGATTTTCATGTTACAGGGTTTTTATTTTTTTAAGTATATCCTACCTGACTAAATTGGAACCTGGGAATTCATCTTGCATGTGATGTTTTCAAGTGGGAACCCTATTCTAATAATAAATATAATGTGTTGGGTACATTCTAAATACCATGCTGCTCACATAAAATATGTTACTTGGTTTAACTATAACATTACATAAACATAAGAATTATCCTCATTTTATAGATGAGAGAAACAAAACTTAGAAAAGCTTAGCAAGTAGGAAGAGGTCACATAGGAAGTGAGGTTTGAGATCTAGGCTTGGACCTGTGTCTGTCCACCCAGCAAAACCCACACTTTCCTATGAGAAGAGGCTGCCTCTGAGAGGCAATGACTCCTTTCTGGACTTCGGTGCAGGTCAAGCCGCAGTCTGGTTCTGTTCCCTCTTTCATGACACTTGGAAGTTTCAGGAACAAAAGTAGGAAACTGCCCTCCTTGGTCAAGTGGTCCCATTAGCAGAGAGGCTCATCAGGAAGAGTTTTGGCACGGTCTCCTGGGGCAACCTTCTCACACAGCCATTCCTTCTATATGAATCACTTCCTAATCCCTTTTTCTTAGGGTGAAGAAGATATCATGGAGGTTTGGGGAAGTGAGAAAACAACATAAACCCTGATCCACTGTGTAAGCCCACATTGGAAAATTATCTTTCTCCTTCCATCCTCTCCTGAATAACTTAATTATCTCTTCTGCTTGACATTGGCTGCACATATCGTGCTTGGAAGGGATCCAGGCTCAGGGAATGTGAGACATGGCACAGATGTAGGCACGGTTCCTCTCATAGGCAGGTGTCCCAGGGCCAGAGGTCACACTCGGGGGATTATTCCAAGGTCTTTCATGTGCTATTATTCTTGTCTCTGGTCCAGTTGCTTTTTTCCAGTGGCTGCAAGGACTTTGGCTGTGAGTGGTGACTTCATCTGGCCTGGAATGAAGAGGCCGCTGGAAGCCCACCCACAGGCCACTGTTACACTGCAGTCTCTCGTTCCTCCATGGAAGGAAGGGCTGGAAACTCACCTAACAGCCTGATCAATTGAGGCATTCAAGCTCCAACTTTGACCAAATTCTTCCTGGATGCTAAATCCTTCAGTGGCTCCCTACTTACTACAGATCAAGTCCAAGTTTCTTATCACAGCATGTTAAAACCTTTTGATGTCCCTGGTGGCTCAGATGGCAAAGAATCTGCCTGCAATGTAGGAGACCCGGGTTCGATTCCTGGGTTGGGAAGATCTCCTGGGGAAGGGAATGGCAGCCCACTCCAGTATTCTTGTCTGGTGAATTCCATGGACAGAGGAGTCTAGTGGGCTACAGTCCATGGGGTCACAAAGAGTTGGACACAACTGAGCGATTAACACACACACACACACACAAACACACACACACACCCTTTAACATCCAGCTGCATTTTTCTACCTCATTTCTGTTTGCATGTTGGCTCCTAGGTGTCACTCAACTTTCCGGACCACTGAGGGAGCCAGGCAAGAACACACATTTTCTCAATGGAATGTGATGTGTGCTGTAGCAGTGAGACATATGAAGTGCTGTGGTTGCAAAGTGAAGGGAGTGGCTTCCTAATGGCTGAAAGGACAAGTTGCAGAAATTGTCACAGATGAACTGTGATTGAACGCTGTGTATGGAAGATGGATAGGAGTTTGTCAGGTGGAGAAAGTGGGAAGGGCATACCAAATAGTGGAAACTGAAATTGGGAGCAAGCCCAGGTATGTGGTAAGTGATGTGTTGAGAGGCTCCTATTGGTGGAAAACAGGGATGGAGGATTTGGGTATAGAAAGACTGCTTAGCTCGACAGGGACCAGGACACGGATAGCCTATAGTCATGCTAGAGGTGTGGACTTTATCCCTTAGGATCAAGGCAAACTGGATTTCATTTCACTTCCCATTTCCATTGGTAGCCTCACCCAAACAGAAATCTTGCCCAGCTGGTCCTTGAGATTGCTCTAGTTCATCCTAAGGGAATGCTTGGCTCAAATGGACCATAACAGGTCTTTCTTCCACCATGACATGGCATGTCTCTGTTCCACCGACCTCCTGGGAGAGCCTGCTGCTGGCTGGGGCTCTGTATGTGTATGTCACACACTCAGACATCTTCTGTTGTTCAGGAGTTTAATGTCTTAGTTGCCTGTGAGTCAGGATGACAAATGGAAGGGGCCTGGGAGTCAGGGAATATGACAGCGGGTAGGAGCCAGAACTCCTCCGAGCCATGCACAAAGAGCTGCTCTATTCTCGGTCAACTGTTCTGTGCCTAACTCGTTATCTGAACCTGACAAAACTGACAGCCGTCAGAGTTTCACTTCCTTTACCTGTCTGGATGGTTGTGTTTTAACTTCAAAGCTGCCTTCCACCCGAGACCTGGATGGAGCAATCCTCGGGGAGTGATGGCAGCCTGCGGCTTCGTTTCTCTCGCCCCTGGCTGGGGCATCTTTGAGCCAATAGCAATTTCACTGTCTTTGTGTGGAAAGCTTTCTCCTGACGGCTGTTTGCTTTGGAGCACACTATGAGTTCTTCATGGTTACCTTGGTGCAAGTCTTTCAAAGGACACCTTTTTTTTTTTTAAATTTTTAATGACAATGTGGCAAAGTTGAAAGAGCCCGAGATTAGAAATCAGGAAAAGAAAAAAAGATAAAGGAAAAAGATAAATCTAACCCTCGTTTCAGGCCTACTGTTCTCCTGACAAGTGGTGTTTCACAGAGCAGGTCTCAACCCCTTACTGGTTCTCAGTGCAGGTGAGTTAGTCTTGAGGATACTGAATTCATGAGATTTTGATGAATATGAAAGGATACTACATAGTGATAGTGACTTCTAAATTGCAAAGCATTTTTCAAGTTTTATCACCATTCATGCTTATTTTAATTTTTATGGAAATCACAAAAATCATAATGGCTTTTATTTTTCTTCTCCAGAAAGTGTATCTCAACCACCCTACTCCTCATGGTATATCCTTTCTTCAGGCTGATGAAAAGATAAACCTGTACACTTTTGGAATAGAAATTATGCTTCTTTTGTTTTTTCTATATTTGTATATTTCATGCCTAAAATGAGACCCCAGCAGGTACCTAGTATGTCTTTATTTTCCTTTCTGCTTGGCACAGCACTGAGCATGAAGTAGATATTCATATTATGGAGCTACACTGAATTTCCATTTATGCCCTTATTTGAACTAATAAAGAACATATATTGAGTTGGCCAAAAATTTTGCTCGGGATTTTCCTCAGAAAAAATTTTCTTGAGAAAATTCATTAATTGGGGTCATGTTTATTTTACTATTATCAACTCGCATAATCCATTTGTTTAAACTTAGGGTTCAGTAGTTTATGTTGGTCATTAATGCGTCTCAATGAGATATGGTTGTTTACAGCACTTTGCAAGAATATGCGGGTTTTTTCCATTCTAAGGAAACCACAGGATGATAATCAAGCAAAGAGAAGTTTGTCTAGAGCCATGGATCAATGGAATGGACTGGTAGTTCCCAGCCTTAGCCATGGAGTCCTCCACATCGTGTAGCCTCCCTTGCCAGGAAGGGCAGCCCTGTGACAAGTTCTGGCCGAAAGGTCTATGGCCCCAGGAATGTTCTACGTCATGTCCAGACCTGGCTTAAAGCCTCTTGGGGGATCTTCCTTACTTTCTTTTATTAGTCATTGCTTGATTGAAGGGTATTCAGTAGAAGATGCCAAGAAGTAATTTTTTCTGTAAGAAACCAGAAAGTGAATATTATAGGCCTTGATGGCTATATGGTGTCTGTAGCAATTACTCAGCACTACTCCTGTAGTGTGCTATGTAAACAAATGAATTTGACTGTGTTCCAATAAAACTTTATTTATAAAACAGGCAGGGGCTGGATTGGGTCCAGAGGCTATAGTTCACTGACCTTTGACTTGAAGGATGATGGCATTACAGGAAGCAGGGGCTTGGAATTCCCAAGTTACAGCATCTAAGTCTTCTGGCCAGATACCTAATTGGACTATGGTGTGAATGAGAAATAACCTTGACTTTGTTAAGTTACTGAGATATTTGAAGTGTTTATAAAAGCAACTGATGTTGATTTTGATGTTGATCTGACTAATGCCAGATCCTTCTAGGATTCTGTGCTCTTTTTTTTTTTAATGTCCTAATTTAATCAATCACCAACCCTGACAATTTTTTCTTCATAATATTTTCTGTATCTTCTATATCCCCAAGCCAGTGGTTAAGTGCAGATCCTTGTCACTTATCATCTGCATGACTGCAGCAGCCTCTGGACTGCTCTACCATCTCTTCAACTCATTTTCGATAGCAGAGAGAGAAAGGGCAGGAGAGATGTTTCAAACACAGACGGTAAGACCAGTCCTCTCTCTGAGTCTCTGCTCAATGATGCTACCCTTTTAAACATCCTCTGCTTGAGGCATGATGTCAGATGGGTTAAAACACAGCTTTGGGTCAGAGGAAGCTTGGTTTAAATAGTGACGCTGCCACATCCAGCTGTAACTTGACTCTGCACCTGCTTCTCTATTTGTTCATTGAGGATAATGGGTTTTTCCTGACCCAGCTGCTGGGGGATGAAAGGTGATTGCAAAACCACTGGATGGAGGTGGGGCTGTCCTCTTGTGTTTTTCTCTGCTATTGTGACATTGAGCACTTCTTTCTCAGGTGGCATTTGGTGCATAAAGGTCAAGGGTGCTTCTCAACATCCTACAAGGAACAGTCTCTTGTAACAGGAAATTATCTGGCCCCAGATGTCAGTAGGGCCCAGGTTGAGAAACTCTGTTCTAAGGGGATCTGTGAAAGGTTATGAAAATTCACCACCCAAAGGGTATTATTTGCCAATCCTGAAATGTAAACTATATTTGACTTTGAGGACCTTTAAAAAGGGTGTGAATGCTCTTTTCACAGGCATTCCCACGTCTTTGTTACAATTCATCTTGTTGCAACTGGAAGCCCTGAAGGCATTTGAATTTGTTACTCCTGGTGTACTTTCTTTCCTCCAGTAGAAGGGTAACTTACTCAAGGGCAGAGACTTCTTTTTTTTTTTTTGCCAAATTAGTATTAGTTTAACTGAAGCAACTGTGATTCCTTAAGAGGTCATTTCCTACTCAATCATGTCAAGGTGTTGGCTCAGAGTTCACCTCCTTCCCAGTGTTCTCAGTGGAACTCATTCTTTGCCATTCTTTGGGTTTAATATTTTTTTCTCTCTAAAGCTTTGTAATTAACACCACACTGCAATAGTGCACACGATTTTTTTTTAACAGAAATGAAAATTATATGCCTTCACAATTATTTCTGGGATCCAGATGACAACTAAGAGAAACTACTTACCACAGGACCAAAGTCTCTAGACCAAATCCAGGTAATGAGAAGAAAGAGTTTAAAACTCAGTCAGAAATGTCAGAACAATATGCTTTCTTTGCCTGGATCATATCTGATTCACTATGCTGTACAGAAGGAACTAACACAGTATTGTAAAGCAACTATACCCCAATTAAAAAAAAAAAATTGTCCCAGATGGGAGGCTCTTTATCAAGTAACACAAATTTATAATTCTCTTCTGAATCCAGCCCCAATGGCCCTCACCAGTGAAAAGAGCATTTTTGCATTCTGTGATTGTGCTCCAACCCCCCAACTCAGAATATTTCTTTCCAGGTAAATTAATTCTGGATATCTCAACTTTGTCCAGTTACATACAGGAGAACTCAGAGTTTCAAACCCTTGGCGTAAGAGCATCCTTAGTAAGGACGGTGCTGAGCTACACTGGGGATCTTGGAGAGGGGAAGACAGTTTTCAAGGTATCTGGTTTCATTCTTGTTGCATCTTAGGCCTTTGCTGACTTTAATGGTCTGTGGCTGTCATTCTTTTGGGTTCCTAGGATCTCTGCATTTCCAGATCAATTGCCTGATGCTTGGTTGGTTTATGTGAGGATGATTAGGAAGACTAAATGTTCCCTTAGGCACCATCCAGTCCTTCTAACACTGAAATCTAAAATTTCCCCAAAGATCTGGAATTAACTTGTTCTTCTAAGTCTTCACCCCATGAGCTGCCTTCAATAGCAATCCTCACCCCATCATGGACCTCCTGGACCTTAATCAGGTTTCAGTCAGCCAACATCTTGGCCAAGAAGCCCAAGAGCGGCAGAGAATACAGGAAAAAGCCCTATTTATTCAGTTCAGTTGAGTTCAGTTGCTCAGTCATGTCCGACTTTTTGTGACCCCATGGACTGCAGCATACCAGGCCTCCCTGTCCATCACCAACCCCTGGAGCTTGTTCAAACTCATGCCCATCGAGTCAGTGATGACATTCAATCATCTCATTCTCTGTTGTCCCCTTCTCCTCCTGTCTTCAATCTTTCCCAGCATCAGGGTCTTTTCCAATGAGTCAGTTCTTTGCTTCAGGTGGCCAAAGTATTGGAGCTTCAGCTTCAGCATCAGTCCATCCAATGACCATTCAGGACTTGTTCCCTTTAGGATGGACTGGTTGGATCTCCTTGCAGTCCAAGGGACTCTCAAGAGTCTTCTCCAACATCACAGTTCAAAAAAGCCCTATTAGGTTGGCATTACTATTTTTTTTTTTTTAATTAGGAAATTGAAGCTTAAAGAAGAAATGTCATTGCCCCAGGTCTTAAATTCAGCAAGCAAAGTTGCTATACCTAGAGCCTCTACCTGTCTGACTCCAATCCCACCTTTCAGTCCACTGTCCTCAATGTCCTGAAAAGGACAATCTGAAAGCTCAAGGCCATGGAGCCAAGTCCTGGGTAAGTCAGGGATACTTCAGATATTACAGGATGGCTGCCAGGTTCGGGTGAACAACTTTTGGATAGGTGGGATTATGTTTTAATGGCCCTGAGTCATATCTTTCAAGAAGAAGAGTTAAAAGACTGAGCAAGGCCTCAGTCAAGGCAGAAAGAACAAGAGGATGAAGAATAGGAAATGCATCAGAAGAAAGAGGAAATGTGTCAAAGTAAACTCTTCTGTGTAAGAATAATAGACAAGTCAGTGGATTCATTTTGGGAGTTTGCGTTAATGGAGGGAGAAGGCAGTGGCACCCCACTCCAGTACTCTTGCCTGGAAAATCCCACGGACAGAGGAGCCTGGAGGGCTGCAGTCCATGGGGTTGCTGAGGGTCGGACACGACTGAGCGACTTTACTTTCACTTTTCACTTTCCTGCATTGGAGAAGGAAATGGCAACCCACTCCAGTGTTCTTGCCTGGAGAATCCCAGAGACAGGGGAGCCTGGTGGGCTGCCGTCTATGGGGTCGCACAGAGTTGGACACGACTGAAGTGATTTAGCAGCAGCAGCAGCAGCAGCTTTAATGGAGGCTAGTTTCAAACAAGTGTCTGGCACATGGAATTTTGTCTCCCAGCCTGCTGGTAACTGAAGGCTTACTATTGTATATACACCTAGTTGTGTTTGCTGCATTAAAAATTACTATCAAAATGAAAGTGAAAGTGTTAGTTGCCCAGTCGTGTCCAACTCTTGGCGACCCTATATACTGTAGCCCACCAGCCTCCTCTGTCCATGGGATTCTCCAGGCAGGAAAACTGGAATGGGTTCTTTAGGGGATCTTCCTGACCCAGGGACTGAACTAGAATCTCTTGCATCTCCTGCACTGTGGGCAGATTCTTTGCCTTCTGAGCCACCAACTGCTGCTGCCGCTGCCGCTGCCGCTGCTGCTGCTGCTGCTGCTGCGTCGCTTCAGTCATGTCCAACTCTGTGCGACCCCATAGATGGCAAAGAAGCCCCAAAATTACTATGGGTAATCTTATTTCTAACCAATGCTTAGTTCTTTTACAACCTGACCATTCCCAGCCTTACTGAAAAACTGAAAACAGATCCCGGGAAACAAAATCGATTGTCACCACTTCTATGAACTTGGGAAAGTTACTTCTCACCTCTATTCTTCTCTTGTTTCCCAACTTTTATAAATAAATTGGATAATTGTATACATATTTTACTGTACAAACCTAGACACTTTTGTCAGTGAAATAAGGAAGTCTTAATGATTATTCCAGGACACTTGGTCTCCCTTTGATAAACAATTCTTGTGAACATGCTTATCTAGTATCTAGGTGCTACCTGATTAGAAGCAGCACAATTAGAATTAAGGGAACAGTTTTTAGGGGCAGATATATGGAGTATTGGGAAAAGGACAGTGGACAGACTAGCAGCGTGAACATGACAGAAACACTAAAATAGCAGACAGAAGCACACAGCCAATGGGAGCCTCCAAGAAAATATAGCTGTACACTATTTAAATAGAGCAAAACGTTAATGCTTTTAACACTGCATCACTACGATAAGGTAAAACTGTGGCTATATCTTCTCCTTAAAGCAGCAAGGAAGTGCTTTGTACAATTGAGAAGGATTTTAAAATGTTTACGAATGCAATTAACTTTAACACCTTAGAGATTTGAGAAAAGAACAAAATTCCAGCCAGGGAAGTTACTTACTCCAAGGGTATAACCAGCTTTCAGTGCAATGCTGGGAAGTTAATTAATGCCTGTTGACTAATGTTGATACAGTTGTATGACCAGGACTATAATTTATGATTTGGTCTTTCCAGCTGCCAGTTTTACCCCAGTTTGTTTTGTCTTCCGCCCTGATGAGTTGAGTCTTTTAGCACTGTAAACTAGCTTTGGCCCACAAAGACAGACACTTTAGGAGACTAAGCTAGACCTGAGACGGGTGGGGCTTAGAGCAAACGTAGGCTCATGGCATTTGCCTAAGTGGAACTGTCCTTTTAGCTGATTCTCCTCTTGATAGTTTCGGCGTAATTTTGGCACCCCCACCAGCATTCTGGGGCACCCTGAAAGGGATTCAATTCAAAGGTTGAGGCTGTCACTCTTTCTGCTCTGTCTATGCAAACCTTGTATGACTGGAAGGGATCAAATCCCATTCTGTGAATTACAGCCTTTTGTTCATACCTCCAAGGTCACACTCATCACTTCGTATATTTAGTCTCTGTTGATTTTTTCCTATTTGAACTCGGGTCCCTCAAGAAAGGGTGCAGGTTGGGTGCATTTTGTACCCTGAGCATCTGCCATGTTGACAGGTGATTGTGTGTGAATCCGTCCTTCAGTTGACCAGATTTGAATTCTCAGCCTCGTATCTTTGACTCCTCCTATACCTGAAACAGCCAGATCCTATGAATTCTACTTCTGCATTGATCACCTGGACCAGGTACTGTTCAGAGCACCTGACCTGTACTTACTTACCTCATCAGCATCATCTCCATAAGGCAGGTATTTCTGTTTCTTCTATTTTCTCCATTTTAGAAGTGACAATCAACACAGAGACTTTTAGAGACTTGTCCAGAATCATAGAGTCGGTGGTGAGACTGGGATTCAGAATCACTTCTTTAAGAAGTTTCTCTTCACTCTTTGATGATTTGGGATGAGGGGGGCATTAGTAATCTACTAGCACTTAGTAATAGATTAAAGAACAGTAGTTATGAAATGCTGGCATTCATTTAAGCTTGAGTTTTGTCCTTTCACTCAGAAATGCATTAAAGGAATACTGATTGACATTGCCAAGCAATGTGGTAGCTTCTGAGGCATATACTTTAAATGAAGGTGTTAAAGCTTTTGATCTCTTATAAATTTTGTTTTCTTATGGAAGGAGACAGACAATTCATAAACCGATAAGACAATAGATTTAAGAGCCAGTAATATATATTATTACTACCCCACGTGGAGTACCTCACGTCCAAGGAGGGCAGCTGCACAAGCACAGGAGGGCCGAGAGGAGCTACTCCATGTTCAAGGTCAGGAGGGGCAGTGGTGAGGAGAAACCCCTCGTCCAAGGTAAGGCTCAGCAGCTGCGCTTTGCTGGAGCAGCCGTGAAGAGATACCCCGTGTCCAAGGTAAGACGGTAGGTGTTATGAGAGGACATCAGAGGGCAGACACACTGAAACCATAAACACAGAAGACTAGCCAGTCTGATCACATGGACCACAGCCTTGTCTAACTCAATGAAACTAAGCCATGCTGTGTGGGGACAACCAAGACAGGCGGGTCATGGTGGAGAGGTCTGACAGAATGTGGTCCACTGGAGAAGGGAATGGAAAACCACTTCAGTATTCTTGCCTTAAGAACCCCATGAATGGTATGAAAAGGCAAAATGGTAGGATACTGAAAGAGGTACTCCCCAGGTCAGTAGGTGCCCAATATGCTACTGGAGGTCAGTGGAGAAATAATTCCAGAAAGAATGAAGGGATGGAGCCAAAGCAAAAACAATACCCAGTTGTGAATGTGACTGGTGATAGAAGCAAGATACTATACTGTAAAGAGCAATATTGCATAGGAACCTGAAATGTTAGGTCCATGAATCAAGGCAAATTGGAAGTGGTCAAACAGGAGAGGACAAGAGTGAATGTTGACATTCTAGGAATCAGCAAACTAAAATGGACTGGAATGGGTGAATTCAACTCAGATGACCATTATATCTACTACTGTGTGCAGGAATCCCTTAGTAGAAATGGAGTAGCCGTTGTGTTCAACTAAAGAGTCCAAAATGCAGTACTTGGATGCAATCTCATAAATGACAGAATGATCTCTATTCATTTCCGAGGCAAACCATTCAATATCACAGTAATACAAGCCTATGACCCAACTAGTAATGCTGAAGAAGCTGAAGTTGAATGGTTCTATGAAGACCTACAAAACCTTTTAGAACTAACACCCCCAAAAGATGTGCTTTTCATTATAGGGGACTAGAATGCAAAAATAGGAAGTCAGGAAACACCTGGAGTAACTGGCAAATTTGGCCTTGGAGTACAGAATGAAGCAGGGCAAAGGCTAATAGAATTTTTCCAAGAGAATGCACTAGTCATAGCAAACACCCTCTTCCAACAACACAAGAGAAGACTACACATGGACATCATCAGATGGTCAACACCAAAATCAGACTGATTATATTCTTTGCAGCCAAAGATAGAGACGCTCTGTACAGTCAACAAAAACAAGACCAGGAGCTGACTGGGGCTCAGATCATGAACTCCTTTTTGCCAAATTCAGACTTAAATTGAAGAAAGTAGGAAAACCCACTAGACCATTAAGGTATGACCTAAATCAAATCCTTTATGATTATACAGTGGAAGTGAGACATAGATTTAAGGGACTAGATCTGATAGACAGACTGCCTGATGAACTATAGATGGAAGATCATGACATTGTACAGGAGACAGGAATTAAGACCATCCCCGTGGAAAAGAAATGCAAAAAAGCAAAATGGCTGCCTGAGGAGGCCTTACAAATAGCTGTGAAAAGAAGAGAGGTGAAAAGCCAAGGAGAAAAGGAAAGATACAAGCATCTGAATGCAGAGTTCCAAAGAATAGCAAGGAGAGATAAGAAAGCCTTCTTCAGCTATGAATGCAAAGAAATAGAGGAAAACAACAGAATGGGAAAGTCTAGAGATCTCTTCAAGAAAATTAGAGATACCAAGGGAACATTTCATGCAAAGATGGGTTCGATAAAGGACAGAAATGGTATGGACCTAACAGAAGCAGAAGATATTAAGAAGAGGTGGCAAGAATACACAGAAGAACTATACAAAAAAGATCTTCATGACCCAGATAATTACGATGGTGTGATCACTCACCTAAAGCCAGACATTCTGGACTGTGAAGTCAAGTGGGCCTTAGGAAGCAAACAAAGCTAGTGGAGGTGATGGAATTCCAGTTGAGCTATTTCAAATCCTGAAAGATGATGCTGTGAAAGTGCTGCACTCCATATGCCAGCAAATTTGGAAAACTCAGCAGTGGCCACAGGACTGGAAAAGGTCAGTTTTCATTCCAATCCCAAAGAAAGGCAATGCCAAAGAATGCTCAAACTACTGCACAACTGCACTCATCTCACACGCTAGCAAAGTAATGCTCAAAATTCTCCAAGCCAGGCTTCAGCAATATGTGAACCGTGAAGTTCCTGATGTTTAAGCTGGTTTTAGAAAAAGCAGAGGAATCAGAGAAAAAATTGCCAACATCCGTTGGATGATCAAAAAAGCAAGAGAGTTCCAGGAAAACATCTATTTCTGCTTTATTGACTATGCCAAAGCCTTTGACTGTGTGGATCACAATAAACTGTGGACAATTCTGAGAGAGGTAGGAATATCAGACCACCTGACCTGCCTCTTGAGAAACCTATATGCAGGTCAGGAAGCAACAGTTAGAACTGGACATGGAACAACAGACTGGTTCCAAATAGGAAAAGGAGTATGTCAAGGATGTATATTGTCACTCTGCTTATTTAACTTATATGCACAGTATATCATGAGAGATGCTGGGCCGGAAGAAGCACAAGCTGGAATCAAGATTACTGGGAGAAATATCAATAACCTCAGATATGCAGATGCCATCACCCTTATGGCACAAAATGAAGAGGAACTAAAAACCCTCTTGATGAAAGTGAAAGAGGAGAGTGAAAAAGTTGGCTTAAAACTCAACATTCAGAAAACTAAGATCATGGCATCTGGTCCCATGGCTTCATGGGAAATAGATGGGGAAACAGTGGAAATAGTGTCAGACTTGATTTTTGGGGGCTCCAAAATCACTGAAGATGGTGATTGCAGCCATGAAATTAAAAGTCGCTTACTCCTTGAAAGGAAAGTTATGACCACCATAGATAGCATATTGAAAAGCAGAGACATCACTTTTCCAACAAAGGTCCATCTAGTCAAGGCTATGGTTTTTCCAGTGGTCATGTATGGATGTGAGAGTTGGACTTTGAAGAAAGCTGAGCGCCAAAGAATTGATGCTTTTGAACTGTGATGTTGGGAGGACTCTTGAGAGTCCCTTGGACTGCAAGGAGATAAAGGAGATCAGTCCTGGGTGTTCATTGGAAGGACTGATGTTGAAGCTGAAACTTCTGTACTTTGGCCACCTCATGTGAAGAGTTGACTCTTTGGGAAAGACCCTGATGCTGGGAGGGATCAGGGGCAGAAGGAGAAGGGGATGTCAGAGGATGAGATGGCTGGATGGCATCACCGACTGGATGGGCATGAGTTTGGGTAAACTCCAGGAGTTGGTGATGGACAGGGAGGCTTGGTGTGCTGCGATTCATGGGGTCACAAAGAGTCATACGCGACTGAGTGACTGAACTGTACTGAACTGAACTGAAGATATATTATAGGTGCCTTCTCTGGTGGCTCAGTGGTAAAGAATCTGCCTGAAGGGCAAGAGATGCAAGTTTGATCCCTAGTACACAACGATCCCCTGTAGGAGGAAACGGCAACCCATTCCAGTATTTTTGCCTGGGGAATCCCATGGACAGAGGAGCCTGGCAGCTACAGTCCATGGGGTCGCAAAGAGTCGGACATGACTGAGCAACTGAACACAAGAACGAGCACGGGCAATAAATACTATTTAGAGAATTAAACTAGATGATGTGTTTGTGGCAGAAAGTAGAAAGCTTAGTAAGAGTCAAATAAGAGAAGAGATTCCCAAACACTGGGGCATAGGGTGGGGAAGATTTTAGGCAGGAGAAGTCAGCAGTGCAAAGTTCCTGAAGTAGGAACAAAATGAGTATGTTTGCAAACAACAGAGTTGAAGCACAGCAAAGGAAGTGAACGGCTCAAGAGGACGTTGGGGAGGCTGGACAAGCCATGTGGTCCTTGGTAGACAGTTTGATTTTGTTCGCAGAGTGATGGAAGCCATTGAGCTATTTTAATATAGAAGAGTGACATGATTATCTCCTTCCTGTTTCTGCAAGTGCACTCTGGCTGCTGGTGGGTGATGGACTACAGGGGGCGAGGATGGAAGCTGAAGTGCAGGAGAAAGGTAGAGAACATTGGTGCCTTAGACCCAAAAGCTAAGAATGGATATGGAGAAAAGTAGGACGATACCACTGAGGCACGAGGGCCAGCATTTACTGAAAAGTAATCAAAGAACATTCATAGTTTTTCATCAGGGCAAAAGGGGATGGTCCAGAGAATGTGCTCCTTTTCTGTACATTGCCATTTCTGTGGATGCTAACTCAGTCCTGAGAATGGCTGTTTTCTGTTGCAGAGATTCAGACTGTAAAGTGCTGGCTCTAACTGATGTTAGCTGGTGATGGAGACACCACGTGATTGCGCAAAGAGCTTCTAGGTCTATCCATGAGACTCTGGTTACTAATGAGACATGATCATGGCTGTGGATTTCTCTGGGCATGCACCTGCAACTCGTGATGTTCCTGATTCCTCCTGGCATGGGCCACTGCATTGAAGAAGCACATGGGGCTCTCAGCAAGTGTGTTGTGCAGCTCTGGGGGGAACATAGTTGGAGAAGGCAAGCACATGTTCATTGCATGGCTGGAAAGTGGGTCCCATGGCTAAGCATCTATTCTAATGGCAGGAAGTGGGGTAGCTCACAGCTAAGATACATCTCTGCTACTTCTGTGCTTTATGTCTGTTTTGAACTTTGATTCTTCGGTGGTTTGATGACAACTCTGAAACATTCAAATGAAGACTCACAACCTGGCAGGGGAGACAAGCATGGAAAACAATCATGCATTAGGACCTTCCAGACATTTTGAGAATTATGGGACTGGGAGCAGAGAATGACTGGGTTTACCTGGTAATATCACACAGAGAAGATTTTGCTGGAAAGAAAAGATCCTGTGAAACAAAAGGAGGAGTTCTGGAAGGAGTACTGGGGTGGTTATCGTAGTCCTGCTGGGTCCACTCCTCCTATTGTCCCGTGGGTCTAGAACGCATGCTTGCAGGATTGTGCTGGGCACAGTAGAGCTGACGTTGACATCATTTCTTACTCCTCTTCATCTAGGAGAGCCCACTCTACAGGCAGGGCCCTGGGCTGGGGAAGGGGAAATGCACAGTGGGGGCAGAGCTGCCTGCAATTTTCTGATTTTGTGCTCCTGCCCTCAAACGTAGCTGCCTCTCGCTGCCTGTTTTCTCTTGCCAGATGTCATCTTGGGAGTTTCCTGCAGGCGTGGAGAGGATTTCCTTTTGGATGATGTTCCCGTGGGTCAGACATGTTGCTTCCTTATCTACTGCTGTTGTTGAAGAGAAGTCAGCTGGGCCCTTGGGTTTCCAAGACACATCTGAGCAGAAAGAGAAGACCTAGAAGAGCTTGTCTCTCCTAAGAATAAGATCTCTCTGTCTCTCTCTGCCTCTCTCACTCACGTTTACTAAGATTAGACAGTCCTACACTGAGACCAGGACCTTAGTATTTGGTCAAAGAGATTGGAAATGAGGAGGTTCAGGATGGCTGTAATCAGAAATTGTACCTCCTAGCCACATATTTATCAGGATTATGTCTGCCCTCACCCCAAATACACACTTTACATTACACACACACACATATGCTCAAATACACACAAGCATATTATGCTACATCTGGGATTGGTCCAGGGTTATTCTTGGGAAGTGAATCAATATGAAAATTAACATGCAAATTGAACTATGCAAACAGATATGAAAATAAGGCAGTAAGAAATCATGTAGCCTAGCATGCCCCTCCTCCCTTTCTTTGCAGAGGTGTAATATTACACAAAGTAACATGAGCAAAGTCCTTTGCTTCTTATAAGACTCCAAATAAGAATCTCATTTTTGAGTCTTTCCTGATATTACTGCCCTGGTCTTTCCTCTAGGAGCAGGGCAATGAGAGAAAGCCTTCAATAGCTGTGCGTGCATGTGGGCCAAGTTGCTTCAGTCGTGTCTAACTCTTTGTGACCCTGTATACTGTAGCCCGCCAGGCTCCTCGGTCCATGGAATTCTCCGGGCAAGAATACTGGAGTGGGTTGCCCTTTCCTCTTCCAGGGGATCCTCCATTCCCAGGGATCGGGCCCTTGTCTCTTAGGTTTCCTGCATTGGCAGGTGAGTTCTTTACCACTAGCGCCAGAACACTCACTCATTGTCAGGTCCTGTTCTAGGCATTTGACAATTCTTGTCTAATTGAACACTCACCACAACATTATGAGAACTATAAACTATCTCTCTCTTATAGAAGAGGAAACAAAAACTCGGAGAAATTAATGGCCATTTCCAGGGTTACTTGGCCATTAAGAGGCAGACATGGAATTTGTACTTGATTTGACTTTAGGCTAAACTGATAACGATCAATATTCCATTTCCCTTTCCAGTTTGGGGTTTTGCTTCCATGGTATGTGGGCTCTTCTCCTGTCCTTCATTCGATATTTCCAAGACCTCTGTTATCTTTAGAGGTTCCAGCTGTCCTTAATATCCAGTAGGAAAGAGAAAAATTTGCCAGGGAAGGTGAAGGGAACTGTAGTTTCTCAGACGCTCTAACATATGTCTCATTGATTCTGATTGACTTATGCTCTTATAGGATAAAGCCTAATTAGAAATCAGAAAGGGTGTTGGTCCCATTTGGAAATCAGGATCCTGTTAAAATGAGGAAGGGACAGAATGCCTGCTGTGTAGGCAACCATATGTGTCTGGTGCAGAATTTTTGAAAGATGCCAACAGTGGCGATACATTTTGGGAAATAAGAAATAGAGGCTGATAGAGTATTTAGCTTTCTATAGTAACACCATATTTAAACTGAAGTGAACAAGTTAACCTCTTTTTACTAATGTTTTTCTGGTTACAAAGTGTTTTTTATAACACTTACTTTAAGTCTCACTATGTTGATATAGGTTTTATTATCCCCACTTTGTATGATAAGGAAAAAAGGCTTTAAGAGGTAAAGTCAGGAAGCAAGGCGGTAGAAACTCAAACTGAGATTTTGACCCCTTCTTATCTGTCTTTTCACTAACATACTTGACTCCCAAGTTTAAATACTATAGTTGCTTCCGACCTGTCCAGGAACATGATGACTGGCTGATCATAAAACAATCTGGTTTAAAAGCAGTCCACTCTTCTCCTCTTGCTGAGAATGTTCAAGACATATTGGGAGTCAGTGACCTGTGCTGGTAAAAACACAGACTCTAGATTCAAAACACCCTGGGTCCTGGCTCCAAAGCATGTTGGCTGTGTGATGTGAGACATGATTTTGATCACCCCGAAACGGGGCGCCTCATCTTGTGAAGTGGAAATAATTGTACCTGCCCCACATAATTTTTGGAATGAATAAGAAGAATATAAGTACTCAGCAAAGTATATGGCACAATGTAGACATTCAGCGAAAAGTGGAAATTGAGGGTATCTAACTGTCTCAGTCTGCTCATGGCTGAAAAGGTTCCTGGGAACTTTCAGTGTTAAAAGATGGAAAGTCTTAGACAAACTGGAACTAGTCATTCACTTGTATCAGCAACTGTAATTCTGAGAATGAGGTGGCTGGGGAAAAGAAATGCTCCAATTCTTTGATTAAATGGTTTGGTTTAAAGTAAAAAAAAGTACAAGCCTGGACACTCTGAGGTTAGCCATCTAAATGTTGACTGCTGGCTTTGAGGAGACTGGCTCCCCAGGCTTGAATTTGACATCTTAGATGAATATAGCTCCATTGGCAGAAATCTGCGGAATTGGAAGGCTCTTTGCACACTTTTGTGTGGAAGTTTCCTGACCTGGGAGCGGACCTCTGGGTGGCAGTCAGGCTGCTGACCTTGAAAAGTCCTTTCCCCTCTCTAGGTCTTTGTTTCCTTTTTGGAAAAAAAGGGGGTGAAACTGTGTAGCAATAACAAAGTCCATTTCTCTAATTCTTTACAGTTCACAAATACCTGCTTCACAGCTCATGGAATCTTCGATCCAATTCGGTGGGCAAGGCAGCACGTTACCCTTGACATTTGCTGTCCTCAGTTTACAGATATGGAGAATGAACCTCCAAGGGCACAGAGCATCTTGCCCAAAGCCACACAGCTAGGAAATGATCATGATGGAACTCAAGTCTAGAAATCCTGACTTCAGAGCCTGTCTCTTTTTCATGATCCCTCTCTGCCTAGCTGAACACAAAGTTCCCTTCCTGCTTCACAACCTCATGACGTTGAAACTCAAATGCTGTACTTTTAGTCAAAGGAATAAAGAACCACAAACTCAATGTCTTAAGCTTAAGTTCCTTGGCTGAATATCTTCTTTTGAACACTGTCTTCTGTCTGTTCTTTACAGGCACAGAAGAAAATTGGCAAAGTTTCCTTTTCCTACCAGGAGACAAAAATCTTCTCTAGCCTCTGGGGAATAAGAAAGCAAGATGGTTTTATGGTCAGCGGCTGCTTTGAGCAGAAGTTAGCAGAATGGAAACAGATTGTCTCAGTGCAAATTGTAACTTCAGCAAACTTTTAATTTAGCAGAAATCTAATTACTCATGTGTGCATGGTACACTTTCTCTTTCTTCAACAGCACGTGCATTTCTGTGTGTGTGTGTGTATGTGTGTGTGTGTGTGTGTGTGTGTACTCTGTAAAAGATAGTTAATTTGTTCTAAAAATATCTCCATCAACAACAGCAGTGACACTCTTGTTCAAGGTTCTCAGAAGTCAGCAGGAAGCCTTGCCCATGAATTCTCAGTTGCAAAGTAAACCTTTATTTCACTACAACATGTTTTATGGTGCCATAAAAAAGAGTCAATAGCTCTATCTAGTATCAACGGAACCAAGAAAATACTGATCCTATATTGTTTGAAGGGCAAGAGAATATGAATACTTACCCTTGATAAAGTACTTGAAAATCTTAGAAGTATGACTTCTGCTTTTGCTCAAGAAAATTGAGGTGGCTATAGTGAAGCATATAATGTCTGATTACTTCCTCCAGTAATGCCTGATTACTACCCTGAAAACCAAGACTAATTTTTTTTGTTGTAGTTGATGAGTTTTAAAGCACCTTGTTTCTCCAGTTCTTCTCAGTTACCAAATCTTTGAGGTTCATTAATTAAACAAGTACATATTTGTCCCCAAATGTATTCCAAACTCTAGTGATTTTGTGTGGACGAGGAAAGGAAAGAAGGTTCAGACAGTAATCAAAATTTCAAAGAGGTATGGCCTCACACAGGTCAGAATGGCCATCATCAAAAAATCTACAAACAATAAATGCTGGAGAGGGTGTGTCAGAAAGGGAAACCTCTTGAACTGTCATGGGGATGTAAATGGATACGGCCACTATGGAGAACAGTATGGACAGTTCTTAAAACACTAGAACTAAAACTACCATATCACCCAGAAACAGCACTACTAGGCATATACCCTGAGAAAACTATAACTGAAAAAGACATGGGCATCCCAATATTCATTGCAACACTATTAACAATAGCTAGGACATGGAAGCAACCTAGATGTCCATCAACAGAGGAATGGATAAAGAAGTGTTATATATACACAATAGAAAATTACTCAGCCATAAAAGGAATGCATTTGAGTCTAATATTATATATTAGCACATATATCGGAGAGGGCGATGGCACCCCACTCCAGTACTCTTGACTGGAAAATCCCATGGATGGAGGAGCCTGGTGGGCTGCAGTCCATGGGGTCGCTAAGAGTCAGACACGACTGAGCAACTTCACTTTCACTTTTTACTTTCATGCATTGGAGAAGGAAATGGCAACCCACTCCAGTGTTGTTGCCTGGAGAATCCCAGGGATGGGGGAGCCTGGTGGGCTGCCGTCTATGGGGTCGCACAGAGTCAGACACGACTGAAGTGACTTAGCAGCAGCAGCAGCAGCAGCAGCACATATATATGGAATCTAGAAAGATGACCGATGAACCTATTTGCAGGCAGCAATGGAGACGCAGACGTAGAGAACAGACTTGTAAACACAGTCAGGGGAAGGAGAGGGAGGGACAAACAGAGTAGCCTTGAAATATACACATTACCATGTGCAAAATAGGTAGCCAGTAGGAATTTGCTGTCTGATGCAGGGAGCTCAAATCTAGTAATCTGTGACAACCTAGAGGGATGGGATGCAGTGGGAGATGGGAGGGAGGTTCAAAAGGGAGGGGACGTATGTATACCCATGGCTGATTCATGTTGATGTATGGCAGAAAACATCACAGTATTATAAAGCGATTATCCTCCAATTAAAATTAAATAAATTTAAAAAAAAAGAAAGGCTTTCTTCTTATTCTGTACTTCTGCGCTTGTCAGAAAAGGCAAGGTAGACATTTGGTACTTAATTCTGTACTTGGTTGTGTTTGTGCATAAATTTATGAGAGCTATATTATTTATTGTTATTATGTTAGTTAATTATTAATATAAACTAATGAAATATGAGTACAAAAAGAGAGTTGATATGTCTGTGAAACTTACACTGAATGTTCTGGAAAGTCTTGATAAAGATTTCCTGATAATTGAATTAGCTATAATTGAGGAAACTGTAAACAATTAATTTAAAAATCCATACAAATCTATAAATAAATCTATAAGAAATCTGTACTCAAATTTCTTCCCCAGTATTTTAAGTTACCACTCCACTTCAGGGAAAGATTAGGACTAGTAGACAAAGCAAAATGGGTGTATTTTACAGAAACATGATTAAGTCTTCAATCACAGACCTATAAAGGAAAAACTTGGCCCCTAAGTTAAATGATGAGTCACCAATTGAACATTTATATATTTTCAACTAAAATAAAACATATATTGATACAATATATTTATATATTTTAACAAAATTTTCAATTAACCAACTGACTTTCGGATCCATTCACGTTAAATAAGAGTCCTATTGTGTGGGTGAACTGCAATGAATAAGAGCAAGTTAGCTGCGGAGTTCTTTCCAGCTTGTAGACCCTCTTCTAGATGTGGGTTTCCGACTGCAGTTAACTTGAGGGTCAGTGTGTTATTCTTGATGGCATGAAGCAGAAATTTAAAGAGCTATAGAAATTGTTGGTTTGTAGGCAATAAATGTCCACAGATGCTTATTCTTTTTAATTCTTATAATCTGAAAAGTGTATTGTTTTTCCCTAATGAGTTCGCTGAAATAAGAAATATAGATCATCTGAGCTGATGTATATGACATCTGTGTGTGTTCAGTCGCTCAGTCGTGTTCGACTCTTTGCGACCCCATGGACTGTAGCCCACTAGGCTCCTCTGTCCTTGGGATTCTCCCAACAAGAATACTGGAGTGGGTTGCCATATCCTCTTTTAGGGGATATTCCTGACCTGGGAATCGAACCCATGGCTCCTGTGTCTCCTACACTACAAGATGGGTTCTTTACCATTGAGCCATCTGACGTGGAAATCCACAAAATCACACTGCTTTTATATTTTTAGGAGCTTCCTGCCATTGACATGGTTCTGAACTGGAGCCATCTCATCCAACATTTGTTTTGTGTCTCTTTCACTCTGCAGATGACCCATTATGGATTCCTCTATGCTACTCTCTCACCTTCCCGATTAATGATTGTGCTGATCCTCTCACTCTCTCTCTTTTGCCGCCAATGAGAGGTCCTTAGATAACACATACCTCTTTGAAGATAGGTCTGGATTTCCTGCTGTTGAAATAGGAACACATTACCAAGACTATTTCCTACATGCATAATGTTTGTTTGGTTTACAAAGGTTTGCACACATATTATCTCATTTGAGTCACATAACAAACTTCTTTACTTCCCTTTTATACTCGAGAAAACTGAAATTCAAAGACTGGAAGTAATTTGTTTGAAATTCCTTAATTAGCCATCAGTAGACCCAGTGTTTGGATTAGGAACTTCTGATTTCAAATGCAAAGTTCCTCCTGAAATACGAATACACAAAGTATTTCAAGTTTATTTGTTCGTTTTGGATTACTCACATCACACTAGTCTTTTATTACCTTTTATTAGTTCATTTAACAAAGAGTTTATTGAGCATTAATTGTGTGTTAGGCAATTGGTTAAAAATAGATGGACATTATTAAAAAGCAGAAGCTGCCTTCTGGAAACATTTGGAGGCTGAGGTGTGACCACAAAAAATGCTCCCACACTTGAGTTTCACCCTTGAAACTCCCCATATGTGCTTTTCACATGCATCCTGCATAGCATGTGAAGCTCAAAGAAGAATAAATATCCATTTTAGCACGCTGGCTGCCATTGGTTAATTGCACAATTATCAGTAAGCAATATGATGGTGTGAACATGTGTTCTTGATAATTGCCATCATTTCCCGTGGAGTGAGAGCGTATTTATTTACCACATTATTATTGCAAAAAAATGTGTGTGATTTTGCTGGTAACTATGTAATTAACTTGTACCTCGCTGTGTTATTTTAGCTTGAACTGCATCTGGTAACTTCTGAAGAGCTATGAGGAACAATGCAGAGCAAGCCTTGTGACTCTGTCAGGGAAATGCTTGTACACTGGGCATACTCGCAGTTGGTTATTTGTGAGCCAACTGTTGGTATCCATTTCAATTCATTGCTCGTTTGTGCCAGAGTATACACGCTTATTTCTCCAATGATTCCATTCAAGTGCTTTCCACTGACCATATTACTCTCCTCATTCAAATAACTGCTGATCTGTTCAACATAAAGCAACAACCATGCACGCTACGTTGCTTCAGTCGCGTCTGACTCTGTATGACCCCATGGATGATAGCCTGCCAGGCTCCTCTGTCCATGGCGATTCTCCAGGCAAGAATATTGGAGTGGGTTGCCGCGCCCTCCTCCAGAGGATCTTCCCGACCAAGGGATAGAACCTGAGTCTCTATGTCTCCGGCATTTGGCAGGCAGGTTTTTTACCATTAGTGCCAGGGTACTTCATAAAGGATGAAGGTTACAGTGGAGTTTCATAGATGTGTAACACAGTCATTCTGGAAGGGAATCCTCTGCAGGTCTCGTTTTGGTTATTTATTAGTGATTTTTGTTTTCTTTACTCCCTTGCTTTGTTTTTGTTTTATTTAGAATGGCAGTCTCTTGCAGTTGGAAAGTATGCTTCCATTTTTAAAAGAGCTTCTGCTTTACATGTCTGGTTGACTGAATCATTTTTGTTATTCTTTTCATTTATATTTTTAATCTCATGTTGCTATTCTATAAAACATTGGAAGATAGAGGAGAAAGACTTCATCATTCTCTTTCACTAACTCAGTATCTGTTGACATTTGGTTTATTCCCTTTCAGTCCTTTTCTTTGAATATGTAATATAAAAATTATTAACCACAGTCAACAGAAAATCTTGGTAGAAAGAATGTGAAAGAATGTGAAATATTCTAAGGTGAAGGACAACTAAGGAAATTCGTTACCAGCAAAAGAAATTCTCTAAAGGAATTCCCCTAAAAGGAAAGTAAAAGACAAAAAAGGAATCTTGGAAGATTAAAAAAGGAAGAAAAGATAACAAAAGAATAAAAACATGTCTAAATACGACAGACTTTCCTTTTTCTCCTGAGATTACTAAATTATGTTTGGTGGTTGAAACAAAAATTATAGCACTGTCTGATGTGGTTATCAAGGATGGCAAAGCAGGAAATATTTAAAACTATTATTTTATCGATAAGAGAGGGCAGACGGAAGTAAAGCTGGCGGTGTGTGACTGTGCAGGGGAAACAGGAGAGGTCATTGTGACGGGAAGTTCTGAGCTTGACTACAGTGGTGCTTATTGGGGTCAACACGTGACAACATGGCACACTCACCACGGGCACGCTATACACATGCTTTGCACTGCAGTTCTTTCCTGGTTTTGATGTTGTTTGATATAATTATGTAAGGTATACCCATGGGAGAAATCTCAGAGAAGGGTACAGGAACCTTTCCAGACCTTACTACAGATAATGAATCCTTATAGATCATGAATCTGTAATTATTTCAAAATTCTAAAAAGGTTTTTTTTTTAAATGAAAGGGATAGTGAATGAATAAACACATTTTGGCACATTCATGTAATGAATCGCTACTTAGCAACGACTTGGATGAATCTCAAATACATGATGCTAAGTGAAAGGAAGCATACATAAAAGTTTATGTGCCCTATGGTTCTGTTCATATAATGATCTGGGAAAAGCAAAATTATAGGGAAAGAATCATCTCAGTGGATCCCAGGGGTTGGGATTGGCTACTCCAGGGACGTTTTAAGATAATGAAGATGTTCTGTATCTGAACAGTGATGGTGATTACATGACTGTACACATTTTTCAAAATGTATAAAACAGTATGTAAATTCTACCTCCATAAACTCAGTTTAATAAAAACAAAATGGAAACATCCTACTCTACTTAACCATACCCAAAATAATTGAATGTTTATGTTGTTTTTCATTTTGCACTATGCAAAACACTGCAGTCACAGATACCTGCGAGCAAATCACTTTTGTTTCTCCAGGGACTTGTATCATTTCTGTAGACTGTATTCCCAGAAGTTATATTGCAAGAGTGGAAAGAGAGGAGTCAAGGGATAAATGTTATGAACATTTTTACAGTCTTTGAGAAATAATTGCAAAATGACTTCCCAGAAGTGTGCTTCCTTTTAGCCAGTTTATAATGCCACTCGGAGAGTATGAAAGCACTCCTGCCCTTAAGGGTAACAGGAGTTTGACTGTTCAGTTCCATTTAGTTCAGATATCTCTTTCTGATAAATCAAAGGCTGGTATTTACTTGAGTAATACAATTAGTAATACAATATGTAGTTAGGGCATATATGGTTAGCTAGGCAGAACAGAACCCATGCTATTTGCATTTCATGAAATATCCTTTAAGCATTCAAGCCCATGTATGACAAGCTATAAATAATATTCATTTATAACTAGTGTGTGTGCTTTCAGTGATTATCACCAATTTTCTTCACCAGGACACTGGTGACATTCATAGACAGGAGAGTTAGGGAGGCTACCTCTACACTGATTCTGGGATAGCCCCTCCTTGTTATTAAAGTTTTTTTTTTTTTTTCCGATGTGGACCATTTTAAAAGTCTTTATTGAATCTGTTACAAAATTGCTTCTTTTTTATGTTTTTTTTTTGTTTGTTTGACTGCCAGGCATGTAATATCTTAGCTCCCCAATCAGGGATCAAACCTGCAACCCCATGCATTAGAAGGCCAAGTCTTAACCACTGGACAGACAAGGAAGTCCCAGCTGCCTCCTTTTAACCTTTATTCTTTGCTCTCTCTCTCCCTCTGGTATTCTCACACTGTGTTCCTGTCCCATTCAATTGCATACAGTTTCTCTCCACGTTTTAATGGTGCCTTAATTTTAGTCTGGGTTTGAGGAACTACGTTAATTCTTACTCTGTCATAAATATGAATCAGTCTGTCACAAACTGCTGAAAATACACATTTTAGGGTCTAAAACATCTTCATCTACTGTTTTTCTATAGTTGCGGTGATAATCTTTCTTATTTGCTGTTGGGTATGTGCAACACTTTACCCCAAGGAGATGTGGTTTTCCCTAATACTTTTATTGCAGAATACGTCTGCTGCAGTAGTTGCACTTTGAAGTACCAGTCTGTACTGCAGTGATGGATCATGTTTTGTAATCTCTCCTGTCTTTTGGCTGAATGCGTTACCCTAAAAGATAATCCTCTACTTAATGAGAAATCTTCTGCTCCTTTTTAAATTCTTCCTCTGTTCTAATATATGATACATTTTTATTTACTTTACCCCCATTTAATTTTCAGATCACTCACAGAAAGAGACTTTACAACTCCCATTTTGCACGTACATGATATGATGACAAAGCCCTCCTACACAGATGGCTGGAAGTTATCCCTTGGACGAGCTCTCCTGATGGTCTCCAGGTGGTCTCTACCTGCGCTCAGGGGAGATTTCTACTGCTGTTCTGTTCTGGCCTGTCTCTTTCCCATGCTCAATTTGAACCCATGTCTCTTGACTTTCCTTCCTTCTTTCACTGGAGCACTTAGGAAGTATCAGCTTTTGGGGTCCTTTAGTGCAGGAGTCACCAATATTTGGGCTGCGGTCCGGTACCTCCTGTCAGATCAGCAGCAGCACTAGACTGGAAATAAAGTGCACCATAAATGTGTAAAGTACTTGAATCATCCTGACACCACCTCACTGCCCCTTACCCAGCCCATGGGAAAAGTGTCTTCCATGAAACCAATCCCTGGTGCCAAAAACGTTAGGGACTGATGCTTTAGTGAACAAAACAGATTTCTGCTCTCATGGTATTTACCTTGCACTGCAGAAAGATAGACAGACTCTAACTCATGAGCATTTAAAATTAAGAAATAATATTATGTGTGAGAGGTGAGGGCTGTGGGAAAAGTAAAAATAGAGGCACAGAAGAGGCCATGAGGTGTCCTCAGGCTTGTGGTGCCTGCAGTTTAAATGGGTTGGTAAGGATAAGCCTCATGGAGAAAGTGATGTGAGAGCAAAGTCTTGATGTCTATGCAGAGAGCATGCTGGGCCTGGGGTCTGCTGCGGAGAGGACTTCAGGTGGAATGTGGGCTGTTTATGGCTGAATGATGAGGGGCAGAGTAGAAGGAGCTGCAAAGAGGTAACAGAGAAGCCAAATTACCAGGGGCTCGCGAGGCACCTGGGAAATGGAAACCCAGTGCCATTCTCGAAGCCAGAGTCAGCAAGCCAGTTTTCACCAACAGCTTTGTTCAATATACTTTATAAGAAAACCATCATTATACTAGTCAGCGTGGATGCTGCTGGCCAAGACCTGCTGCACAATGTGCTAGAAACATTCAATCTCATTTCTAGCAAGACTTGGCATAATTTGGAAACTGTTCAATCAACCCAGTAAATATGAATTAAACATTTATAGTTGTATTAAATATTCGAAAGATAGGAACCAAAACAGTCTATCAAGTAATTGTACATATTTGTGCATTTACAAAATGCATATTCATGAGAGATATGTAAATATATATTTAGTCATTTCCTCTTCCATGTGAAGAGCCATGGCTCAACTACAGATGGTAACTTTCTTGCATGTCATTATGAGAATGGCATCTTAAAACATTTTGAAATCGCTCTTAGGAAAAGATCCTTGTCTCTTTGGTCATTCTATGAGCTCAGTACTCTTAGAACAAGGGAGAAGAAAGTTCTAGAACATGCCTGTGCTTGTGGCTGGCCTCTGAAAAGGAAGTGTCATTCTGCAAATAAGTACCTTCCTGCACCGTCTGGTTTCCCATGGAAGTCACTCTCATGTTATTTTCCACCAAGAGACATAAGAGTGGGGGGGCATTTGTATGCAAGGCACACCTGAGGTTAAGTGCAGTTTGGATAGTCCAGCCGTACCCCCACTGTTTTTCTTCCACTCATAAAAGGATATTAGAATGCTGGGGAGTGAGAATAATATGTGGGGGTTAATACTGAATTCATTCTAATTTATGGAAAAACGTGTCCAATTTCAGCACGGCATCTATTCATAGTAACACGACTGGCACCCCTCACTACTGCTCATGGCAACTCTCACGGATCCTTCTGCCACATCTGAGGACTTTCTGGCTGAGAAGATTGCTGAGAATAAACATATTCTAATTTTGTTTTCGTGTGAGATGTGATGTGAAAATCTTTCTAGAAAATCAGCATGTTCAAAAGGGATCTCTACTTCTTGAGGTCCTAGTATGCTCATTGCACACAAGCTCAGTCCTGTTCAACTCTGTGCGACCGCATGGACTGCAGCCCGCCAGGCTCCTCTGTCCCTGAGACTGTCCTGGGAAGTATGCTGGAGTGGGCTGCCATGCTCTTTTCCAGTGGATCTTCCCAACTCAGGGACTGAACCCACATCTCCCACGTCTCCTGCATTGCAGGTGGATTCTTTCATCACTGAGCTACTGGAAAAAGCCCTGATACGCTTATTGGCACCTGCCAATTCATTCCCTCAGCAAAGATTCTGTGAGACCCCGTGTTTGCCAGGCTGGGCACTTTCTCTCAGAAACTAAGTCTTTTCCTGTACCCTCTACTCTTTCTCAAGTATTCTGAGGAGGTGGAAGAGAAAAGAAAGATAAATAGGATGAGAGAGAAAAAAAGAAACAGGGAGATTGAGAGCTATAGCTGGGTCTCCACCCCTGAACTCTGACTAGCTGAATGCACTGTTCTTCATTCTGGAGAGAAACGGGAAGAAACGATACAGTCCTATAGAGACACTGATTGTCCCTAGCGGGACTTTAGCCTAGTTAGCAGTACGGATACTTGGGTAATTCTTGTGAACTCAGGATGACTCTGCATGCAGACATTGTCTCTTGGATTCTCTCTTTCGAAGGTAAAGATTTTGATTCTGTAAGTGATCAGTAACAAACAACCCCTGGATCGGGTGGACCATGGTGCAACGCAAGTTGAGTTGGCCTTTCTGGATCTTCCCATCTCACTCAGGGTAAAGGCCAAAGTCCTCACAGTGACTTACAAGGTCTCTTGTGATTTGTCACTCAGACCTATGACTATGATTTTACCTCTCACTAGTCCTCCTCTTCTCATTCGTAACCCCCTCCACTGGCTTTCTTGCTTCTCTGTGAACCACCCCAGGCCCCTTGCATCTGCTGTTTCTTCTTCCCAGTGCACTCTGCCTGTTATCTGTGGGGCTACTTCCCATCCTCCCTTCACATCTTTATTAGAAATAACCTTGTCTGTGAGTTTTCCCCATGGCCATCCTATACAAGCCTTCAACTGCCTTCCCAGTGTTTCATTTCTCATTTTGATCTAAGCACTCACTGCTTTTTAACACACTGGAGTTATTTATCTTGTTTGGTGTCTGGCTCCCCACTGCAATGTACATTTCACAAGGGCAGGGATTTTTGCCCAGTTTTTTCATTACTACATCACCCGCCTCCTGAACAGTGCCAGCCACGTGGAAGGATTCCATACTTACTGAGTGAATCCATGATTCCATGCTGAAAAGCAAGGAGACTTCACAGAGAAGCATTGCATGGACAAGGGATCATGTATTGAGAGAGACAGACAGACACAGAGAGAGGAGATGCTGATGATTTTCTGCAACTTTATTGTTCCCACTTCTAATCTCTAATGAATCTGGGTTTTATTTCCTGTCCATGGTGTATCCCTGTAAAATCCCCCTTTTCTTCAGTGATCTTAAGTGGATTTGTCTTTAATACTACCAGAAAATTTATAAGCGAAATGCACAGAGTCAAACTAAGAAGCTCTAATTGTTTTCTCAGCACGCAAGGTGCCTTGAAGGATGGGGTTCCCGTGCGTGAACAGTTTTGTGAGTTCCCTGCTTCCTCTCCCAGATAACTAGGTCACAGACAACTAGTGTTTCCCCATGTGGCCAAAGGGAGCGTGCACAGAAATCCTCGCCCCCTCTCCCCTTGCTTTTCAAGCATTGCCGAATGCCTCCTAATGATTTCATCTGCTTGGAGGTCTGCTGGCTTCCCCTTCTCCTAGAAGGTGGTGGCGCCGGGGGCTGATGCACGCTCTGACTACCGGCTGGAAACATGCTTTGATGAATGAGTCCATCCCAGCCAGCCATTTACTTTAAATTTTACTCTTGATTCTTCCTCTAGCAAACAATTAAGGAGCAGCAGTGGCTTCCTGCAGGGGAGACCCATGCCTTCTGTCCTCTGCGGAAACAGCTTGGCATTTTTCCAAATGATGAATGGCGTGGCCCAGGAGTGCCAGTTTTCCTCAGCGTTCAAGCATCCAAATAAGTAAACATAGAACTGCATCCCATACAGCTCAATGAATTCAAATCATGAACGGTGAAACCCACCGAGGTTGCCAGCAAGTCCTGTGGCTCAACTTGGGGGCTGGGAAATGCATCCTTGAGCTTAGCAATGCCGTGAGCCAGAGGGCAGGGAGAGGCCACAAGAATAACTGGGCCCAGGGACCAGGCATCAATGCCTCCTCCTCCCGGGGTGAGTCGCCCAGTCCAACCTCAAAAGCTCCTGAGTAAGAGGAAAACGTCTCTTTAACAGCATTAAGGGACAATTTATTATGTGGATCATTCCAGGGCAGCACAATGTCAGTGCAGGCCCATTGCATTTACATTATTTCCAGACAACAGCAGCAGCAGAAAGGGACACTGATTTATTTCAGAGCAAGCACAGGTGAATTTAATGTCTGTTGGGACTGAGCCAGGGAAGACTTAACCCACTCTGGGCTTGAGAGTGTTTGGGGAGGATCTGCAGGCTTTCAGAGCAGCTCTACCTGCTTCTTTGGTTAAATTCAGCCTCCCTGAGCTTACACTTTTCAGTCTCTTAGTCAAAAAATGCTCTTGCAGGGTGGAGGGGATGGAAAAATTTATGTTTAGAAATAGAAAATCTGGTTTCATGCTCTGGTCCAGCTGATTTCTTTCTCACTGACCTGGGCAAATAACTTAGCTGCCTGTAAGACTCAATTCATTTCCTCTGTCAGTAGCTTGAAGGATACTTCCTTGCAGGGTGGTGGTGAGGGTCCAGTTAACAAATGCATTAGAGTGTGCTTTGTGAATTGCCTAAATGCCATTGTTTGGGGTTATCATCAGTTTGCGGTTCCTAGTAGAGAGCTTTACCTCAGAAGAATCATCTAGAAAGAGGTAATCACAGTTACCTTGAAACTCTGGCATGGGAGAATTACATGCAAAAAGTCGTGGTAGAAAGTATTTAGGGAGTTTCTTGGGGACTGTTCTATCAAATCTCTTATTTGGCACACCAAGAAACCAGGCATAGGGGAGGAAACAGACTGAGCATCATGGTACATGATATGCATCTTTTTTTAAAATTAATTTTTACTGGAGTATAGTTGCTTTACAGTGTTGTTTTTTTCTACTGTACTGCAAAATGAATTAACTATACTATACATATGTGTGTGTGCGTGCTAAGTTGCTTCAGTCATATCCAACTCTTTGTGACCCCATGGACTGTAGCCTGCCAGGCTCCTCTGTCCATGGGATTCCCCAGGCAAGAGTACTGGAGTGGGTTGCCATGTCCTCCACCAGGGGATCTTCCCCAGCCAGGGGTCAAACCCACGTCTCTTAGGTCTCCTGTATTGACAGATAGGTTCTTTAACACTAGCACCACCTGGGAAGCCCCACATATACATATATCCTCTTATTTTGGATTTCCTTCCCATTTAGGTCACCACCGAGCACTTAAAGTTTCCTGTGCTATACAGTAGGATCTCACTGCTCATCTGTTTTATACATAGTACCAATAGTATATATATGTCAACCCTAATCTCACAATTCATCCTCCTCCACCAACATGCATCTCAATTATCTTTGCTCTCTGGTCCTTATCAGTAGGCTTCTGAAAGTCCCACAGATAGTAAATGCTCCACACTGGTGTAAGTGACCAAATTCACTCACTGTCAAACACGACCTGTGTTGCTCTGGATAGTGGTATGCTGGAGCTTTTCTCTTTGATCCACACTCCAAACAACTCTTATTTAAATATCACACCTTTCAGGCTGAGTTTACTGGTCACCTAGAGACATTACTTTGCCAACAAAGGTCCGTCTAGTCAAGGCTATGGTTTTTCCAGTGGTCGTGTATGGATGTGAGAGTTGGACTGTGAAGAAGGCTGAGTGCCGAAGAATTGATGCTTTTGAACTGTGGTGTTGGAGAAGACTCTTGAGAGTCCCTTGGGCTGCAAGGAGATCCAATTGGTCCATTCTGAAGGAGATCAGTCCTGGGATTTTTTTGGAAGGAATGATGCTAAAGCTGAAGCTCCAGTACTTTGGCCACCTCATGCGAAGAGCTGACTCATTGGAAAAGACTCTGAGGCTGGGAGGAATTGGGGGCAGGAGGAGAAGGGGATGACAGAGGATGAGATAGCTGGATGGCATCACTGACTCAATGGACGTGAGTCTGAGTGAACTCCGGGAGTTGGTGATGGACAGGGAGGCCCGGCGTGCTGCGATTCATGGGGTCGCAAAGAGTCGGACATGACTGAGCGACTGAACTGAACTGAGGGTGTTTAGAAAAGAAACATGGCCCATCTAAGCCAGAAAACATCCAGGTAAAAGCCTCTGGTTTCAAATTCTGACAGCAATCCCTCGAAGTACATTTCTTTCTTATCAGACCATTTATCAATAACAATTTTAACATATACAATCGGACATTTTACAAAGCATTATCCAAACCACTGTCATTTCATTCTCCAAATGACCTGATAAAATAGGCACTGTTATTTCCACTTTGCCAAATAAGACATTGAGACTCTCAGAGTCTGAGTGACCTGCTCAGGTATACAGACAACTATCAAAACTTGAGTATGAACCCAGAACCCCTGAGTATGTTCTGTTAATACTACTTTGTAAACTGTCACATGGATGTCCCTGGTTTCCATTTCTCCTTCCCTCCTTTTCTTCTCTCCCCTGCTCCCTTGCTTCCTACAAACTCTTATCAGCATGGTGCCAGGTGCCGTGCTGGGCACTGAGGCAGGTGAAAGATGAACAGAGCAGTTTCTGTTGCTGCTTGCATCTGCCGAAGAAGAGAGGTGATCTCTGTTAAGCTCTGACCCCGACTGAGTATAGCCTGAAAGGGTTAATTGACAAGCTCCTAACTGCCTGGAAGATGAGAGAGGGAAAGAAACTCCTACCCAGGGCACGGCTGCTTCCTGGACAAAACAAAGTCCTGGAAAAAAAAACCTCCACTGGAATCTCAGGTCACCCCTCTCACAGCTTCCAGGCTTTCAAAGTCTCTGCCTTCCCATTTCCCTGCTCTCTTTGGGTGATGAACGGAAGATGGGTATGACACATCCGAAAGGAATCTGCAAATCGCTGATCCTTTAAAACCTACTTTTGTAAATACCAATAAAACAAGTCTCGACACTCGTTCCTCAGTTCAGGGAATTCATTCAACCAGGAGCCCCCGAGGATGGAAGCTACTCCCTAAGAACTCTCCTCTTTTCAAAGATCTCACCTGAAACTTGCCTCCCCCCTCGTCCTCTTTTCCTGCATGGTTGTGATTCTGAGTCAATTAATCTGTAATGCCTTCTGGTTTCTTTCCTTTGTCTGCCTTTGTTTTGTCTAAACAGCAGAATTGGTTATGTTTGCCAGACGGATGATTTCCCCCCAAAGTGTCAAAGTCTGGAAGAAATACCTCCTAGGCGCTCAGTAAATACTTGTTCTGTAAATGAATGAGTGAATGAACCATGGCCAGGTTCAAACACTGGCTCTATCATTTATCACTTGCTTGTCTTTGAGAGAAGTATTTAACTCGTTTGTGCCTCAGTTGCTTGTCTTTCTAAATTGTGTGGAAGATTACAGAAATGAGTATATTTATGTTCTCTATAAAGTTCCTGTGATTCATTCTGGAACTCAAAACTTGTTGCCATGATCGTTGCCAAAGAGGCCTGTATATGACCTGGGCAAGGTGTTTCTGAAGGGTGAAGAGGGTCAGGGGATGGTGTCTGCTAGCTGTGAAGAGTATAGGGTTTGAATGAGCAGAGGAAAGGGTTTGGGGAAGACATTTAAGCCTGTAATTCTAGAGTAAGAGAGTAAGGTCTAGAATCTTCTCAGGTAAGAAAAATAGGGTGAAAAGTGGGGACTTGGGCAGAGCTGTAGGAAGAGGTGATGAATATAACTGAAAGCAGATCAAATGGGTGCCTACAATTAAGTGGTTAGTGATTATGGATTAGGTGGCTGCTATGTGCTATTGATATAGAAATAAGGCACAGAATGCCCTCAAGAAGGGAGGCTAGTGTCCAATGCCATGTGGGTTGATAAGGTGACAGCAGAGGGTTCTTGTTGAGCTGTGGAAGCACAGAGGAACAATTGTGGCATTGTCCCTCAAGACCTGGAGAAGCCTGCTAAGAGAAGGTATTGGCTCTTCAAGGATCCCTTCATTCTCTCTTGTTCCCTCACATGTCACTCACTCATTCAGCATATAACCTTGAACACCTGTTTACTTGCTAGACACAGAGTTGCTCCCTGAGGACACCGGCAGAACAAGACAGACGTAGTCATGGATCGACTTCAGTAGATCTCCTGGTATCGATGCTGAGGATGTCATTCCAGGCAGAGAGAATGGCAAGGATAAATGCCTGGAGAGGTTAAAAATAAGCATGAGCTTGCCACTAGTAGCTCCCTAGGAATGGCACGGATGGCGCACTGGCCAAGTGTCACTGGGGGCCAAGGCTGTACAACGTGCCTCACAAGGGAAGTGGATGGAAAATGGTAGACAGGATATTTACAATTTAGAATGAGATGTCTGGTGGCAAATGAGTTGGAGGGGAGTGACACAGCCCTCTTAGAGAAATAACAATGGAGGGGGGCGTGGAGGGCTTCTGCAGGGAGGCAAGGAGCATGGCAGAGTTGGATGGAGAGAGGAAGGATGTTTCTGGATGCAGAATTCTCTCCATAGGCAGGGGCTGAGAGAAAGCACCAGCAAACTGCAGAGGGCTAATGGTCCCTGAGCAGAGGAGGAGAGGACCTGGGGATGGGGAGAAGTCAAACTCTTACTTCACAATATTTGGGGTCAACACTGTGAGTGGCAGGACTGATGGTCCATTTCTTCGAGGTGCCAACCCTGATACTTCCCTTCCATGGCCTCACCCTGGCCTTCTGGAATAAGGAGTGGGTTTATTGGTACACAGTTCCGTTCCTTTGCAGTGGGATAACTTCAGGATGTTTGAGGATGCGTCAAACAGTCTATCCAGGACTGACTTTGACATTGAAAACAACTTTGGGTGGGAAAAGGTGGGGACAAACAGTCCATCATTCCAAATTCCATGCGTAAAACAAACACATCTCTATTTATCACCAGCTTTGTGAAATCTCTTCTATCCAGTTCAGGTCTTCCTGTGTCAGGGAAGCAGCATGAGAAAAGGACAAGGCAAACAATTCTGGAAAGTCTTTGCCCTTCACTTTAATTTCTCTCTCATTCAGATTCTCTTCTGGTGCCCCCAGGTTCCATTCTGAACACAGAGAAATTACCCAAAGATTTCTTTCTATCCACTCTTCCTCTTTCCCATAGTGCATTTTACATATCTTCCCTTTGCAATGCCATCATCATCCTTTTTTTTTTTTTCCCCTTGAGGATGGGCAGTACTGCATGCTGCTTATGCCACTGCCCAGCCTATGTGCTTGAAATGAAGAATTTGGTTCGGACGAAACTGCACGTAGTGTCCTGTGGTGGCTTGTAAATTCCAGTTTGCAGAAACAGCTGGGATAGCTGTCCAAGACTCTAGAAGTTCTGATTCAGTAGTTTCAGGGTGAGCCTCTAGAATTAAAAAAAAAAATTATCTCTCTATTTCTATCTATCCATCTATCTATCCTATTCAACCATCCATCTAACAATCCATCCTTCCATCCATCCATCCAGAAGTCCGGACAATGCCATTGAGAAAGGAGCCCTGGAGTTTGGAGACTTGAGCTGGAATCATGGAAGCTCTGCCACTGATTAGTAACAGAGATAGTAGCTTTCTTTCAGTCACTGGGGACCTGTCTGTGAAATAACAATAATCTACCTCCCGGGGCTATCCAGGGACACAATTAAATAGTATTTATAAACATGAGAGATATATAGTCAGTTCCCAATAAATATTAGTTGAATATGAATATACATGATGGCAGAAAATGCAGGCAGAGTGAGGTTTGGGGGCCAGTTTATAACTAGGAAGGAAAAAAAAAAGGGTTTAGATTTAGATAGAATGTGATGATTCATTTGTTGTGTTTTCAATTGCTCTGGCTATGGCAACATAGAAAGAAGCCCTAGCCAGAGAGAGGATTTATTTCCCAGGGGCATGAGGAAATCCTTTTTTCGGCAGCTGTCAGTAAAACCCAGAAGGTAATAGGATTAACAACCAGAGAAATCAAGAGCAGAGAAATCCATAAAATCACCGCGTGAGAAACGTTCTTTGCTTGGGCAGCAGAAAGGAGATTGCTCCTGTAGGTGCTGCCAAAGGGCATATCCATGAGGTGGGGTGGGGGACGGATGGATGGTGGACTGGGCCGCCTTGCAGAGAAAGATTTAGTCAGACACCTGGGTCCAGAAAGCAGACCTCCCATGTCTGTGTCTTAATAGCAAGCCGCAAGCCTAGCTGTAAGCATGTCCTTTGCAAGAAACAAAGAGTCACAAGCTTAGGGCAAAATTGAAGCGAACCTATCAGTGAAAAACTTTTATTGTGTGATTATAATGTGCAAATGTGAAAGGACCCCAGAACTTATTAACCTAGGCTGTGTATCCCCTCTTTTACTCCTCTGATCCCCTGTGGCAATTTTGGGCGTGACTCTGGCCTCAGTGGATAGAAATCATTTGAGTTTGTCTTCTCCAGGATACAAGGTTTTGTTTTTGTTTCTCCACTGCTTAGCACATAAGAGATACTGAGGACATTCAACCAAAGCAGCCTTCACGGAACTGAACTGTGACTATGGATCAGATGTTTTAAACTGGGCTTATGTCCTGTGATACCGTTTGGTGTGCTACGAGTTATTCATCCGAAGTCTCAACTCTCCCTGAGAAATTGTGAAAAAATAGGCAAGGGACCTAATCGTTGAATTATAAGGAAATATATAGTAACCTTAAAATGAATCTTGATACAAAGTAGGATGACAATTTTGCATGACTTTGAGATAAAACACAAAGTTCTCCTCCTTCCCCTGTGACTGCCCTGAGTTGTCAGATATGCAGTGTTTCTAGGATTATCTTGGCCATCATGTGGCCAGCTATGTGAGGGCAAGGACTGTGTTTTTCCTCCTGATGGATCCCTAGCCTCTAGCCCAGTGCCTGGCACACAGGAAACACTCAGGAACAAGTCACTGAATCAATGAAAGAGCATTTTCTGAACTGTTTTTCACATGCTTCTCTTCGCTCTTTAAGTAGAGTGTTGGCTGCTGGAGGATGTCCTAGTTCTTTTTGGGCCTCTGGTGCCTGGCGGATAACACGTTCTTGCGCGGGTTCCTCCTGTGCTTCATTGTCTATCTCCTGTGCCTAGAACAGTGCTCTGCCCATATGAGACACCGTGTGCATCTTCATACACAATACCAGCCTTGAGGTCATGGAGAGCTATGATGAAATCATGCAACTTACCACTTTGAGCAACTTCTTCCTTCATCTTCCTTCAACCTCACTTTCCCTGTCTGCAGAATGAAAATAACAATTTTTATTTCACAGGATGGATGGCAAGTATCAATGATACTTTATATGTGAGGTACTTGGCACCTAGCAAGTCTTTGACAAACACTAGTCACACTGCTTCTGTCTCATTTCTACACAGCTGTTTATGAGCATTAGGCTGGGATTTGAAAGGGCTGAGCGTTGGTGCTAGTGAAGATTTGTCTGCTTCTGCAGAATGAGGTTCTTGTTTTGCCTAGTTCTGAGAAAATCCTTTACTGTCTTCAAGGTTTCGTTTTTCTAAAATTCAATAAAATGGGTGTGATACTTGCAACCATTCTCTGCTTGTGTTCTGGGAAGAAGAATGAGATAATGTCTGGAAGGAGCGTTAAGTTTCAGAGATGAAAGGTGCTGTATAAACTCAAAACCTAGAAGCTCGAAGCTATTACTCTTCAGTGGCTGGCTGGATTCTTTGAGAGCAGGAGGTTGCCTGACCTGCAGACATAGTTGTCAGCTCTGTCTCCTTCCTAAGAGCCCTCTGAAATGATGTGAAGTCACCTTTGAGTGGCGTTGCTTTCCTTTCTCATGGTTCCTGCCCCTCCTCTGCCTCATTTGACTGCTTTGAGGTTGAAAGTAATTGCTTTTGGGGACGGAGGAAGAGTGAAACAATCCTAGGGATAAATTCCTGATGATCAGTAGATCCGGTTGCGAAGTTGTGTCGAACTCTTTTTGACCCCGTGGACTGTAGCCCTCCAAGCTCCTCTGTCCATGGGATTTTCCAGGAAGGAATACTGCAATGGGTTGCCATTTTCTTCTCCAGGGGATCTTCCTGACCCAGGGGTTGAACTCCTGTCTCCTGAATTAGCCAGTGGATTCTTTACCGCTGAGCCACCAGGGAAGCCCTCTGACTCGCATTAATATTGGGCAAATCAATGACAGTCTCTGGGTCTGATCTGAAAACAATCAGGTTGAACTAGATAATCCCCAAGTTCCTAATTAGCTTTAAAAATGTGAACAAGATGCCTGTCAGAAGAGCATATTAGGTGTGGAAGAAGAACTAGCAATTAATGGTAGGTAATAAAGAGGAGAGAAATTCTTCAATAGGGAGAAATTGTTGAAGACTGGAGGGATGGAGAGTGAGAAAGGCCACAAGGAACAAGCAATCAGGGTCTTGAAATTCAGGCGGAGGAACTGAGAGCTGGTATCACAGGTAGGTTTTTCATCTTCTGGGAAGCAATATGGTGACTCAAAAGGAATAGCACCGTGGCTTTTGATATAGGCAACGGAAGTTTAGATCGTGGTTTTTACCACTAATTAGTTATGTCTTTGGGAAAGTTATTTAATCTTCAGAATCTCAACTTTTATTTTTTGCAAAATAATAATGTGATAAAAATACCCACCTTGTGGAGTTCTGAGAATTAGGTGAAGTAGCACATGTGAGTACAGAGGAGCTTCCTTATTAGTGGATTTTGTTTTTGTGAACTCGCCTGCTTGCTTAAGTTGACTTGTAACCTCTGAGTCAATACTGGCTGTGCTTTCATGGACTTTTGTGGACAGGTAGGACTTCCCTGGTGGCTCAGATGGTAAAGGGTCTGTCTACAATGCAGGAGACCCAGATTCGATCCCTGGGTTGGGAAGATCCCCTGGAGAAGATAATGGCAATTCATTCCAGTACTATTGCCTGGGAGATCCCATGGACAGAGGAGCCTGGTAGTCTACAGCCCATGGGGTCAAAAAGAGTCGGACACGACTGAGCGACTTCACTTCACTTCGCTTCACAGAGCAGTGAGAATTTGAGTCACCTAACTGAGCTTGAACAAGAAGATTCTGTGCCTTCTTGTTTTAACTCTCCCATAATGAACAAATGTCTCTTTGGCGGTCTATTTACTGCCATGTTTTTTTTGCATTTTTATGCTTGTTGGTGAGCTGGCTGTTTAACATGTCACAGGGCTGAAATGTTGTCTAGGGTTCCTATGTGTGAGAAGGCAGTAAAGTGCCTTATGAAGAAAGTATATGTTAGATAAACTTCATTCAGGTGTGAGTTACACTGCAGTTGTCTGTGACTTCACTGTTAATGAATCAACAACATATGTTTAATAAGGTGTCTGTAAATAGAAACAAACATAAAGCAAGCTTACATATTGCTTTGTTGATATAAATGTTTTGACCAGAGCTTGAAGGATTTAAGCTAAGAGCAATGAGCCAGTATTTGCTAATTCAGTGTTCATGGCAACTTGATAGAACACAGCTATGGTGAATGATAAGGATTGACTGTATCTGAATATAATTCCTTTATCAGTCAGGCTTTGACAGGTTATGCTCCTATAACAAACAACTTCAAAATTTCAGTGGCTTACCATCTAAAAGTTTTCTTTCTTATTCGTGCTATATGTCATCTGCTGGTCAGCTATAGCTTTGCCTCTGATATCTTCTCACTATGGGGTCAAGGCTGATTTCAGTCTTGATCTAGAACATGTTGATTCCATGTTAGAGGTAGTCATGAACCAGGCAATTATTCCATGGCTTCTGCTCAGACATTCACACAAAATTATGCTCACTCACATTCTATTGGCTGAAGTAAGACATGTGACCAATCCATTATTAATGTGACAAAGAGGTATATTTCTTCCAGGGAGGCAACTCAAGCACATGCCAATGGGCAGAGATGAATAATTTTATTATACATACAAAGGAAAAGGAGAATAAATCTTGGGGAAAAAATGCAAATGCAATTTACTGCAGTTTCACTTTTTTTTTTTTTTTGGTCTCTCTTAGCTTCTCCCCATTGCCTTATGATAAGGCCAAGGAGATGGTGAATATTTTTCTATAGAGATGGTGAATATTTTTCTATAGACAGAATATTAGTGTCTATGTTTCAGGGGGAGAAAGTTTTTATACATTGAGCTAATGGATAAATCCATTAGGTAAAGCTTATGTATATGCACATGTGTGTTTCTTTGAGTGTGTGTTTGGGGAGTATATCAACACAATTAGTAAAAAGAATTATCAGACAAATAAACTTAAATAAACTGTTTGAAGTGATCCTTCAAGACTTTTGTTCCAATACCCTTATTTTATAAATGAGGATGCTAAAGCCTACGAAACTGAAGGGAGTATACAAAGCACATAGGTATTTGGTTGTGCTTGGTGTCAGGGACCAGGACAAGAAACTGGGTCTCAGTGGACAAGCCTGTACAATGATCTTCCATTGTAGTCAAAACATTGTTGTCACTGCTGGGGTGATAGAGAGATGACTGTCCAGATTCTTTGTCTGAAAGTGTAATGTTGTCATTTAGTGAGTGAGGAGAGGATTTGAAGGTGCAGTTGGAGGGGAATGGAGATGACTCATGATACAGCAAAAAAAAAAAAAAAAAAAAATGGCTGTGAATTCAGAAGACTCTCCTAAGATATTGCTGTGGGATCTTAGGCAAATCACATATTCTCTTAGAAGCCCACTTTCCTCACCTATAAAATGGTGCTAATATGCATTATTGGGTAGCCATTGGAGATTAGGGATAATGCAAGGAGTGTATCAAGTGCACCACTTATGAGGCATAAGTGGCAGCCATTGCTTTGTGTATACTTGTGATTTTAGACCCTGTTTTCTGGGTGATTGGACTGTTGCTATGAAACTAATTGCTTAGATCATGACCTCTGTGCTTATCCTACTACTGCATGGACAATGAACAGAATTCTACTCCCATTTTCTCTTCTAGCAAAAGATAAGCTGGTGAGCAGAAGATGGGCTGGCGATTGGTATATCAGCCCTCCTCCAAAGTAGCAAAGACAAATTGGGTGCATCTTCCATGGAATGACTTTCCTCCTTGCCTGCTATAGGGCAGATCCTCAGCAAGCTGAGTGTTATAAGCCACTTGAACTAAACTTCAAGATTGTTCAAAGACAGTCTGGCTTTAAAATCTTTATTGCGGTTTTCTTTTCCCACTCACTCTTTCATTATCTTACTCTCTCTTCTTTTTAAGTTTGATATGAAAGGATACATAGGTGGCTTACGACTCCTACTTCTTGTGCTTGCAAAATAGGGATACAAGCACGTAGGTAGTATTTACAGCCAGAGAAGATTCCTGGCTGGATGGAGATCCCGGCTACTTCATAGGGCGAGAGCAAGGTTTCTTCTTTTGCTGTTGATGAAGTTATTAAATCTCTGCAGTGTTTTTTTTCCCCATGCAATGCACACTAGGATATTTTACTATGTTAGCAGTCAAGGTGATTCTCACTTCAAAATAAAGTGACTGGGTGAGTGAGTGATTGAGATCCAAGTGAATATGAACATATCCTCTTTGGATCATAGATTGACCACGAACATGTTTCTGTTCACTATTATCAGACAGTGAAAATAGTTAACAGAATCATTTTAGTGGGATTAAAAAGCATATTAGATATTTTTCTGGACTTCTGAGAGGCTAAAGTCACACTTGGAGGCTCTATCTATGAACAGGAGCCACTTCCCAACCACATCATCAGAATGTGCTGGCTGAGGCCCCATCATTGCTGTTGATTGCAAAGACCACAGCTCATATCGGGCTCAGGATGCCAGAAATCTCACTTCTGCTGTTCCTAAAAGCCATTCACTCAATTCTTGTCAAAAAATGATTTTCACTTGGTGTCTGGTTTCTCGTCTCTTTGTTCTCCGTGAAGCGCTACAGGTATGTGATTCGTGGGCTGAAGTTGTATGTTGCAAGGGAGGGTGGGAAATATGTGGAAAATTCTCAAGCATGGGAAACTTCAAATGTTTACTAGAGATTTTTAATGCTGGATAACATTAAAAGAAAAAAAATTGAGACAGTAGAAATGCTGCCTTCAGTTCAGTTCAGTCGCTCAGTAGTGACCGACTCTTTGGGACCCCATGGACTGCAGCACACCAGGCCTCCCTGTCCATCACCAACTCCCAGAATTCACTCAAACTCATGTCCATTGAGTTGGTGATGCCATCCAACCATCTCATCCTTTATCGTCCCCTTCTCCTCCGGCCTTCAATCTTTCCCAGCATCAAGGTCTTTTCAAGTGAGTCAGCTCTTTGCATCAGGTGGCCAAAGTAGTGGAGTTTCAGCCTCAACATCAGTCCTTCCAATGAATATTCAGGACTGATTTCCTTCAGGATGGACTGGCTGGATCTCCTTGTAGTCCAAGGGACTCTCAAGAGTCTTCTCCAACACCACAGTTCAAAAGCATCAATTCTTCAGCGCTCAGCTTTCTTTATAGTCCAGCTCTCACATCCAGACATGACTACTGGAAAAACCATAGCCTTGACTAGACGGACCTTTGTTGGCAATGTCTCTGCTTTTTAATATGTTGCCTAAATTGGTCATAAGTTTCCTTCCAAGGAGTAAGCATCTTTTAATTTCATGGCTGCATGTCTTTTAATTTCTTGAAATGCTGCCTGGGTCTACTAATAGACCTAGGCTGTAGGACTTCTTAGCCTCATCACTCTTGAGATTTGAGACCAGATAATTCTTTGTTGTGAAGAGCTGTCCTGTGGGCTGTAGACTGTTAGCCACTTCTGTGGTCTCCACCCAACAGTACTGACCCCTGTTGTGATCATGCAAATATCTCTGGGTACTACTAAATGTCCCATGGAGGGCAAAATTAATTACTGGTTGAGAACCACAGCTGTAGGCCCTAAGATGTTTGGTGTACCATGGGTAATCAGTTCAGGTCCGTCCAGTTGCTCAGTCGTGTCTGACTCTTTGTGACTCCATGGACTGCAGCACCCTGGGCTTCCCTGTCCATCATCAACTCCTGGAGCTTACTCAGACTCATGTGCATTGCGTCGGTGATGCGTGGCTATACACACTTTGTTGATGGCTGCACTGGGTCTTCATTGCTCCGTGCGGGCTTTCTCTAGCTGTGGCTCGTGGGGGCTCCTCTCTGGTTGTGGTGTGAGGGCTTCTCACGGCTGTGGCTTCTCTTCTTGTGGAGCATGATCTCTAGATGCTCGGGCTTAAGTAGTTGTGATGCATGAGCTTAGTTGCTCCACACTGTGTGGAATCTTCCCAGACCAGGGATCAATCCCGTGTTGTCTGTATTGGCAGGTGATTCTTACCTGCTGGGTCACCAGGGATGTCCGTGTGTATACTTCTTGTGCTAAAAGTATTGAGGGGGAAGTTGATTAACCAACCAGATATGAGGGGCTATTCTGCTGTCTTTGTCTTGAATAAAACTTTACAAATGTAAAGATTTATCTCTCTTGTTCACATCTGAGTCCCCAGTGCCTGGGGCAAAAGTAATGCTCAATAAATATTTGTTGAATGAACAAAAATGAAAATAAATTCAAGAATTTTTAAAAAGACAGTCTCAACTAGGATATTCTGTCCTCTCATTAAACTAGGATTTTACTTTTGAACGTATAGCGGCTCTGCCCTGGAGGGTGGTAGAGGAGAGTAGCAGCAGTCAAATGAAATAAACCCAGGTGTCAGAACATCCTGGATGTTATACACTCAGGACCCCCAAGTGTAACAAGGGGTGTGCCCTCACTTTTCCTGTTTCCCCATAAAATATGCATAATATGTATCCTGACATATCCTTTAGCTGATGTTTGGCAACTCTGGTCAAGGAGAATGTCTGGCTGCCCTAGTATAGTCAAGAGCCCCAGGTTGCCTTTTAAGGTTTATATTCAAGCTGAATCGAAATTTCCTGTGGACCACTGGGTCTCTTTACTGGTTGATTACATATTTATCATAATAAATATGTCTGCACAAGAGAGACCAAATCCTCATCACCTTGACACCTATGTGGTAGACAGAGATAGTATGTAAGTAAATGCACAAATAGAGTGATTTCAGGTATCCATGGAAAAGGGGTCTGGAATAAATTTACGAGGAATGGGTGATGATGAGTGGGTGTCAAGGAGGAAAGGCTGGGAGAGACGGCCTCTCTGAGGAGACTTTCAGAGAACACTATGCGTGTGTGTGCACTCCGTTGCTCAGTTGTGTCTGACTCTGCCACCCCATGGAGGATTCGCCAAGCAAGCATACTGGAGGGGGTTGTCATTTCCTCCCCCAGAGAATCTTCCCAACCCAGGGATCGAACTCATGTCTCTTGTGTCTCCCTGCATTGTCAGATGGATTCTTTACCATGAGCACCACCTGGGAAGCCCCTTCCAGAGAGCAGTGACCTCAGAGGTGCAGCCCTCGGCTTTTGCCTCTGTCTCCTTGTCTGAATCGTTGGAAGAGGATGTATGTCTTGAAGGTGAAGAGGACAGAGAAGAAGCAGCTGACATGCTCCCATGGTGCCCTCAGACTGGGCGTCCCTAGGGGTGCACATGTCTTTCTACTAAGAGTCTTCTGGAACTTGCCACAGCTGGTATCACTTTGAACCCCAGTGTTTCTTAATAGTTTTTGAGTCCCAGGTCCTTTAGAGAATCTGAAGTTAGGGAGCCTCTCTCCAGAAAGATGCATATTAAGTTTAAAATTTACATGCAGTTTTAGATGTCTGTGAACCCGCTGGTGCCCATATGCCGGGGGATGCGTTTGCCACAAATTTGAGATATGCTGGACTAAAAATAATAGCAATATTGCCATTTATTGGGCTTCCCAGGTGGCTCACTGGTAAAGAATCCACCTGTACCCTGAGGATGGGATGGGGAGGGAGGTGGGTGGGGGGTTCAGGATGGGGGACACATGTACCTCCATGGTTGATTCGTCTCAATGTATGGCGAAATTGACTACAATATTGTAAAGTAATTAGCCTCCAATTAAAATAAATCAATAAAAAAAAAAAAGAATCCACCTGCAATGCAGGTTCAACCCCTGGGTTGGGAAGATCCCCTGAAGGAGGAAATGGCAACCCACTGCAGTATTCCTGCCTGCAAAATCCCATGGACAGAGGAGTCTGGTGGGCTATAGTCCATGGGGCCGCAAAGAGTCAGACATGACGTAGCAACAAACAGCAGCACAGGAGCAGCCATTTATTGGAACAGAGTGTGTGCCAAATCAGGTGCTAACTTACTTAAGTACTTTACATACACAATCCCAATCAAATCCCACAGTGTATCTATGATGTTATACCATAGTCAGCCCCACTGTACAGATAAGGAAATGGAGGCACAGAGCAGGTAAAAAGTTTTCTCAAAGTCATGCAGAGGTTAAGTGTCTGCCTGATTTATCCTCTTTAGTTGGCTTTATAATCTATCAGAAAATGGTTTTCTTGAGTCTTAATGTTCTATTTCAGGGAACTTCAGTGGTGAATCTCCAGGGTGAAGATGGTGGCTTCTACCATTGCATTTGCTTCAGCACCTATGCTGGTTGTTGGCATGCCAAGTGCTCAGGGCATTCGTGGCCCTGACTGACAGGCGACGCTGTGTACAATGCCACATGCATCACCCCACACATTGCCCATAATGTGTTACCCATAATCGGGTGCAGCAGTGGACGAGTTTGATAACGTCACCGTTCTGTTGATAGCAAATTATTTTAGTGCCGTAGGTTGCAGATTATGTTTGTGGCCACATGTAATGATTTCAAAGTTAGAGAGGAACTGTTTCACAGTGGTTGAGACCCTCAAGAGTAGGGAATCACAAATTCCTTCTGATAAAAGACCAAATAATACAGTTCTTAGGTTTTGAGGGCTAAGAATCAATACTGAGAACTTTTTATAAAGACTTACTTGTCTATTTAATATACAGTCATTTAAAGCTATTTTAAACTCATAAAGTACACAAAATCGGGGAGGCTGGATTTGGCTCATAGACCAATTTGTAGTTGCCTGACTCCGCTCTAGAGCTGGGTTGAAAAGTGAAAGTGAAAGTGTTAGTCACTCAGACATGTTTTGCTCTTTGTGACACCATAGACTGCAGGCTCCTCTGTCCATGGAATTCTCCAGGCAAGAATACTGGTGTGGGTAGCCAGTCCCTTCTCCAGGGGATCGTCCCAACCCAGAGTTTGAATTCAGGTCTCCTGCATTGCAGGCAAATTCTTTACCATCTGAGGCAAAGTTCTCACTTATAATTTGGATTAAAGAATAAACAAAAATTCCCCATTTTTCTCCAAGGTACTCTTGATCTTTTATTCTCTGTTCTCTGTGAGGCTGGGGGGATTTAGTTCTCTTTATTGCCTTAAGCTACAGACTAAATACAAGTAGGAAGGAAAACAGCCTTTCTGAAGGTGAATAACAAGGTTTTACAACTTGGCAATTTATTCTGAGCCTAGAACTTTCTCCCTAATTTGTAAAACCACATGAATTTCAGGAGAGACTAATCTGTTTTTGAGTCATCGGCACTTAACAAGCATAAATGTTGTGTGGTGAGAGTTCAATAAGCTTTACAATCTTTTAAATATTCTTTGCTTGCAAGAGATGTGTTGAAACTGGTCGGTGAGTTATGGAGGAGGAAAAGAGAGAGGGGAAGCCAGAAGGAAGAGGATGTGGGTTTTTGCCACCCTAAAATTCAGCTGAAATCTGCAGGAAACTCAAGTAGGGAAATTGAGATGGTGGGGTGATTTTTTGAAAGAAACAAACAACTCTGGGATCCTTCAAAATTTAAATGTCTCAAGCAGACAGATGGGTTGAATTATGAGGACAAATGCTGGCTGGTGGGCCAAGAGCTTTTAAAAAATCACATTTTAGTGCTTCTTCATTCTCTCCATCTCTCTTTCACAACTCCCTTTCCTTCATCGCTCATTGATTCATTTACTGAACACATACTTATTGAGAAGATATTAAGTGTCATGTTCTGTTTTAGGAGCTGGGATTCAGCTGTGGACATGTCAGAGAAGGTTTCTCTTCCCATGGTGCTTTTATTTTGATGGGGGAGACAGATGTACCAGCAAATACTTGCAATTGTTGTTGCTGTTCAATCGCTAAGCCATGTCCGACTCTTTGCAGCCCCATGAACTGCAGCACACCAGGCTTCCCTGTCCTTCACTATCTCCCAGAATTTGCTCAAGTTCATGTCCATTGAGTCAGTGATGTTATCTATATCTAAAATACAATTTTCCAGCTAGTTAAAAGTGGATAAATATAATAAAATCGAGTAATGGGCTGAGTATTGGGTTGACCAGGGAAAGAATTCTGGAAACTGGTCATCTGAGCTAAAAGGCTGAATGATGGAGCTTGGATTGGAGGATCTGGATATAAAGAATTCCCAGCTGAGGGAACAGCAGTATCACATGCTCTGAACTGATGTCTTACTTATCTATTGTCATAACACATTATTCCATAACTTCATAGTTAAAGAAATAAACATTTATTATCTCACAGTTTCTATGGGCCTGGAATCTGGGCCTGGCTTATCTGTATCCTCTGGCTCAGGGCCCCTTACCAAGCTACAATTAAGGTATTGGCCAAGGCTGTAGTCATTGTATGGTTGCACTGGGAACTGATCTGCTTCCAAGCTCACTCGCATGGTTGTTGGCACAACCCAATTTCTCCTGGGCTGTTGGACTGACAGCCTGAGTTCCTTGTTGGCTGTTGGCTGGAGGCCACGCTTCATCCACAGCCATAGGGACTCTCCCTTGGACAGCTCACAGCATGGTAGCTTGCTTCTTCTGAGTCAATAAGTGAGGATAGAGAGAGCACACAAGATGGGAGTTACAGTCTTTTGTAACCTAATCTTGGTTGTGGCATCCCATCGCATTTGCCTTATTCTGTTTTTTAGAAGAAAGTCACCAGGTCCAGACTACACACAAGGGGAGAGGATTACACAAGGGCATGAATGCAAGGGTTGGGGCACGTCTTAGAAGCCTGACTACAACAGGGAGGAGGAAGCCTGACATATTGATGGCATGGATAAGAGGCCAGACAGGTTTGAGCTTAGTGAGTGAGGGGACCAACCGTGCAAGAACTGGTCAAAGAGGGAGGTAGAGGTCAGTTCAGGTAGGGCTTGAGCGGACCAGGTAAGGCATGGTGGGAAGTCATTGGTGGGAAGTAAGTGTTTCTGGTTCAAACTCTAAATAAATCATTCAAGCTGTCACATACTGACGGTTAGGAGAAGGGCTAGAAGTCAGAGTGGAGAAACCAGTCAGAGATTTATGTAGCTGTTCACTGAGAGATGGTGATGACTCGTCCTGGCAAGAGCAGGACAGAAAGGCATATGTTTCAGTGGTAAGGTCAGCAAACTTTGCTGGTGGTTTAAATGTGAGTGAAGAGGAAAAGAAGAATCAACGTGACTCCTGGGTGTTTGGTCGTTATTATAGTTGCCTTCCATTTGCCGAGGGACTCAAAGCATGAGTTGGGAGGAGATTTAGAAATTATTTCATTCAATTCTCTCATCTTATAGATGAGGAAGTTGCAACCTTTCTAGTCCTCAGCTTTCTCTTTTGTAATGTGGGGAGGCTGGGTGAGATTTTCTTTGAGCACTAAGGGATGTCCTCTGAGCAAAACCAGAGCCTGAGTATGCACTGACTTCCAGCTCTTGCCTTTTTTCACATCCCATCTCTTAGCCTTGATGGAGAAGCTGGGAAGAAAGTGGGTGGGAGTGGAGAGAGCAGCGCACATGCGCACTGTTGTGTCTGGTACTTAGTGCGCACCTGATTGGTCAAAGGGACTTTGGGTGGCCAATGGGCTTTGTTTTTTGTTTTGCCTTTTTTTTTTTTTTAATGAATCAAGTATATTTTGTTTATTTTTTACATTCTTTTCATTAAAAAAATTGAAGTATAATTTACAATGTTGTCACTACTTTATTTCTTCAGTTCAGTTCAGTTCATCCACTCAGTTGTGTCCAACTCTTTGCAACCCCATGGACTGCAGCACGCCAGGCTTCCCTGTCCATCACCAATTTCTGGAGCCTGCTCAAACTCAAGTCCGAGTCAGTGATGTCATCCAACCATCTCATCCTCTGTCATCCCCTTCTCCTCCTGTCTTCAACTTTATTTCTTCCATGCATTTTATTTTTAAAGTTTTTTTTTTTAATTGAGCAAAAGAGTCTTTAAACCCTATAGTACTCTGCAATTTTCAAAGGCATCATACATGGTTTCATATAATCCTATGCTAACCTTTAAAAAAATTCCCTTCCCCTATCTTTCCCTGCCCTCTTCTCTCTGACTCTATTCCAATAAATTTAAAAAAAAAGAAAAATGTACAAATAAACTGACAGTAAACTATTGAATTTAACAAGAAAGAAGCAGACTCACAGGTACAGAGAACAAGCCAATGGTTACTAGTAGGCCAGTGAGCTTTGAAAACTACTGTGGTACCAAGATTCTGTGGTTCACTGGTTGAAAATAGCCTAGCCATGTATTTCTGAGAATGCTTAGATGTAGGGCAAAGGTCAGCAGAAATATTTAACCAGTTGGGGCAGAATCAAGACTCTTAATAACATCCAACTGCTATGGAACACACTTTCTGTGCCAGGTACCATGCCTGGAGAAAATGTCCATTCATTTCTCAATTGATCCTTAGTTGCTAGAGCTGCTCTTCCCTTCTCAGTGAAAGGCAACCATTTCCTTCTAGTGACTCAGACCGGAAAACAGTAAAGTTCCATTCTTGACTCTTTCATATGTCACATACAATCATGAGCAAATCCTGTTGGCTATTTCAAAATAAACATGGATTCCCGCTATTTTCTCCCTATAGCCATCATCATGTCCCTGGTCCAAGCCAACAACCTGTCTTATTGGATAAAACAAGCCTCCTCCTTGACTGTCCTGCTTCTACTCCTGACATCTCCAGTCTAGTTTCAGCATCCCGGTCAGCTGAAGTCAGATTGTAGCACTCCTCTGTCCAAAGCCCCCGGTGGCTCCCAATCTAAGTCCGTGTAACCATCCTGTAAAGCACGACATAATTTATGCCCCACCCTCTGGACCTCCAGTTACATCTCTGATCATCTCTCCTACTTTTTTCTCTCTTGCTCATCCCAGTGCAGCCACGTGGACTCCTTGTTCCTGGATCACACCCTTCCATCCTCATGCCTCAGGTCCCCTGCACCTGCTGTCCCCTCTTCCTGGAGAGTTCTTCCTCCAGTTATCTGTCAGGTTTGTGACATTGTCCTTTTGAGACCTTCACTAAATGCCATTTTCCCAGGGATGTACATTCCATGGTGATTTTACTGGAACTGAACTGCTTAGCCCAAAACTCCCTACACTATTTCCCTGTTTTATTCTCCTTAGCTCTTATTACCTTCATATATATTTTATGTAACCCCCCAACTAGTACAATAACCCCTCAAGAATAGGGATCTTTGTTTCATAACTGTGTCCCCAGAGCTTGGGACATAGTACACACTGCATAAATATTTATAAAATGAATTAACTTCCCTATGAGGGTGGTACTTTTTTCTTCCAACTATCAAATATAAAAATTGAGATGCAGAGAAAATATGCTTCTTTTCTGAGGTCACAAGGTTAGGAAATGACAAAGTCAGGACTTGAAGTTTGCTCTATTCTGGGCCATCTGACAAGGTACATGGAACGTCAGCCTTGATTGCTATTAATAAGGAGAGGATGGCTATTTATCCCACAAGTCTAGTGTGAGAATCAAGTGAGAAGATAAGTGTGGAAGTGTTTGTAGGGTATCTAACAGTTTTTTCATATTAAAAACATTATCATTTCTGTTATGAATATTGTTGGTACATTCCCAATCAGAAAGCAGTCCTGCATTGTAGAGAGAGAAGGATTGGGTGGAAAAAATAAAATCTCACTCTTGTCAATTTCAGACTGGATGGCTTGGACTGGTACTCAGTATGTTTCCCCAACTCTAAAATGAGTCTGTCTATCCTTTCCTGGACTGCAAGGAGATCAAACCAGTCAATCCTACAGGAAATCAACCTTGAATACTCACTGAAGCACTGATGCTGAAGCTCCAATACTTTGGCCACCTGATGTGAAGAGCCAACTCATTGGAAAAGATCCTGATGCTGGGAAAGATTGAAGGCAACAGGAGAAGAGGGCAGCAGAGGTTGAGATGGTTAGGTAGCATCACTGATGCAATGGACGTGATTTTAAGGAAACTCTGGGAAATAGTGAAAGATAGCAGAGCCTGGCGTGCTGCAGTCCACGGGGTCTCAAAGAGTCTGACACAACTTAGAGACTGAACACCACCACCCTTCCCTGGAGGACAATTGTAAGGCCATTTGGGACGATGCACAGGAGGTGTGCAAAAGGTTTCTTGTCTCTGTTGTCACAATCTACAATGCCCTGTTGTTCCCAGGCACATTCAGAAGTGATTTCATGATTGTCCTCAGTCTTCATTGGAAAGCTTATGTGTCGTAAAGAACAACAAGGCTGGTGGCCATGGGGCAATCTGCTCTGTGCCTGTGTCCATCCTGGGGCCCAATCTGAAAGACCAAGACGATATGATTTCTTGTCTCTTCCTTCTGAGGGGTTTTTCTCATTTATAATCGTTTCTCCATCTAGTCTTTTTAGGGACACACTATTTTTTCTAGAATATAAGCCCATCTTGGCATATCTCCCTCCCCATCTTAAAGAATCTTTGAACTTTTTATTTTTCTGCCATTCTCTACCTACTCTCTTAGTGAGAAAATTCCCTTGATTCCAGCTACATAAATAAAGGTTTTTTTTTTTTTTAAGCCTATCTAAAGAATACAATAAAAAAAATTGCAGCAATAATAAAAATCAAGGCCTGGCAAATTCTCAAGTGTAAAGCAGAGTTGTTTCTCCTGAAAATGGAAATGATATTTTCCTGAACATGGGGAGAAATGAGGAACTCATGGTAATGAGTGAAGCGGAAAGTCAGTAATGGGATTTGGGTCATTGACATTCAGGCTGGGCCCTGGGAATAAGGACACTGGTGCAAAGCAGGCTGCCCTGGGCCACCTGCGTGACTGCTTCTTAAGATGCATGAGGTCCCCCTGAAGGTTGAGGGGACACTTGAGATTACTTCTGAGTGTGCGCAGAAACAGTTTAGGAGACAAATCCTTTCCATGCGTCCCAGAGCCTAGAATTATGCTCAGATTAACTGGGAAAAGAATAGGCAGCTGGCTTCTGATTCTGACTTATTAGGGAGCATCTTTGCTGTCTTTTCAGAGTTATGAATGGAGATCAGAAGTGAGGCGGGTGAAAGATGCTGCTCTGAGCGTAGTCCTCGCCTGTGGGTTTTCGTGCCCCTATTGTTTCATTTAGCCAGTTTCTAAAGTCTCAGACAATAGTGTTTATTGTGGTGAGAAATATTCATCTTGGCCTCATAAAATAAATTTCTGATCTACCTCCTCCTCTTCTTCTTCCTCCTTCTCCTTATATTTTTATTCTATAAACAACTATAAAATGTTAGATTGACAGAGACACCAAAGTCTATCATGTGTAATCTTTCATTTTGCACAGGAGAAGCAAATCAAGAGGGAGGGAAAGTGACTTGGCTCTTCTAATTTTTGTCTGACCCTGGCTCTGACGATGGATTCAGCAAGGAGGGAATTTTATCCTGATGGAAAGAACTGGGAGGCCCCAGAGGGTGAGTACATCTTATTCCTTAGACAGAACAGGGTGGAGATCTATTGTCAAGGTACAGAGGATACCTGAGGATGTAGGCTGACTCAGGATCTTATCTGGACTGAGGTCAACGGAGCGAGGGCCAAGACAAAGGAAAGCAAGCAACTCATATTTCTCATCCCTAATGCAATAAGTGTCCCCTTGTTTCAACTGCCGCCACCCTGAACTTTGTCACCATCATTTTGCTGTTTTCCTGGACCTCTGCAAGTAGCCTAACTTATCGCCTTGATTCTCCTCTGAAATCCAAAAGTTTATTTTTCACACAATGACCAAAGCAGTCCATTGCAAATTAGCAGATCTTCAGGGAGATTTGACGGAGAGTCTGGCATCCTTCTTATGATTCTTTGACATTTGCCCTTCCATATGTGACAGTTTCATTCTTATGCTGGCTTTCCTCATCATAATAAAATGGTTGCAGCAGTTCCAGACTTTTCATTTGTTTTCCACATCCCCTGGAAAAATCTTTTTCTTTATCCATGAATCAAAATGCATGGGCTTTACTCTGGCCATGTGAATACTCTGGAGCTAACCATGGTGGCCAGGGGCAGACCATCTGTTGACTGACTTAGGTCTGTAATCACTGAGGCTAGAGATATGCAACTATACTAATTAGCTTTAATCAGGTTGAGACAGGGCATAAACCTGGAACTGGAAGTGAACTAAAAAGCTCAACATTTTGGCTGTAACCCAGAGGGGGGTGGGTACAAAAGATGCTGGGTAACAGTGCAGTCACTCGGCCTGTCTATAACTTTCTGGGATTTGGTTTCTTCTAGGCCAGGTTAAAAGGCCAGATGAGCTCTGCCTTTTTGTTAGTTGTCTTGACATGAGATTTCTAGCAGAGCTAGGACTAGAGAGAGGCAAGTGAGGCTACCAGGATGCCAAATTTAAGGAAGCACTCACTCACTGGGTCATGCAAGCACAGTGTCGGCACCTAAAAGTGAGAGCTTCCTTAAATCTGGTGCCCTAAGTATCACATTTGCCTCACCTTAATTTCTGCCCTGTTTCTTAAGAAATGAATTAATTAGAAAAGGAAAATTTTATCCTTTTGTTTGAATTCAAAGAAGAGTTTCCTCTTATCTAAAATAGCAATAATTTTTAGATTCAAAAATGAATACAGTTTGTTTTTTAAAAAAGGCATTGGTGTTTGCACCAGGCCAATCCATCTCCACAATGCTTATTGTGATGAGTTGGATGATATTATGGTGCAATAGAAAAACATATTACCCATTACAAATGGAGTTGCATTATAAACTATAAATAATTGATAGGCAATGATATAGAATAATAACTTTCCCCCAGAGCCATTTGTCTGAGGTCTTAACAATTTCAGTCTATTGAGTCATAGACTAACCCTGGAGCGGCAGGTATAATGATACATTAGAGCATATGGGGAGAAATGGGATTGGTGGGGACTCAGGGGCTAGATGGGGAAGGATTTGGTTGGTCAGGTAGGCCAGATTTAGCAAATGAAAATACAAGACACACGAATATTGTGTAGAACATATTTAGACTAAAAAAACTATTCAGTTTTTCTGAAATTCAAATCTAACTGGTTCCCCTGTATTTTTGGTGGCAATGTTAGTATATTAGTTTCCTGTTGCTATGAGAAAGTTAGCTTAAAACAACACAAATTTAATATTTTTAAAGTTCTAGTCGTCTGATATCCAAAATCAGTTTCACTGAGATAAGAGTAAAGTGTCTGCAGGATTGTGTTCCTTCTGGAGGAACTAATAAAGAATCTGTTTTTTTGGCCGTTGGCAGCTTCCAGAGGCAACTTGTATCTCTTGGCTCCTGGCCAATTAAATGGGAATGGGTGGAGGGGGCATCTAACAGTCATCTAGACTAGGTTATGCTGTGTAACAAACATCTCCTAGATCTTAGAAGATTTAAGTTTTATTAAAGATAAATTAAGGTTTCTTTCTTTCTTATAGTAGGCCCATAATTGGTCAGCTGAAAATTTTGCTTTCTGTCTCTCTACTCCAGAACCCAGGCTGATGGAGAATTTACTATCTGGAAAGTGGCAAGAAGAAGAGAGAGAGTGAGACAAAAATAAACATTCATTCTCATGGCTTCTGCATTGCTTTCACTTATGTATTATTAACCAAGTCAAATTTCACGGCCATAGCTCAGTTCAAGTGGATGGGAGGTGCAATATTACCATAATCCTGAAAGAAAAGCAGTCAGAAAACTTTCAGGGATGATGACCATGCCTAAAAGAGGGTATTCAAGAAAGGAGGGTATTCAAGGAGGTATTCTGGACCAGAGATCAACACATGGAAAAACTGGAGGCCAAGAAGGAACCGCAGTGGCTCAGAAAGTTTGAAGCCCAAATGCACTTACCATTTTAATTTTTCTTAGCATCTTGATATACTGCCCCTCCTCTCCATCTCACCAATACCTGGCATCAGGCTTTGGCACAAAATCACTGAAAGAGAATTGAGTGTCTAAGTCAGAGTGGGTTCCATCTGAGTCCAAGAATGGAGGTCCTGCCTTTGGCAGTGAGGCCCAGTTTTTATACAGGCCTCTTTCCTATCCCCACCCTGAACTAAGTCAGGGCAAAAGACATTGACTTTTTGGCCAGACAGGATTGTGGAATATAATTATTATTATTTTAAAACTCATTACCTGCAGGCCTTTTGCATGGAACCAATTAAGAAAGCTCTTAAAGAAAATAAAAATATTATACTTGGTGTGGCCCGGTTTTGGGAGGCCCTTCTAATGTGTTAGAAATCCCCATAGGTACTGATAATTTTTTTTCATCTCTCCCTTTTAAAACCAAAGCTGCTGCCAGGGAATTTGGCTCCTGGTGATAAGCACTGGTTGCGGTTTCTCTCTCTCTCAAGTAAGATTACGGACACCCTGAAGGTGGGGTGAGGCCGGCAGTGGGAACTGCAAGGGAGTGTTGGGCACTTATGTCAGTTCAGGTGTCAAATTTTACATGTCTGGGTTCTGTTTCCACCGGGCCCCACTCTCTGCCATCGCAGATCTGTTATATATGCTTACTGGAAGGGCCGGCTCTGTTTCCAAGAAATCTCTCTGACTTGGGAACATCAGGATGTAAAAGCAGACGGTGGGAGGGAAGGCCAGTTTTAGATGGAGCCGGCAAAGGTGCTAGGATTTCAATCTCCCTGAGATTCAGCGGCCCAGAGCTGGAGGCCCCAAGACAAGGCTGAGTGGTTGGTTGACTGCCCCACCACCGTGTCATATAGAGCTCTCTCTCTGAGCTTCATTTTCCTAGTAATGGATTGGACTCTATAACCTGTGGGTTTCCCTGGTGCCTCAGATGGTAAAGAATCAGCCTGTAATTCAGGAGACCTAGGTTTGATCCCTGGTCAGAAAGATTCCCTGAAGAAGGGCAGGGCAACGCACTCCAGTATTCTTGCCTGCAAAATCCCCCCAGACAGAGGAGCCTGGCAGGCTATAGCCCATGGGGTTGCAAACAGTAGAACACGACTGAGCGACTAACGCTAGAACCTGTAGTGCTGAAAGGTCCCTTCTGCCTATAAGGTGTTCTAAGACTAAGAAAACACTTGATGTAGCAAAGTATCAGCATTCCTTCCCAGGAGGCTCATTTTTCTGGATAAAGACCTCACTTCTATAAAGAGTCACATCAGTAGACTTTAGCAGCAGTTTTGGGGAAGTTATTGAGCTTCTCTAGATTTCTCAGTTGGTAAAGAATCTGCCTGAAATGAGAGAGACCCTGGTTCGATTCCTGGGTTGGGAAGATCTGCTGGAGAAGGGATAGGCTACCCACTCCAGTATTCTTGGGCTTCGCTGGTGGCTCAGCTTGCAAAGAATCCACCTGCAATGCAGAACACCTGGGTTCGATCCCTGGGTTGGGAAGATCCCCTGCAGAAGGAAAAGGCTACCCACTCCAGCATTCTGACCTGGAGAATTCCATGGACTGTGTAGTCTGTGGGGTCGAAAAGAGTCGGCCACGACTGAGTGACTTTCACTTTCACTTTAGCAGCAGAGTGTAAACCACAGCACGCTATTCCTTAGCAGAGCTCTGTGGAAGCATATTAAGCTCTGACTAGAGAAGAAAATTTGTCAAGGAAATGTGCACACACGGCTCCCTGACTGGGCTAGTGCTCCTCTGGGTTTCCAGAATTGCTTAAATATCTGCCACTACACAGGCAAATACTACTCCTGTTTTCCATCTTTGTAGCTGTTTCAAGGCTCAGCCTTCTCACATGAGCCAGACTCTATCAAATGGCAGGAGGTACAACGGGATGTGGGGGCTAGAGGTAAGGAATCCACCTGCCAATGCAGAAGATACAAGAGATGCATGTTCAATCCCTGGGTTGGGAAGATCCCCTGGAGATGAGAATGGCTACCCACTCCAAGATTCTTGCCTGGAGAATCCTATGGACAGAGGAGTTTGGCAGGCTACAGTCTATGAGGTCACAAAGAGTCGCACATGACTGAGGGACTGAGCACACACAGGGTGACTTGTTTTTACCCTTTCAGAAACCTACAGCCAGACGGAGAGGTGATCTCTGCCCTATGAACGAGTTACCGTCACAAGGGTTTGGGCTGTATTGGGAGGCAATATTGCATCGCGCTTCCAAGTTCTGGAATCTGCCTGAGTTTAGAATCCAGTTCCACCATTTGCTAGCTGTGAGGTCTGGGTCAACGCAGTATGTAAATTCAGGAAATTAATGATAACTATCTCAAAAGTGTTCAGTTCAGTTCAGTCGCTCAGTCATGTCCAACTCTGCGATCCCATGAATTGCAGCACACCAGGCCTCCCTGTCCATCACCAAATCCTGGAGTTCACCCAAACTCATATTCATTGAGTCGGTGGTGCCATCCAGCCATCTCATCCTCTGTTGTCCCCTTCTCCTCCTGTCCCCAATCCCTCCCAGCATCAGAGTCTTTTCCAATGAGTCAACTCTTCGCATGAGGTGGCCAAAAGTGTTGGTGAATATTAAATAAGAACGTATATGCCCTGCAAACGTACTTGTTAACATTTCTTAACTTCTCATTAATATTAAGCCAAGGTATGAATTAAACACTTTTTATGTTAGTTCATTTGGTTCTTCCAACAATCTCTGAGTTGGTACTAGGGCTATTGTTCCCCGTTTTACAGATAATGGCATGAAAGCACAGAGAAGTAACTTCTCTGAGTTGACATAGTCACTGAGAGGAAGTTCGGAATGAGTCTAGGCAGTCTGGCTAGAAAATCTGCCCTTAACCTCTAGCTCTGATAAATGTTGGCTATTAATGGTAATGTAAGTGTTATCTTATTTGAAACTCTGGAACTGCTGTTTTGTTACTCAGCTGTGTCCAGCTCTTTGTGACCCCATGGACTATAGCCCACCAGGCTCCTCCGTCCATGGGATTCCCCTAGTCAAGAATACTGGAGTGGATTGCCATTTCCTTTCCCAGGGGATGTTCCTGACCCAGAGATCGAACGGCATCTCCTCCTTGGCAAGCAGATTCTTTACCACCGAGCCACCTAAATAAGAGTGGTTACTATAAGCCATTTGCATTAAAGGAGGCCCTGAAGCTTGGAGAAGTTAGGTGTCTAGGTCCAAGTCTCTCTGTACATGGCAAGATCAGTAAACTTTCCATTGACCTCAATTTCATGGACTGCCTATCAAATGAAGCAGAGTACACTAACCACCCAAAGGGCTACTCTTGAGTTGGGAAATATGCACCCTGGGGGCATGAACCAGACTGTTTCTTACCTGTTATATCATGGTGTTTCCTATGAATGCAGGCACCTGGAGTATCCACAGCTTCTTGTTTAGTTGCTCAGTCGTGGCCGATGCTTTGCTACCACATGGACTATAGCCCACCAGGCTCCTCTGTTCATGAGATTTCCCAGGCAAGAATACCGGAGTGGGTTTCCGTTTCTTTCTCCAAGCTACCTTCCTGACCCAGGGATGGAATTCATGTCACCTGCTTTGGTGGCGTATTCTTTACCCCTGAGCTACCAGGGAAGCCCATATCCACAGCTTCCCAGGGCTAACACCTGGGCCTGATCTGGGCTGGAAGCAAAAATCCCAACCCTGGGGCCGACACCACACCCAGAACCAATGAGGTGAGGCTTAGCTATCTGGGTCTGACAAGCTTCTCAAGTGATTTTGTGTGCAACCAGTTTGGAAACCACAGCCCCAGCAGAGCTGAACCCAGATCTGAGTGACACTGTCTGCTAGGTGGTGAAGAAGTAGGCTATGGGAGAAGCTTGGTCATAGGGGCCCCACCTCTGATGTCAATTGTTCACTCTGTCCCTTTGGACTTATTGACAAGAGGTAGCTCAGCCAACGTCACTGTGGGTTTCTTCTAACAGGAAGCCCGTAGCGCACAGGGTCATAGAAAGCAGCATATGCACCAACACCTTAAAAGCCTAAACATGAAATCTGGCTCATGAAGGTGAGTTTTTTTCCTTGCCAAAGTTTTGTGAAAGCACCTTCTCAATTGTGATGGACGATGTAGAAAAGAGAGATTGACTCTAAAAAGTCCTAGATGCTCAATAGAGGCTTTTTGGGTTGAATCTTAGCTTTCTTGTGGCCTATCTGAAATGATCATGGTTTCTAAATGCTTCTAATGTTTCTTGATGTTGCTGATGATAAGGTATTTCCACTAGTCTCCGAAACTAGGTATCTGAAACATCGTTATCTAAAGATTGTTTTTAAAACACACAAGTCCTCAGCTTCTCCTTCTTGAGTTAGAAATCTGTATCATGGTAGATTTTCTCCCTAAACCTGCCTGAAAGAAAAGAGGAATCTAAATTCGCCTCTTTTAAGGTTCTGCCCCGCATAGGGCAAGGCCCCTTGTCTGTTCCCATTGTTTAGCGGTCATCTTTTACAACTTAAAGATGTTAATCTAAGAAGCTCTAAGGGGTTCTATACCAATTCCAGTTACCAGAAATCTGGATTCCATAAAATACATGGGAAATGTCAAAGATTATCCAGGTTGGAGAAATAAGCCCATTAGTTAGAAATGGTAATTTATGCTGCCATGATTCCCCTCAGAGAAACTATACTACATTGTAAGGAGCTCAGTTATTTTCTGGTTTCTGTGTAAATGACTTCTCATAAAAACAAAATAGAATAGAATAAAATAAAGTGATTTCTAATTGTGACTTAGCTCTCCTATGGTTTGGCTCCAAGGAAGGAATTATACCAACTCAGACTGGCCGACCTGAACATTTAGGTCTATTTATGTTTCCCAGTGGAAATGAATAAACTGATTTTCTGTGTTCTGCTCATGCTCATGGGCATACTGATTAGCCTGAGTCAGGCTGAACTCTAGGTACTGACAAGACGACTTTTTCTCCCCCAAGCATCTTCCTTCAGATGATGTCAAGCAAGGTCTTCAGTTCACAGTCTCTTGAGTGATCTCAGCTCTGAGCACTTGGCGCTGTGCTATGTCTTACTGAGGATACAAAAGCAGAACAAGGAATTGTCTTTGTCTTGAAGGAGTTTGCAGTCTTGCTCGGAAATAAGTGCTAATATACTAAGGAGTTAAGTCAGTGCTAATAAGCACTAATATACTAACTAAATACTAATGAGATGCATTTCAGAATTGTACAAGATGAGACATGATCAGATGCTGGATGGAACATATCCAAATGGGGTTGGAGAGGTGAATTGGAGACTGGGGAACAAGGTTTTTGTAGAAGTGTGGTGGTCAGAAGGAGAGGTTATTACAGTCTGGAATCAAGATGTTTCCAACTGGATTGGCCCCCACTGGGATAGGGAGGCAGGGAGGAGAGGGGGTGGCTAGTCATGCTGGGAGATGGCTCCCAGCAGAGTTGTGAGAGTGGGTCTGAGAATGAAATGATTATGCTCAGGCTTCTCTCCCAGGGACCATTGGGTAGGCCATATGCCTGTCACATAATCGGTGGCCTCAAACCGAGTGTGACGTAAAATCTTTCCAGGATGGTCAGTCCTTAAAAATAGCTATCCTCTGCTCCAGCCCAGTATAACCTTCCCTAAGAAGCCTTGGGAGCAGTTCTTCCAGATTTTATCTAGGGATATGTCCTGTACTTTTCCACTCATAATTAAGTAGTTGAGTAATTATTTGTTTAATGGCTGTCTCTCCCACCAGACAGTAAGCTTCATTAAAGGAAAAATACTTAGCACAGTGCCTGACTCTTGGTAAGGACTCAATAAATGTTGTCTCTTTTTGCACCTTGAGCTTCATGAGTATGAAGCCTGTTTTTGTCCAGTCGTCACTGTATTCCCAGGCATGCTGCCTGGAATGAGAGAGGGCCTCCATAACGGTGCTGCTGGATGAGTGAACTCTTGATTTCTCCCCTCAACCCCAAACTACTTCTCCTGGAGTCTTTCCAATTTCAGTAAATGATTGTTCCATTCTAGGAGTTCCTCAGTTCAAAATCCTCACTGCCATTCTTTTTTTCTAAATTGGGTTTTAGTTGCTTTATAATGTTGTGTTAATTTCTGCTATGCAACGAAGTGAATCAGCTATATGTATACACATACCCCCTCCCTCTTGAGCCTCCCTCCCACCCCACTCCCATCCCACCCCTCTAGGTCATCACTGAGCACTGAGCTGAGCTCCCTGAACTATACAGCAGCTTCCCACTAGCTATCTGTTTTACACATGATGGTGCCCATATGTCAACCCCAGTCTTCCAATTCATCCCACTACCATCCATCCCCATGTCCGCTGCATATCTGTTTCCTACTTCTGCGTCTCTAATTGTGTCCTGCGAATTGTTTTATCTGAACCATTTTTCTAGATGTACCATTTTCCACGTGTTAATTTACGATACTTGTTTTTCTCTTTCTGACACACTTCACACTGTATGACACTCTCTAGGTCCATCCACATTATTACAAATGATTCAATTCATTCCTTTTTATGGCTGAGTAATATTCCACTGTATATATGTACCATCTCTTCTTTATCCATTCATCTGTTGATGGACATTTAGATTGCTTCCATGACTTGGCTATTGTAAATAGTGCTGCCATCCTTGACTACTTTGTTTCCCAGTAATGCCTGTCCCAATAGCGACATCTCTCAGCTCTGACTTCAATAGTTATCATTGTTTAACTATCTACATCCTTTATTATATAATTTGTGCATACATGCTCAGTCATGTCCAACTCTTTGTGACCCTATGGGCTGTAGCCTGCCAGGTTCCTCTGTCCATGGGATTTTCCAGGTAGGAACACTGGAGTGGGTGGCCATTTCCTCCTCCAGGGAATCTTCCTGACCTAGGGACTGAACCTTCATCTCCTGCATTGGCAGGAAGATTCTTTACCACTGAGCGACCTGGGAAGCTTAATAATTATCATTAATCAATGCCTTCTGAGGACTTCTTTTATGACCACTGTACTGTAGACAGCCACTGTTTCCCAGTTGTGCTGTGGCTGGAGGCCTGCTAACTCTTCCCCTCATTCCTGTACTTGACCCTTTAATCTCCCCTCCAAAGAGCAACCAAAGTCCTTTAAAACATAATCCAGAACATAACAGACCTCTGTCCACTCATCTTCATCTGGCTTACAAAGTCCCATGTGAGCAACTCTCGCTGCCTTTCTGAGCTTCTGTCACAACCCCCTTGCTCTCTCTTGCCCTCACTGTTCTTACTCTCCAGGCTGTGGGGTTCCCTTAGCCTTTGCACCTGCTCTTCCCGCTGTCTGGAATTCTGCTCTCAGACAGCCACACGGCTCCCTCCCTCCTTTCTTTCACGTCTCCATGCGGTGAGACTGCCTCTGACCACTCTGTTTAAATTAACAGCTTGTCCCCTCCAGCCCTGTTACTCCTTTACCACACTTTATTTTTCTTCACAGCTCATATTGACACCTGTCAACTACACGTCCATTTGTTTATTGTCTGTCTCCACTCTGTAACACCCAAGATGAACATCTATCTATTTTGCTCAATGTTTATATATCCAACACCTTAATTAAGTCTGGGCATTTAGTGGGCATAAGATCTTTGTGGAATATATATGAATGAATGAGTCAATATATGTCTATATGTCCATGTGCAAACACACGCACATAGCCTACCTACATTTCTGTGTAAGAGTTTTTAAAAATTACTTGCCATGTCCCAGGAACTATTATAAGCCCTTTACTTAGATGTTTTTAATTTTTATTTATTTTTTTTTTAAAATGATTTTATTGGCGTATAAATGCTTTAAACCATTGTGTTAGTTTCTGCTGTACAGCCAGGTGAATCAGTCATACGTATACATATATTCCCTCCCTCTTGAGTCTCCCTCCCCCGCCACCCCCACCCCACCCCTCTAGGTCATCACAGAGCACCGAGCGGAGCTCTCTGTGCTATACAGCAGCTTCCCGCTAGGTATGATTTTATGCTTGGGAGTGTATGTCTGTCCATCCTACCCTTCCTCCACCCATCGTCTCATCCTCCACCCTCACCCCCCACTATGTCCACAAGTCTCTCTCTCTCTCTCTTTTTTTTTTTTTTTCCTTGCCTGGGAATCCTTTACTCAGTTCTCCAAAGGTTTGTATGTGCTCAGTCATGTCCATGAACTGTAGCCCGCCAGACTACAGCTCCTCTGTCCATGGGATTTTCCAGACAAGAATACTGGAGTGGGGTGCCATTTCCTCCTCCACACAAGTCCATTTCCTACATCTGCATCTCTCTCTGTTCCTGCCCTACAAACTGGCTCATCTGTACCCTCTTTCTAGATTTCATACATAAGTATTAATATATGACATTCGTTTTTCTTTTTATGGCTTACTTCACTCTCGATGACAGATCCATCCCTAGATCCATCTGTATTCCTACAAATGACCAAATTTTGCTTCTTTTTCTGGCCATGTGCTATTCCATTCTAGATATGTACCGTGGCTTTTTTATTAATTCACTGTCAATGGGCATTTATATTGCTTCCCTTACGTGTTTTTAAAATCCTTACAGCAATCTTAGCAATGTGAGTGCTGTCATTCCTGTTTTGCAGGGGTGAATGAGAAGCTCATTGAGTAACTTGGCCAATAACTCAGAGCTAGAAAGTGGGGAATCTGGCTTGATTTGAATGACTCGAGCCATCAACTTTCACTGCCCCAGAGTGTTTTGCCCAACCTGATTGGAACACTGAAAACATGGATGGCTGCCTTAAGATTTCAGCAGGGTATTTTTTTTTTTTAATTTTTAAAATTTTTATTTTTACTTTATTTTGCTTTATAATACTGTATTGGTTTTGCCATACATTGACATGAATCAGCCACGGGTGTACATGAGTCCCCAATCCTGAGCCCCCCTCCCACCCCATATCATCTCTCTGGATAATCCCCGTGCACCAGCCCCAAGCATCCTGTATCCTGTATCAAACATAGACTGGCGATTCGTTTCTTACCTGATAGTATACATGTTTCAATGCCATTCTCCCAAATCATCCCACCCTCTTCCTCTCCCACAGAGTCTAAAAGTCCGTTCTATACATGTGTCTCTTTTGCTGTCTCACGTAGAGGGTTATCATTACCATCTTTCTAAATTCCATATATATGTGTTAGTATACTGTATTGGTGTTTTTCTTTCTGGCTTACTCCACTCTGTATAACAGGCTCCAGTTTCATCCACCTCATTAGAACTGATTCAAATGTATTCTTTTTAATGGCTGAGTAATACTCCATCGTGTATATGTACCACAGCTTTCTTATCCATTCGTCTGCTGATGGACATCCAGGTTGTTTCCATGTCCTGGCTATTATAAACAGTGCTGCGATGGTTTCAGCAAGTTTAAGCGTGATGTTGAAACAACATACTTGTCTGTCAGTCAAAGAGTTAGGTTGGAGCAGTCCTTACTTTCGACAAGTCAAAACGACTCCCCTGGGTGACTAAGCTGAACACCTACCTTAGATTTTCCCTTTAGGAGGAAAAGGGAAGCAGAGGAGTGTGAGAGGAAAAAAGGGAAAAGTTCCTCTGGCAGGAGGCCACACTTTCCCGTCAGGACACTCCTGACTCGCCCCACACAGGAGTCATTACTCATTCGGGGAAGCTGTGTCCCAGGGCACAGACTCTTGACATAGTCCAGGTGAGATGCTGAGGAAGGAGGAGACAGAGTCACGGAGGGGTGGGCCCAGAGTTGGCTTTGAGAATTTAGTTTTTTCATTAACGCCATCCTGAGAGGTTGCTTGGCAACTGACAGTTTACTTGGAATCCACTACACTGATGTACTGCGTCAGCTGTTCTTAATTTGGGGTCTGAACATTCTTCCAGTTCTCTTCCTATTCTTGAGTTCTCAGAAACAGAAAGGGCATAGACTGTGGTTCTGGGATGACCAGATTCTGAGGCTTGACTGATGGCTGGACTAGAAAGAATTTGGGGATAGGACTGAGGATCAAGTGTTGATAGAACTTCTGAGACCTAGAGTGTGGCAGAATTCCAGGACCTGGTGATTCACAGAGCTCTGTTACAGGCCTCTGAGGACCCAGACACTGTGGGTAAAATCTGACCAAGTGTGAGGTTCAGAAGATATCACAGAGGGACTGAGCCAGTCTTGGTACCCTTGCCTCCAGACATCTTGCTAAATACATCACGTCTTTCTGTCAGGTTTAAACGATTGGTTTGATTTCTTTCTTTTAGCATTTTTGCCTCAGAAACAACCTAGTCCTCCATGTGAGGCTTATTCAAAACAGCTGCTAATGTGCCAGTTTCTGCTGGGAACTGGCGCAGGTTGAGGGCTAGAAGATTTCCAGATTGCGGATACTGAGTGGCTGGGTGTCAGCTCTCCAGAGCCCAAAGCCCAAGCTGGGAAATCACTCTTACCTTCCCTCTCAAGCTCACGCTCAAAAAAGTTTAGGTAGCATTGCAACTGGTCACCTGATGGGTTCCATAAAGTCTGCCAGACTGTGGAACATTTGTGGTCAGGGACTGTGCTTTAATCATCTCTGTATCCACCAGCCGTGGGTCATTAATATGCACTCAGCAAATATTTGCTAAGAGGCACTGAATTGGGTATTGGAAGTTTTAAGTTTTTGTCTCAGCTTTATCATTGACTTGCTCTGTGACTTTGGGCAAAGCACCTGACTCTTCTGGGATTCAGTTAGCTTCTCCAAAGTAAAAAGAGAAACTTGGGTTAGATTATCTCTGTAATTTCAGGACTAAAGCTAATAGGGATTGGAGATAGAACAGGTAGTCATCTATTCTAGACTCTTATTTCCAAACCATGTAAAGTAAGTGGATTAGAAGTCAAACTGAGCAAAAAAGAGCCAATGCATTATAAAGTTCAATATGAAGGCCTAAGAGTATCATGAATCTTCTCAGAGGGTGACTCTTGCTCATGATACTTACAGGTTAAAGTGAGACAGATAACCCTTTTGGCACATAAGGAAACTGAGACAGGGTTAATCAGCTTGCCCACGGTCATACAACCAGCAAGCAAAAGAGCCAAGATTCTACTGTTTGACCCTAGTGCCCACACTCTTCGCTGTAATTAGTATTACATGGTGTGGTTTATTTCTATTTTCTTTGTCTCAGAAGTTGCTGAAAATTGCTTCTTTTATTGTTTGTGTTTGCTAAACTTGTGTGTGTGCTTGTGTGTGTGTGTGTGTGTGTGTGTGTGTGGTGTGTACATGTATGGTGTATACATGTTGGGTATGCATATCTGTGTGTGGTGGAATTAATCTTTGTATAAGCAGCAAAAGAAGACAGGTTTTTACAGATCTTCTAAAATATTAATAACTAAAACAAACCTGTTTTCGATTTTTTGACAAGTTCTAGCTTTTATGACAATGAGCACGATGGAATTACCCATATAGATGGTAACAGAATGTACCTGCCATCTTCTGCTTTCGCCTTCAGAGTCTGTCCTGGTGAAATGCATGCACTTTGTGGTCATCCCGTTCCACCCTCTGCTTTTGCTCACGTGTTTGCTCTGTCTGATTGCCCTTCCTAATCTCTTTGGCTTTTATTTATCTTTCACGTCTTATCTGTTACTAGGTGTCATCTCCTCCACAGAGCCCTTTGGAGTCTACACTCTGGGTTCACTGTCTCTCCCTTTATTCCTAGAATGTCTGTGGGCTTTCTCTCTCAGCGTGATGATCTGTTTGTATATCCATTTCTCCTTTCAGCCTAGGACTCTTTGATAACAGGGCCCATGTTTGCTTTGAATAGATATACATCAAATGCCTGGTGGCTAGTACCGGAGAAGCCCTTTGAAAGCCATGAGGCAGACAGTGGTGGATTTTCCACCACTAGTGTGGAATACCTCTTCCGTGGACCTCCATGTCAGCTACAGCCAACACTTCTGCTAGATACCAAAGCTCCAAACCTAAGAGTTACCCCTGAAAGTCCTCCTTTCCTTCTCAGCCCATGTCATATCCATCAGCAGATCCTGAAATGCGTCTTCAGTCTGACCATAGCCACCACCTCCAAATCCACCTCTGCAGTTCAAGGCATTCTTTCTCATATCCTAGTTGGCCTCTCTGCTTCTACCCTTGTGAATCCCCCAAAGCTTATTCTGCATAGAATGGATGGTGAGATTCCTACAACAATGTAAAACAAAAACCCCCAAACAGATCATAACCCTGCATCACTCACTCTCCTCCCCTCTGCAGTTTTCTATGACACACAGAAGACAATTGAACCCTCCATGCCCTGACTTACAGGATCTAAAGGCCAAGGAAATGCCCCAGTCACCTTGCCATCTCATGTTCAATGTCTCTGTTGCAGCCCCACAGGCTCAGGTTATTCCCCAAGTTTCCACAAATCACCTGAGCTCAAGGCCATTGCAAAATAGTTGATCTTCATGCCTGGAATACTGTTCCCTCACCCTTCACCTGACCCACTCCTGCTCATTCCAAGGAGTCGTGTCCTTTCTTTGTTTTAAAATGAGGTATAGCTGACTTACCATGTTATATTAGCTTCAGAGGTATAACACAGTCAGTCAATGTTTTTGTAGATTATACTCCATTTGAAGCTATTGTCAAATAGGGCTTTATTTCCCTGTGCTGTAAAATATATCCTTGTTGCTTATTTCTTTTATACATAGTAGCTTGCAGCTCTTGATCTCTTACTCCTATCTTGCCCCCACCCTCTCTTCAGCCTTTTCTGACCACTACCTAAAGTGTCCTGTCCTTCTCCATATCAGGACACTTTTCAACATGCCACCTGGATTCAATGTTCTTTACATCCCGACTGCCTTCAGTTATCTTATTTTTTTGTTGGATAATGCATGCATTGTTTGTTGATCCCAGGTATGAGCCTTGGGAGGCTTCCCAGGTGGCTCAGTGGTAAGGAATCAGCCTGCCAATGCAGGAGTTGCAAGAAGACACAGGTTCAATCCCTGGGTGGGGAAGATCCCTGGAAGAGGGCATGGCAACCCACTCTCATATTCTTGCCTGAAGAATCCTGTGGACAGAGGAGCCTGGTGGGCTATGGTCCATGAAGATGCAAAGAGCTGGACACAACTGGAGCGACTGAGCCCACACAGCCGATTGACTATGTTGTAATAGTTTCAAGTGTATAGCAGAGTGATTTAGTCATTCATTTTCCTATTTAGGCTGTTACACAATATTGAGCAGAGTTCCCTGTGCTATACAGTGTGTCTTTGGAACTTTTTACTTACTGAGGAAGGATTCAAATACATTGTTTTTTAATCTTGAAATAACATTGCTTTTACATGAGTCCTTCAGTTTATTTGGGTAGGAAAAGTTAACTTCATAAAACATGGTCTTTCTCTAAATTCCTGGATCACTGGAAATGCCTTCAAGGTGGAAAAAAGGTGATGTCAACAGGTCAATACTTATTGAGTAGTGAACCTTCAGATTTACAGAGCACTGCAGAAAGTTTCACCACCTGTATTCTCAGAGGGTGTGTACTGACGCTATAAAACTCACACGCAGGAGAGAGAAATCCACAGAGGTGCAAGTGGGGAGAAGGATCTACAGTCTGGGTGGAGCAGAGATTCAGATACATGGGGCAAGCTCCAAATTCAGTGGACAGGTTATCAAAATTACCCTTGACATTTCTAAAAGGGACTTTGGATCACAGAATGCAAGTTTTTGTTCATAGCCTCTTATGACAATAGCAGTTCTGATCGTGCCTATGCAATAAATAGGGACTGAGCGGTAGAAAAATATGTATCCTTAAATGCTAGAAGGACTTCCCAGGTGGCATTAGTGGTAAAGAACCTGCCTGCCAATGCAGGAGGTGTAAGAGATGCGGGTTCCATCTCTGGGTTGGGAAGATCCCCTGGAGGAGGGCACAGCAACCCACTACTGTATTCTTGCCTGGAGAATCCCGTGGACAGAGGAGACTGCTGGGCTACAGGGTCTACAGGGTGGCGAAGAGTCAGACACCACTGAAGGGACTTAGCACGTATGCACACAAACGCTGAAATCATACTCATGTGCAGTGAGACACTTAAATTATGAAGGCAAGTGCTCACTGAGATGGGCTGAGGCCGCTTGCTCCCTGTCTTGTTCTTTCTAGAGCAGATATTTCCTTGACAGAATCTACAAAAGTATCCAATTTGTTCTCACTCTCTCTCTCTGTCCTCTGACCTCACAGAGTTGATTCTTATTATTTGATGCACATATTAAATACATGAGCTAGAAGCCTTAAATTTTGAATGGGAAAGCTTTGGATTTGAGCCTGCAAAGTAGACACTGACCAGCTCTTCCCCAAACCCTTTCCTTTATCCTCCTGGACATGCTTCTCTGAGCCTCTCATAATTGGACAGTCACATGATCGAGCTCTGGTTGATGGAATAGAGGTGGTGGAGTTGCCTGCCACTTTCAGGCCTGGCACACCACTTCCATATTCAAGGTTCCATATCTTTCAGTCTGATGCCAATGACCAGGGGAACCTTGGAAAATCAGATGTTAAATATGTTGTTTTTCAGTCACTAAGTCATGTCTGACTCTTTTCGACCCCATGGACTGCAGCCTGCCAGGCTTCCTTGTCCTTCACTATCTCCCAGAGTCTGCTCAAACTCATGTCCACTGAGTCAATGATGCCATCCAGCCATCTCATCCTGTTGCCCTCTGTCCTCCTGCCCTCAGTCTTTCCCAGCATCAAGGTCTTTTCCAATGAGTCAGCTCTTCGCATCAGGTGGCCAGAGTATTGGAGCTTCAGCTTCAGCAACAGTCCTTCCATGAATATTCAGGGTTGATTCCTTAAGGAATGATGAATATGGTGGAGCCAGAAAATCAGAGTTAGATTCCCTAAGTGACCACTTGGAGAAGAGCCACCTGCCACTCAGGAACCCCCATCTTGGACTCAGGTGAGTCAGAAGCTAGTGTATATTGACTGAAGCCACTGAGATTTAGGGGTTTGTATGTTACAGCATTGCCTTTTGTAGCTCAGTTGGTAAAGAATCGGTCTACAATACAGGAGACCCAGGTTCAATCCCCAGGTAGGGAAGATCCCCTGGAGAAGAAAATGGCAACCCACTCCAGTTTTCTTGCCTGGAGAATCCCATGGACAGAGGAGCCTTGTGGGCTATAGTCCATGGGGTCACGAGAGTCAGACATGGCTTAGCTACTTAGACTATTTATGTGACTTGATGCCAGTTACTTAACCTTTCTGTGTCTTGGATTAAGCATCAGTCAGGATTTCTCCCAGAGGAACCAGCGTGAACCCTTAAAAACAGTGACTGAGGAAGTTCAAAGAGAAGACTGTTCGCAAAGAAGCAGGCAGAGCTAAAGGACCCTCATAAGGAATGGTGAAGCATCTCAGAGCTAGTGACAGTACAAGCATTATCACTCTGAGCCTGGGATGGAGGACAAGCAGAAGAGTCATTTCACAGAGCTAGGAGAGCTGTTATTGCTGTAGGGAAGAGCTGCCTGGAGGGAGCTGTAACTTTCAATGGAAGATTGCAGCCAATCCAAGTGCTGGCAGGAAAAGAGTTGGAGCAATAAAAAGCCAGATGTCATCCTCCTATCTTCCAATCTCCCTGCTGGCTCCCATGGACTAAAAGCCTACTGGAATCCAGAAGGCAAGGAGCTCATTGATGCAGCCCATAAAAGTCAGTTTCCTAGGGTAAGGGTCAGCTGGAGATGGGTGGAGAAAAGATCTGACGGGGCAAATGAAGACTTTGAAGATAAGTTTCCTTATCTACAAATTGGGAATTCTAACCACCTATCTTATAGAGATTGTACTGGAGGTTAGGGGGTATAGGTAATAAGTTATGAATAAGATACAGGTCTTATTTCTCCTTGTCATCTGCTGCTGAACCTTAATCCACTAATGTCTCTTTTTTAAAAAAGTTTTTCCATTGCTTTTCTTTTGGATGTCATTGTTATTTGGTTTGTTTTAATCTCCCAGAAATGTCGACATGACATGTTTCCCTAATGCCAGATTTTTCAACATGAGTTTAACTCTGGTGTTTCCTTGAGGTTGGCATCTTCCCTGCTTTATGATTTATTTTTGATCATAGGTGAGGCTTGAGAAAATATCCAATTTCAGGATCCTTGGAAGATTCTTCCTTCTTAGTTTCAGCCGCTCGTTGTTATTTTCAGGTTTACGTTGCCAGGACTTCCCTGCTCCTCACTCCAGGCAAGAGCTATGCTTGCTGCCACCTGGGTTTCATCATTTCATGCTTCATGTCTGCTTCTGGGTTTGTTAGATAAAGTTACTTTTCATGAATGGGAGAGGAGTGGACCTTTCCAAATAAAGCGATGGGAGATCAGTGTCCATGTGAGGCAGGCTTGGTGTAATGAAGAGAAACTGGCAGCCTTAGGTTCTAATCCTTTTCCAGGCTCTTACTTGCAGTATAACCTTGAAAAATCCCTTTTCGTGCTCTGAGCCCTATTTTCTTCATTTGCAAAATGAAATTTCATTGCACTTTTCTCACCGGTTAGATGTGGAGAGATAAAATGAAATATGCATGTATAGAAGCCTAGACACATTGCTTGGTACATAGCAGGCATTCAGCAATTCCTGTAGACAAATCAAAATCTCTGAGGTCCAATGGGGATCCTCAACTTCTGATTATACTAGAGCTTAAAAGGAGCTGACAAGGTGCTCTGGGCATACAAATATTGAGTCCTCCCAGGTGAAAAGTGTGCTCTCTATTCTAATTGACAGTCTTTTTGTCTTTGTTGTGAGCATCACTAAAATTTTTCTCTTGGGCAAATTGAGTCCACAGATATCAAATCTACTTCCTAGGATTCTGTGATGGTAAGATGGGAGCTGGAAAAAATGACATTAAAAATTATATAAAAATCCTAATAAATCATGCAAAAATCCCTATTAAAGTTTTTTTGGCTAAACTATTTTTCATTTTTATATTCTTCTTGTGTGATATAGGACATGACCCTTGCCCTGGGTATTTCTGGAATATCTTGTCATTCAGTAAGTCTGAGCTCCAGAATCACTTTAGGTTAGAACAGCAGAGGCCTGAGTCCAAACTACAGTCCTGCCCTTGACTTTGAGGAGGTCACCCACACAACCTTTTTTGCATAAAAAATGAACATCACAAAGCCCTTTATCTCAAGATTTGTTTACAGATTAGGCTAATAATGTAAATAAAGTGAAAGGCAGTGGTAAGGAAGAGTGCTCAATAGTGGAGGCAGTTATTGTTGAAATACGTGCTAAGTCGCTTCAGTCGTGTCCTACTCTGTGCAACGCTATGGACTGTAGCCTGTCAGGCTCCTCTGTCCATGGAATTCTCCAGGCAAGAATACTGGGGTGGGTTGCCATTTCCTCCTCCAGGGGATCTTCCCGATTCAGGGACTGAACCTGCGTCTCTTACGTCTCCTACCCTGGCAGGTGGGTTCTTCACCACTAGCGCCACCTGGGAAGCTTATTGTTGGACTATTATCAAATCAATATAGATCTAGGAAAAAGGCTTATGGAGTCCACTGCCTTTATATTATGTCTGGGGAAACTGGTGCTGAGAAAGGAGAAATGTAACACACCAAAGACCAACCCATTAATTCATAGAACTTGGGTTTCCTGAGGTCCCCCGTAATTTCCCGGCACTACCGTTTCATACAGAAGTGCCACCAGTGAACAGACAGCAGTAAGCCATGTCATCAGGAGATGCAGTACAGTCATCAGACTTAGATGCCATCTGTTGAGCACTAAAAATTTGCACAAGTGTCCTGACTGCCACCACTCCTCCCGCTCACTACTCCCCATCAGGTTCTGAATAGCCTGAGGATTCTGTTGTCATCTGTCGAAAAATGTCAGCTTTTCATGATGCAGTTTCAGGCCAAATTCTGCAAGAAATGTTTTCATCCTCCCTTCCATGGCCTCTGAGAAGTAGGTCTGGCACACAGTTGGCAGATAAATTCTGTTCCCATAAAAATAAAGGATCTGCATCATGAGGAATGGTTAATGCTCAAATTTTTGTAGAATATGCCAGAAATTGGAGGTACACTGTGACCGTGCTTTCAGTGATCAAATAAGATGTCTTGAAGAAAAAATACCACCACCAAGAAGGACTCTAGGAGAAGGTAAAAGGGAGGGTAAATCAAGTATTTTGTGAGGACCTATGATGTATCACACATTTTGTACCATGCTTTTAAAAAAACTATTACTACATTATGTTTATTTTCCACTGAAAGTCCTGTGAGGATATGGCTCTATCTTATATTCTCATCCATAATTAACACAGTGCCTAAAACTTTGGCCACCTAATGTGGAGAGTCGACTCACTGGAAAAGACCCTGATGCTGGGAAAGGTTGAAGGCAAAAGGAGAAAGGAGGTTCAGAGGATGGGATGATTAGACAGCATCACCAACTCAATGGACATGAATCTGAGCAAACTCTGGGAGACTGGAGGACAGAGGAGCCTGGCGTGCTGCAGTGCATGGGGTAGCAAACAGTCGGACACCACTTAGCGACTGAACGATAACAACAAAGCATGATTAAATGTTGGTTGAGTGAGTAAATGTGCTAGAAGCTGTCTCTAAGTGATCGTTCCAAATCATTTCAGTCACTTTATGAATTAGAAATTATCCCCCCATTGTGAATGAGAACACCAAGATTCAGAGAAGCTAACTGATGTGTACGTTGTGTCAGCGACAGATCTGGAATCCCAGTGCAGGTGCCATGATTCCTGAGCCTGTTCCACTTCCGCCGTGACATGCTGCCTGGCTCTTTATGGGAGACATCTCTGCTTGTGGTGCGCATTGTTGGTAGGTGTTCTTTTCTGTAGTGATTTCTTGTAGATTGGAGGGAAATGGCTCTATCTAGGAAAACCACAAGGCTGAGTGCGTTGAGACAAAAGGAACTTACTGGACTGATTCTTTTTTTTTTTTAACTTTTATTTTATATTAGAGTATAGCTGATTCACAATGTAGGGATAGTTTCAGGTGGACAGCAAAGCAACTCAGTCACACATAGACATGTACTCATTCTCTCCCAACTCCTGTCTCATCCGGGCTGCCACATAACACTGAGCAGACTTCCCTGTACTATTCAGTAGGTCCTTGTTGGTTATCCATTTAAGAAAGCTGTGGTACATATACACAATGGAGTATTACTCAGCCGTTAAAAAGAATTCATTTGAATCAGTTCTGATGAGATGGATGAAACTGGAGCCGATTATACAGAGCGAAGTAAGCCAGAAAGAAAAACACCAATACAGTATACTAACACATATATATGGAATTTAGGAAGATGGCAATGACGACCCTGTATGCAAGACAGGGAAAGAGACACAGATGTGTATAATGGACTTTTGGACTCAGAGGGAGGGAGAGGGTGGGATGATTTGGGAGAATGACATTCTAACATGTATACTATCATGTAAGAATTGAATCGCCAGTCTATGTCTGATGCAGGATACAGCATGCTTGGAGCTGGTGCATGGGGATGACCCAGAGAGATGTTATGGGGAGGGAGGTGGGAGGGGGGTTCATGTTTGGGAACGCATGTAAGAATTAAAGATTTTAAAATTTAAAAAATAAAAAAATAAAAATAAAAAATAAAACATAACAGTGTGTACAGGAAACCAGAAGTTCATTCTAAGTCTGTGAATCTCTTTTGGTTTTGTAAGTAAGTTCATTTGTATCATTTCTTTTTAGATTCCACATATAAGGGATGTCGTATGATAGTTCTCCTTCTCCGTCTGACTTACTTCCACTCAGTATGGCAGTCTCTAGGGTCCATCCATGTTGCTGCCAATGGCCTGATTTCCTTCTTTTTACCTCTGGTCTGATTCTTTACTGTTGAGGACTGGTGTACTCTGCATGAAGATATAAGGGGGCTTATTCGACCTCTTCCCTTGACTGCTTTCTTGGTTGCTGGGTAGGATGTTAGTTATCTATCATACATAATAAACCACTCCAAACTTGGTGGCTTAAAAACAACACGCATTTATTATCTCACTATTTTTGTGAATCAGGAATTGTGGAGCAGCTTCCTTGGGTGGTTCTGGCTCAAGGTTTCTCATGAAGCTGTGGTCAAGATGACCTCTGGAGGTGTGGTCATCTGAAAGCTTGACAGGGGCAGGAGGAACCACTTACCACAATGGTCACTCACACTTCTGCTGGAAATGGCCTCAGTTCCTTGCTGACGGTTGATAAGAGACCTCAGTTTGTCACCAGGTAGACCTCTCCATAAGGCTGCTTGAGTGTCCTCACAATATGTCAGCTGTTTGCCCCCACAGTGAACCAAAGAAGAGCAGGAAAGAAGCCACAGCGTATTTCATTACCTAGTCTCAGTGTCAGACACTCTCACTTTTGACATATTCTGTTCATCAGAAGCAATTCACTAATCCAGCCTGCACTCAAAAGGAGGGGAATTAGTCTTCAGTGTTTGAAGGGAAGAATCTCACCGGATTGGTGGACATGTCTTGAAGTCACTACCATGGGTTTGGCAGGTCATCTATTGTATCTGACACTCAAATACTCTATTTCCACTCCTCATGGGTGTTGCCAAGATACGGGGCTTTGAATAAGGGGCCGTGTTGGAACCCTGAGTAAATATTCCAAGTCTGCAAGCATTGTTTCTCAACCATAAAATGAATTTTATATCAAACCAATTTGCCAGGCTTTCTGGGTGGGTCAGAGGTCATAGAGATAAAGCTGTTTGTATGATGTCTGGCACAAGGTAAGTATTCAAGCAATGGGCTCCTCAGTGTTCTTTCACAAGGCAACCCCCCCTCTTCCCAGTCCTGAGATACATCTTTGTCAGGATACTGATATCACACACAGACACACTTCGGAGTCCCTTCTGTTTCTACCACACCATCCTGCCAGCTTTCGCATGACAGTCATTTTAGCTTCTGCACTTTGGATTACACTTTCTTGTCACAAAAATTAGATTCCAGAATCAGGATACAAGTTGGAAAGGGAACTCAGATGTTCTCCAGTCTTGCTCACATTCTCATGGTTAGTTGCCATTCTTGAGTGTTTCTGATAAGAGAGACATCGGATTAAATCCAGACTCCTGCACTTGCTATGCAGACAGCCTTTCCCCCCTTTTCTCAGGATCGTTAGCTTCCTCTCAATTGTATGGTAAGGCTTAAGTTAGATAAAGACTGTAACTGTCTCAGTGAACAATAGCTTTTACTCTCACCATAAGTGTGGTTAGCTTCAGTTCCTTTAAGGTCAAAAATATTTAAAATATCACCTGGAAAAAGTGCATATATTAGGGAGTGGGTGTTGGGTGGGCAAGTGTACCACTTTTTCTTAAGAATCCCCAAATGTGCTTGGGTGAGATATTGGGATACAGAGAGGTAAAGGGGTTTCTGTAGGGATACAGAGAGGCAGAACCCTCACTGTAATCTTCCATCTTTGTCTCCAGATAATGGCAGACAGCCCACCCTGGTGAACTAGCTGATGAATGGAAAGCCGGCTTGTGTTATTCAGGTACATACTGATAGTAAACACAGAAGACTGGCAGCCCAGCGGCCTTGACATTGATGAAATTACTGACGAAACTGTGTTGCATGATTATGAAGTCAATCTGCTTGAAATCAAGACATCACAGTGGAACAATTTCCTTGGTTCTGTTGTGTCATTTATCACCATTGTTTGTCTTCCTTGTTGGCGTTAACATCAATAATTTATCATAATGCGCATTTTCCTTCCAAGCCCTCTTTCCTGTCTGATGTGTGGAATCTGTTGCTATTAACTTGAGGGGCGGGTGGAAATGTTAGTTCTTCTTACATCACTGTTCCTTCTGAATGGAGAACTTTTTCAGTGGGGACAGGCAAATTGGTAAAAGCTATTCCAGGTTGGACGAAGACTCTTTTCCTTGCTCTGTACATCTGTATACATTTTCAGTTGTCATGTAAGGTGCTCTTCTTCTGGAGTTGGTGGTGGAGGGAAGAGGGCAGATATGTTAAATCTAAAGCAGGTAGAAGCAACAATTCTTGGGATGGCAGAAACCACTAGTTGCATTCCAAGAACTGTTCTCCCTTTCTGCTTTAGTACTTCTGCCTTACATAACCTCCTTTTTTATGGGGTAGCAGCAGGCACATAGCTGAAAACTATATTTACTTGTTTGCCATGGCACTCAGTTATGGCCGATGAGAATGAGCAGGAGTGTGATGTGAAATTTGGGAGGAAGGCTCATTAAAGGAGACCGAATTTGCTGGAAGCCTCTCACCTCTTACCCCATTACCATTTTCCTTCTAGCCTACAACACAGATGTGATGGCAAGAGCTCGAGGGCCACCCAGGACTGCGAGACGACATTAGGATGGAAAGTGCAAGTTATGAGGGCAAAGTGAAGGAACGTGGATCCTGATGGCCATCATACCACTGTAGCAAGCCCAGACTTCCTACCTTGGGAAAATATTTAAAGAGCTGAATTACTTACATCATGGGGTTAAACAAATGCTTGAAATGGCAACCCACTCCAGTATTCTTGCCTGCAGAATCCCATGGACGGAGGAACCTGGTGGGCTACAGTCCACCGGGTCACAAAGAGTTGGACACGGCTGAGCGACTTCACTTTCACTTAGGTTTTCTGTAATATGCAGGTGATGTTAATTCTAAGAGAAACATTTGGGAGCATCCCTCGGTCAGGAAGATCACCTGGAGAAGGAAATGGCAACCCACTCCAGTATTCTTGCTTGGGAAATCCCATGGACAGAGGAGCCTAGAGGGCTATAGTCCATCGAGTTGCAAAAAGTCAGATACAACTAAGCATGCACACACACACACAGATGGGAGGGAGGACTGGAGATGGGGAGGGAGAGGGAAGATCAAAGAAGACTCTCTGGTTCTTGGTTCTGGTGACCATGTGGGTGCTGTGCTCAGTCGCTCAGTCAAGTCCAACTCTCTGCGGCCCCATGGACTGTAGCCTGCCATGCTCCTCTGTCCTTGAGGATTCTCCAGGCAAGAACACTGGAGTGAGTTGCCCAGTTGCCCCTCCTTCAGGGGATCTTCCCAACCCAGGGACTGAACCCAGATCTCCTGCATTGCAGGCAGATTCTTTACCATCTGTGCTTTCAGGGAAGCCCAAGAATACTGGAGTGGGTAGCCCCCGACCATGTGGGTGGTGATCGCACTCACTGAGAAATGAGACACAGAGGAAAGACAGGGTTGTAAGAGGAGGGGATATGCTTGGTTAAGCAAGAAGGGGCTGTGGGACTTTAAGGCATAGGATTCTCATAGGCAGCTAGATATGAGTGTTAGGGGCTATGAAGAGACCATAAGGGAAGAGACACAGACTCGGCCATAACTAGAAAGGAGATCTAGATGGTCTGAGAATTAACAGAGAGCTTGATGGAGCTTCCGGTGGGACAGCTGAGGATAGTAAACAGATACACACAGGCGTAATTAAGATTCCAGACAGGATGTCACCTGCACTCTTCCTCACAGGTACTCATATTTTGATAAGGCACCAAACAAACAGAAATTTTAAAGCCAGTCATTTCTGCTTCTAATGAATCTAAGGCAAATATAGCTGCCACGTAGAGATTCCAATTAGTACGAGAGAACTAGCGTTGCCATAGTACTTTGACATTACGTCAGTCACATCAAAGCCTTGTGATGCCTTGAACCTATGTGATCTAATTACAGGGAAATAAGTGATTTCCAGTAGGGTTGTAAAATATTGAAATAGATTCCCCTGTACGCCTTGAAGGAATCATTAAGTAGTGGACAGAGCATGGATATAAGACTCTATCAAAACTGGGGGAGTATGTTAGCTCTAACCATTTCTATCTAGAAACATAGAAAACATTAAAAAATTTTCTTTAAAACATTTAAATTAAAACCTGAAAATTACAGCCCACTCTCACTTTTGAAAGTGAAAGAGGAGAGTGAAAAAGTTGACTTAAAGCTCAACATTCAGAAAATGAAGATCATGGCATCCGGTCCCATGACTTTGTGGGAAATAGATGGGGAAACAGTAGAAACAGTGTCAGACTTTATTTTTTTGGGCTCCAAAATCACTGCAGATGGTGACTGTAGCCATGAAATTAAAAGACACTTACTCCTTGGAAGAAAGTTATGACCAACCTAGAGAGTATATTCAAAAGCAGAGACATTACTTTGCTGACTAAGGTCCGTCTAGTCAAGGCTATGGTTTTCCCAGTGGTCATGTATGGATGTGAGAGTTGGACTGTGAAGAAGGCTGAGGGCCAAAGAATTGATGCTTTTGAACTGTGGTGTTGGAGAAGACTCTTGAGAGTCCCTTGGACTGCAAGGAGATCCAACCTGTCCATTCTGAAGGAGATCAGCCCTGGGATTTCTTTGTAAGGAATGATGCTAAAGCTGAAGCTCCAGTACTTTGGCCACCTCATGCGAAGAGTTGACTCATTGGAAAAGTCTCTGATACTGGGAGGGATTGGGGGCAGGAGGAGAAGGGGACGACCAAGGATGAGATGGCTGGATGGCATCACGGACTTGACAGACGTGAGTCTGAGTGAACTCCGGAAGATGGTGATGGACAGGGAGGCCTGGCGTGCTGCGATTCATGGGGTAGCAAAGAGTCGGACACTACTGAGCGACTGAATGGAACTGAACTCACTTTTGAACATTAATGTAATAATCCTAAATAAAGCATTAGAAAACAGAATCAAGCCACAATTTTAAAAAATTGGGTTATTCAATTGCACTAGTTACATTTCAAGGGCTTGATAGTTGTACGTGGCTAGCGGCTGCTGTACCATATTGGACAGTGTGGATAGAGGAACTTTCCTCCATAGCAGAAAGTTCTATGGGACAGTACTTCTACAAACTACAAATGTTTGGCTGGAAAAGTGTCTTAGAATTTTGTTCCCCAAAATATTTTCCCAAGACTAGCAACGACTATATTTCCTGGTTGCTGGTTAAAAATGCAGCATCTCAGACATATTATGTCAGAGCTACTGACATAGAATCTGCATTGTAACACGATTCCGGGTGACCTGCAACAGAAGGTTGAGAATCACTGCCACAAAAATCAGTGATTTCAGCAACCTCACTGTGGATGTTCTCAGGGTAGTCAACTGTACCTTGAAACCTGAGGAGCCTTAAAAACTGAATATCTGGGTCTCAATCCCAGAGTTTTGATGCAATGGTTCTGGAGGGTAGCCTTGGTACTGGGAGTTTTAAAAGATTCCCAAGTGATTTTAAGGTGCACCCAGGGTTGAGCACCACTGCTTTAGAAACAAGGCAAGAAGGCTCAGAGAAGGTGATGGACATAGATCTCTAGTTATGGGCTTACTTATGTTCCTGACTCCAGGGCTTGTACTCACCGGCCTTGTCCTTATCAGATGGAATTCTACAAGAGCACTCTGGGCAGATGGAGTTTTTCTTGTCATCGTTGTTTTGGTATTTTTCTCTTTCTCCTCTTAAAATAATCACCCTAATATTCTCAAAATGAAGGTAACACAAGCACTGCCTTTTTTTTTTATCTTTATAGTATTAAAAAAAATTTTTTTAAACAGGGCATAATTTACAATGTTGTGTTAGTTTCATATAGACAGCAAAGTGAATCTATTAAATGTATATCCACTCTTTATTAGCTTCTTTTCCCATACAGGCTGGCACTATATTATAATTGCTTTTAATATCAAACTGATGGCTGGTGGATTTGTCATCTGCAGAGGCTTTGCCTTTAAGGGTTAGTGCCTGGCATGTAAGTCTTGCAACACTCCTGATGGAGATCGATACTCTCTCATGGAAGCCACTGGATGGCAGACACTGTGGGGGTTTCACCTCCTGCCTTTAGGCACATTGGCTCTGCAATGAACTCAGGTTAGATTCGGGAGGGCTGTGGGTGAGGGAGCTGCTAATGAGCCCACAGGAGCCCCACATTCCGTGCACAGGGGCACAGCTGTGCAGCCATTACCTTGCTCAGTAAGAGGGCCTGCAGGGCTTCCTGTCCTGTCCATGGCCACATCCGCCATGGGGGACAGCCTTGAACTTTCCTATAAGAGACTGCTGGGAGACAAAAAAAAAAAAAAAAAAAGGAAAACGAGAGAATTCGCAGGAACTGCCCATTCCCTCTGAAAATCTTCCTCTTCTTCCCCCTCTCTCTGAACTTATTCCACGTGAAGAGTGGAGGGAAGATTAGCAGAATATTGATAATAATAACCTAAATTTAGAGTACTTTGTGCCAGAGAGTCTGCTGAATTCCTTTATTCACTTTCCTGTTTAATTCTCACAGCGATTCTCTAAGTTGAAGCTTGATTTTACAGATGAGGAAGCTCGATATCAGAGAGGTTATGTGACTTGTTCAAAATCGCATCAGCAAGTGGATTTGAACCAAAGTCTGTCACTCAGCAACGCCCATGCCCTTCACAGCCATGCAGTTTCCTCTCCCTAAACATGTATGTGCAGGCTCCCAGGATTTTCCTGTGCCAGAGAAATCTGGGAGGCCAGCTTTATAATGAGTATGCACATTTCACTGTACATTCTTATTTAACTGTTTAAAAAATTGGGCACAATATATAAACATACATTGCATCAATCTTAAGAATGTTATTGATTGTTTTTGCAAATGTGTATTCCAGTATAACCATAAATCAGTTTAAGATACAGAGCATTTCCATCATCTCAGAAACTTTTTCCACCAATTAGTTAGTGTTAGTGCTAGTCACTCAGTCATGCCCAACTCTTTGTGGTCCCATGGACTGTAGCCTGTCAGGCTCCGCTGTCCATGGAATTCTCCAGGCAAGAATACTGGAATGGGTAGCCATTCCCTTCTTCAGGAGATCTTCCCAACCCAGGGATCGAAACTGGATCTCCTGCATTGCAGGCAGATTCTTTACCATCTGAGCCACTAGATGGTAACTAATATTATAGTTTTTATAAACATAGATTAGCTTGCATGGTCTTGAGCTTCATATAAATCAAATCATACAGTATGCTCTCTATGTCTGATTTCTTTTGCTTGATTTAATTTTGAGAGCCACCCATGTTGGAGGAAGCATCAGAAGTTTATCCCCTTTTATGCATCAGGAGTATAGTATTTTATTGTGTGGATACATCAAAACTTGTTTTCCACTGTTCTGTTGAGCATTTAGGTTGGTTCTGCATTAAACTATAAATTTCCATAGGACAGGATAGATTTTATCTGATATTATGTTCAGTTCACTGCTTTTCTTCATCATGTTGTTAGCATGGTATCTCTTTTAGGGTTTAAAAAATACCTGTTATGGATGAACTTGCTGAGTGAAAGTCTAGAGTCTTTTTTTCAATATTTTTATTTTTATTGAATGTTTTATTTTCATTGAAGCATAATTGATTTACAATTTCATGTTAGTTTCAGGTGTACAGCCCAATGATCTGAATGTATATCTGCATATATATTATGTATATTAAGAATATATAAGAATTCTTTTTTAGATTCTTTTCACCTATAGGATATTGCAAAATATTGAGAGTATAGTTTCCTATCCTTATTGGTTATCTGTTTTATATACAGTAGTATATATATGGAGAAGGCAATGGCACCCCACTCCAGTACTCTTGCCTGGAAAATCCCATGGACATAGGAGCCTGGTAGGCTGCAGTCCATGGGGTTGCTAAGAGTCGGACACGACTGAGCGGCTTCACTTTCACTTTTCATTTTCATGCATTGGAGAAGGAAATGGCAACCCACTCCAGTATTCTTGCTTGGAAAATCCCAGGGACAGCAGAGCCTGGTGGGCTGCCGTCTATGGGGTCGCACAGAGTCGGACATGACTAAAGCGACTTAGCAGCAGCAGCAGCAGCAGCAGCAGCAGCAGCAGCAGCAGCAGTATATATATGTTATTACCAACCTCTTAACTTATCCCTCCCCCCTTTCCCCATTAGTAACCACAAGTTTGTTTTCTATGTCTATGAATCTCTTCCTGCTTTATAAATAAGTTCATTTGTATCATAACAAAGTATCTGAGACCAAAACTTAAGAGCTTTATACAAGTTGTTCCTCAAAAAGGTTGTCTTGGTCTGTTCTGGCTGCTGTAGGAGAATACCAGAGACTAGATGGCTTATACTCAAAAGAAGTTTATTCCTTACATTTCTGGAGGCTGGGAAGTCTAAGGTCAAGACCTGGTGTTTGATGAGGGTCAACTTCCTGATTCATGGACAGCTCTCCTGTCACTGAGCCCTCACATGGCCAAAGGGGTAAGGGAGATCTCTGGGGTCTCCTCTATAAGGGCACTAATCCATTCATGGGGGCTCTACATCATTACCTAGTCACCTCTGCAAGGCCCCCACCTCCTAACACCACTGAGAAGCAAATACTGTGCACCTTGCTTTATGGATGTTCTTGTTTCATCTTCATAGACCTCCCGGAGGGCAAAAAAATTTTTCTCTGATTCTCAGAGAGGTAAAGCAATCTTCCCTGAGTCACACAGCTGGGATTAAGAACTCATTAAAGTTGCAATGGGAAGCTGTTAAAATACGCAGGGAGCTCAGCTCGGTGCTCTGATGACCTAGAGGATGGGATGAGGGTGGTGGGAGGGAAATTCAAGAGGGAAGGGAACGTATGTAGACACACAGTGGATTTACTTTGTTGTACAGCAGAAACTAACATGATACAGTAAAGCAATTGTAGTCCAATGAAACAATAATAACTAAAAAAATAAAGCTGCATTTGTCTGATTCAAAAGCTCTTTGGCTCTTTTGGCCCAACCTTGCCAGAGGACCTGGGACTATAGCCACCCTCCTGGACACTGTATACTGAAGGCTAAGATAGGATTTGCCAGCCTGGGAGGGGTGATGGACATTCTAGGCAGAGCAGTTTCAGACTGTGGAAGTCAAAGAAGCCAGGAAGTATGGGATCTTTGGGAAATGACTTTCTGGTCTTTCTCTGTGGCTGGAGACTAGAGTCTGTTGGCGAGGGGTATAGGGAGGGGAGGGGAGAGCTGGAAAGAAGAGGCAAGAGGAAGAAAACCATGTAGGCAGTCTATTTGCAAAGGGCTTTGCATCTGCCGTGGTATCCTTGTGCTAAGAAGACCCCAGTTTCAGGATTTTTGTTTGTTTTGATTTGATAGTTAATTTACTATACATTTCTCCTAACACTTAACATACCAGTTTATATCATGAACACCAGGAGGTCAATGAGGCAAGAATTCAGCGCAATAGAAGGAAAAGTACCCCGGATTTGATTTCATAGGATATATGTAGCCTTGTGTCTTGACCCATGGTTTAGACCTGAGTGAACTTTGGACTGCAATTTAACCCCATGGTGGTTTCATTTCATCATTTGTGAAGCAGAAACAAGCTTCAGTCCTATTAATAGAGTCAGGGTTTCAAATAGCATCATAGATAGGAATCTGCCTTGCAAACTAAAAAGTGTTGGAACAACAAGCTTTCCCAGCCTTTGGCATAGCGGTAGCAGATGGTGTCAAAGGCAATGAACTTCTCCTTGGCTGGATTTCTACCAGAAGAAGAATACAAATGGCTTTGTGTTTCATCATATTTTTTTGTTGCAACTGTTTTGTAAAAGTTCTCTTTTGCTTCTCGGGCCAGTGTTAGATTGCCTTGTGCATTCTCTGAAGGAAGCCCAGCCCAGGAGTCACTCTGGTCCTCGTGCAGCAGAGTCACTTGATGGAGAGAGCATGTGAGCTTGTGTGTGCCTCACGCTGTCCTGTGAGGGAGGTGTGAGAATGCTCACCCTGACACACTGGCTCATGTGTCGGAAGACTGAGGCTCAGACATGAAGTGATGTACCCACACATGGCGAGCGTGTCCCAGAGCCAGACACCAGCCCGAGGTTTGAATGCCTCTTCTTTTCACTGGTTTATGTTGCCTTCAATAAAGCTTCTCTGAGCAAATAGGTAGGACTGTCAGTTAAGTTCAAGCCAGAATCGAGGCAGAAGTATGCCCAAGGGTGACGAACGCCTTGTCGGACACTTTGCTGTGGCTTTTACCAGTCAGCCACCAGAAGAAAACCCACCCAGAGCCAGCTGAAATCAGCCTGGGCCATAATGAGCCAACACCTTTTAGGTTGAGAAAGCCTCTGTTGTTGGCTCCAGTTGACATCAAGAGAACAAGTCAGGAATGAGGAACCAGGAAACCACTGGGAGAAGATTTTGCCACCTGGACCGTTTCCTGGAATATAATAGTTAAATAAGGCAAGCCCTGATAACTCTTACAGATCTGTGTGTGTGCATGTGTGTATCATTTTAAAGGAAGCCTTTTCAAGCATGTCAGACTCAAGACTTAAGCGAAAGATACCTTCAGCTTTGGGGACACCATCCTTGTGGACAGCAGCCATCTCCTCTCTTGGAGGCACCTTCAGGTAGCATACCTGTCCAGCAGGAATACTCTGTCAAGATGCATTAGTGTCATCTGGAAGAACGCTGCCTGTGGTTCCCTCCTCAGATTAGAAAGAGGGAAGCTGAACACCTCCAAGATATCTTGGGAATGACATTTAAAAATCCACAGCTGTCCTGGGTGATCCTGGAGCCTGAGCACATTTGGAGCACACGTTATTTATGTCAGCAATCTCTGTCAGTGCTACATCTGGGGATGAAGAATCAAACCCCGACAAATTTAATTAAGGCTCATCACATAGATGAAATTGAGATGCTAGACGAGGCAATTTGTAATGGTTAGAAAATGCCTTTCTAAGTCCCACCTAATGCATTGGTTTCTCAGCATCTCCCAGAAAACGCTCTCACCAGATACACCCCAGAGAGAGGGCACCTTTTAGAGGTTCAGGGACCACATAAAGCTTGGTGATGGATGTTTTCCTCGGGGCGATTATGGTTCTTTAGTCTAATAGCTCCCCTATTCATACCATATTAAGGGCTTAATAAGAACTGAAAAGGTGCTGGTAGCTTTAAAAGCTGACGCAAACGCAAGGGCTCTGTAGAAAACATAATATCCCTGGGAAAATAGATAGTATAAAACCATAAACAAAACACAGCTCACCAATGCATTGATAAAAGCCAAACTGGTATTACAGCCTGCTGAGAAAGAAGGCTCATTCCTGGTAGGGACACTTGTATATTTTGGGGGTAGGTTGGAAACCAGGAGAGCGAGAATGCCTTCTTGTTGGGACTTGTGGTAGAACCTATGTAGGGCATGCCAAGCCCTTCCCCTCATTAACTATTTGACTCTTCCTACAGGCTCAAACATATTACCTGAGCAGTTGCGAAATGAGGAGAGTTGTGGGACAAAGAACACATTGTTAACTTGCAGAGTTGCACAGTTATTGCCTGGAGCACCAGGTTAAAGGAAACTGAACTGGAGGACTGGCTGGTTCTGTCAGTATACACAGCCCAGGCTAAGGCCCTGATCCTGAGAAACTTGCTGGGTTCCTGCCCTTTGATTCAGAGAAAGCAGCCTTCCAGCTGGGGCAGACTCCCTCCCCCACAGAAAATAAAATAAAGTCAATAGCACATAAAAATTCTTTGTACTTTTTTCAGAGCCTTTCATCTGCTGAGCTCAAAGGACCATGCGGGTATTAACTCTGGGTGTACCCTTAGTGGTAGGTGGAGAGTTTGCTTGTCCTTCTGTTTTATGGATGGGGACCTGAGATATGTAGAGGTTAAACAGTTTGACCAGGGTCACACAGTTGGTTTGGGGTGGAGCTGGGAAGAGAAATCAGGTTTTCTAATTTTTAGTCTAGTGCCCCCTGCAGACTATATTGAGAGATGCAGTTGGTAAAGAAAAAAAAAAAAAAAAAAGAAACATAGAAATGGAATCACACATTAAGATCACACACACACACACACACACACACACACAAATTGAAATTATGTTTGCCAATGTCCTCATTTCTCACATGAGGAGACGAAGCTTGGGAAATTTCCTGTGATACTCCAAGGTCAAACATTTAGCTCGTCACAGAGCAGAGTTTAGAATCTGGGCTCTTAACTTCCAGTTTAAGGTGGTTTCCACTTTATTGTCCTGTGGTTTCTTTATCTATGTCACCTTTGCAAACTTTAGAGTTGTTGTTGTTATTCAGGTGCTAAGTCATATCTAACTCTTTGTGATCTCACGGTCACAATAGCCCAGTAGGCCCCACTGTCCTCCACTTTCTCCCAGAGTTTGCTCAGATTCATATCCATTGAGTCAGTGATGCTATCTAACCATCTCATCCTCTGCTATCCCCTTCTCCTTTTGCCTTCAGTCTTTTTCCATGAGTTGGCTGTTTGAATCAGAACTTTAGAGTACCTAGCAATTTAATTGGTGTTCGAGAACTTTTGATAGTGATTTGATAGTCTTATACTAGCTATCACCTTCCCTATGCCTTTGTATTCATTTTTTAGCATTCAGTTCAAGACCCAGAACATCTGAGAAGCTCTATGTGATCACCTCCAAGCAGCTCTACCCTCTGCCTTTTGAATCCCACGTGTGCCCTGGCATCAGACATAATGTCCTACTCTGGTTGTCCCTGCCTCTCCTCTTGATCTCCAGCCTCCACCGGCTATGTTCCTACAATGCTTCATATCTAACTCTGCCAAAGCATGTGAATCATCGGTCATGGCCCATAATGCACTTGTGTCTCTTCCCCAGCCGACCTTTTATATGCACTGAATCATAGAACCTTGCAGCAATTTTGAGTTGCCAATTCAAACTCCTTTTTAAGAAATAAAGAGAGATGTAGAATAACTTTACTGCTGGTGAGTCACTTAGAAGCCAAGTCTTTTACACTGCAATTTCGTGCTCTTTCTACCTCACCTTGCCGCCTCTTCTGAGAGCACTAACCATGTGGTTTTCTTTCTTTCTTTCTTTCTTTCTTTCTTTTTTCTCTCCCACCTCCACAGGGACATGTACAATGATCACTGATGAAATTCTGATTGCTCTGAAAGGAAATGGATCAAAACACACCACCTGATACTACTGATCATGAACCACAGTTTTTGTTGTGTCTGCGTCCTATGTCCACACATGTGGGTGAATGTGTGTGTCCCATACATCTGCAAAGCTTCTCAACTATTCAAATTACATCTTTGAACCCCTGCTTTCATGGCAAACCACGGAAAAGGCATAGACAGTGATTATAATGGGGGATGTGGAGGTGGAAGTGTCTTAGTCATTTGGGAAGATTTTCCCAACCATTCCTTCTCTCATAAATTATAATATGGCCTCCAAAGTCTTCTTTAGGTGAAAATCACAGGGAGGAGGTATATTGGCTCAAATAACACTAACTGCTGCAACAAATAGACTCCATGTATATAGAGGCTCACACTTGCTAGAGTCTTATCTAGTATTCAACATAACAGTCCTGGAGATGGGTGAACATGTTATCAGGGGCATCCCAGGTGGCACTAGCGGTAAAGAACCTGCCTGCCAATGCAGGAGACGTAAGAGATGCGGGTTCAATCCCTGGGTTGGGAAGATCCCCTGGAGGAGGCCATGGCAACCAACTCCAGTGTTCTAGCTGGAAAATCTGATGGACAGGGGAGCCTGGCTGGCTATGGTCCTTGGGGTTGCAAAGAGTTGGATTCAACTGAATTGATTTAGCAGGCACTACGCCATGTATTTACCGAGGGACAGTCTCACAAAACTCTGCATTCTTAACACTTGTGTCCATGGTTGCAGGATAGTCCCCATTCCAGTCAATCACAAAGGGAAAAGGGCTTGGAAAAGCAAGCATTGGAGATTGTTACAGGCTAGACTTGGAAGTCATGTTGTATTGGACTGAAAGTCACACGACCATATCTTAACTGTAAGGGAGACTGGAAAATGCAGTTCAACTGTGTGCCCAGAAACAGATGAATTAATTTACTCTGAGCTTAGATCATTCTGTTGTGAGCACCTTTTTCATCATTCATTTGTTCATTCATTTACTCATAAACTTAACAACTGTTAATTGAGAGTCAATCATATATTAGGTATGAGAGTCACTAGACAAGAGGCAAAAGCAGACAAAACACCTGCTTTCAGGGAGTTTACAGACCAACAAAGAAAACAGATATAATTCTACTAGTCATGCAGATCAAGGTACAAGTACATTTTTGATGAGGGCTAATTTTGAAAGTAAGGCATATAGTGCTTATGAGAGCTTATAGTAGAGACTCATGGCTTAGGGTGGGTGGTCAAGGCTGACTTCCCTGAGACATGCATTCTGAACTAAGAATAGGAGTTAACCAATCAGTTGAAGTGTTGAAGTCAGGAAAGAAGCTTTCATTGCCAGTCCATAAAGCTATGTCAATACATAAAGCAACTGCTATACTGGTAGGGAGCTTCCCTGGTGGCTCAGATGGTAAAGAATCCATCTGCCAATGCAGGAGACATGGGTTTGATCCCTGGGTCAGGAAGATCCCCTGGAGAAGGAAATCACAACCCACTGCAGTGTTCTTGCCTGGAGAATCCCATAGACAAGAGGAGCCTGGTGGACTTCGGTCTATGGGGTCATAAAAAGTGGGACATGGCTGAGCAACTAAGGCACACACAGACACGTACACACACACACACACACACACACACACACACGGTAGGTAAAGAGAGATGCTTATCAACATATGGTTTAATTCCGCCAAGCAACTAGTAAATCTTGAATGAAACCAGTTGCCTATTTCTAGTCAACTGGTGGCTTTGACAGTGACCCGTGGAGAAGTCTTCTAGGTCTAGGTGATTGGCTTGAGCCAGGAGTGGATGAACAGTCTGATACTTTGCATAAGCATGCTGCCAAAGGACCCCTTTGGGCTTAGCTTCTGCTCCCTCTCCAGGGATAATGCTTGGCTGGGGGTGGTCAAGAGACTTGGGTGTGCTAAGATTAATTAAATATACATCACTGCATGGTTTCAGGCTGTTCTGCTACCTGAATTAATGTTCAAAATCTTTAGCTTGCTCTTCTTATGCACATGTTTTTGCCATGATGATGACATTTTGGTTGTGTCAATATTCACTGAATTGTAGTACGCTGTGTGTTACGGCATGTCAGGACAATATCCTACAATAACAGGGTTCAAGAAACTGGCACAATTATGAGGGAAACATAAGCCTGAGAAAAAGGGAGAGGGGAATAAAGTCATTTATTTGTAGGATAATGAGCAGGTTGTACATTTTTCTCTTCGGAAGTTGCTGGTTTCCCAGGGCTAACACCCCACAGGTAGCAGAGTCCTGAGTACTCTTTCACATGAGATGTGATCCCATCATGACTGTAAGTTGATATATATATATTATGTTTTAAAGATGTGTCCTGCCAAGAGACTAATGAGATATGATACATTTCTCCCCCTATTCCTTATTGGGGAAATGGATAAATCAACAATGGTTCCCTAATATGATATAAGTTATGGTCCATCTGTGTACAAATGGTGAGTGGGTGGTAGAGGAAAGAGCTATCTGGGACACGTTTGTGTGTGTGCATGTGTCTAGGTTTGTCTTAGGCAAGACTTCATAGAGAAGACACCATGGAAACCTGATCTTGAATGCTGGATGAGAATTTGATGGAGGTGGGTTGGAGGATTTGCAGGCAAAGTGAACCTTGTAAGAGAAATCACAGCTGTGAGAGGCCAGGGAGTATTTGGGAACAGAAGTCTTAGCGTGGCTTGTGTAGAGTATGTGTGTGCTCAGTCACATCCAACTCTTTGTGGCTCCAAGCTCCTCTGTCTATGGGATCTTCCAGGCAGGAATACTGGGATGGGTTGCCATTTCCTATTCCAGGGGATCTTCCTGCTCCAGGAATCGAACCCTGGATTCATTACCACTGAGCTACCTGGGAAGCCCTGGTCTAGAGTAGGTGCTTCCTGTTTTTAAATGAATCAGTGAAAAGACAAATGGATGACTTCAGTGGTAGAAGAGGTTAAACTTTGCGACTGTTCTGGTATGCATGGCCAAGGAGGATGATTTTTATTAATATCTTGTGAGCAATGGGAACCCATTGTACTTTTTGAACAAAGATAAAATATTATATGATTATTGGATCAGAAAACATTACAATCATATTCTTGCAACTGTATGGAGGGTGCAATAGAGGTGATTAGCTACACAGAGATCCAGGCAAGAGAGGCAGTGAGGATTAAGAGGAGGAGGAGGACGTGAGATTTACCTGTAGGAAGAATTCAAAGGAGCAAAATAAATACAGAGGATAAAGGAAGTTGCAATCAGAGTTTGATCTCATTAGGCAGTGGTTTGTAAAGTATGACCCAGAGCATTTAACATTTGACCTTGTGTCTTACAGTTGTACCCAGGGGAAGTAAAAATTTAGACCTTTTCTGTGTGTCACCACTTATCTGTCAAATAGGAAACCTTAATTGGATTCTAAATTTTAGAAAGGAACAAAGTCAGTATTTAGAAAATACCAAGAGATCGTGTGTGCTTACGGTTACAATACTTAGAAAATACATTTTGAAATCTGTTTGCAGGTCAGGAAGCAACAGTTAGAACTGGACATGGAACAACAGACTGGTTCCAAATAGGAAAAGGAGTACATCAAGGCTGTATATTGTCATTCTGCTTATTTAACTTATATGCAGAGTACATCATGAGAAACGCTGGACTGGAAGAAACACAAGCTGGAATCAAGATTGCCAGGAGAAATATCAATAACCTCAGATATGCAGAGGACACCATCCTTATGGCAGAAGGTGAAGAGGAACTAAAAAGCCTCCTGATGAAAGTGAAAGAGGAGACTGAAAATGTTGGCTTAAAGCTCAACATTCAGAAAAAGGAGATTGTGGTATCTGGTCCCATCACTTCATGGGAAATAGATGGGGAAACAGTGGAAACAGTGTCAGACTTTATTTTTTTGGGCTCCAAAATCACTGCAGATGGTGACTGCAGCCATGAAATTAAAAGACACTTACTCCTTGGAAGAAAAGTTATGACCAACCTAGAGAGTATATTCAAAAGCAGAGACATTACTTTGCCGACTAAGGTCCATCTAGTCAAGGCTATGGTTTTCCCAATGGTCATGTATGGATGTGAGAGTTGGACTGTGAAGAAGGCTGAGGGCCAAAGAATTGATGCTTTTGAACTGTGGTGTTGGAGAAGACTCTTGAGAGTCCCTTGGACTGCAAGGAGATCCAACCTGTCCATTCTGAAGGAGATCAGCCCTGGGATTTCTTTGTAAGGAATGATGCTAAAGCTGAAGCTCCAGTACTTTGGCCACCTCATGTGAAGAGTTGACTCATTGGAAAAGACTCTGATGCTGGGAGGGATTGGGGGCAGGAGGAGAAGGGGATGACCGAGGATGAGGTGGCTGGATGGTATCACGGACTCGATGGACGTGAGTCTGAGTGAACTCCGGGAGACGGTGATGGACAGGGAGGCCTGGCGTGCTGCGATTCGTGGGGTCACAAAGAGTTGGACATGACTGAGCAACTGAACTGAACTGAACTGAACAGAGGGACAAGGAGTCTAGGGAAATAAAACTCTTTTTACTAAAACTCATTCAGTGCTGGAGTTTATTCAGAGGACAGTGAAATGCCTATGAAGAGAAATAGGGATCACTCACTCACAGGTCTTATTCCACTAAACTAGTTTGGCTTTTGACAGTGGCTAGGAAAGGGCTAATACTGGGGGTGGAGGTGGGGCATATGGAATCAGAAGCATCTCCATCTATCATCCATGGTCCATTGATCTTATATTTTTGCTATCTCCATGATTTCTTCTTTTTGAATTGGCAGTTAAAAGTAGCAGAAGGAAATTGGAGCCCATGCAGTTTTTGCCTCACAGGTTTAACCTTTGACTTTATTTATGCCTCAAATTTTCTATTTAGCAGATATTTGTTGCCTTACACTTTGTTTCAAGAAATGTCCTGGCATTGAAATCAGACTCTGCCCTTGGCTGTGCAGCTCTGATTCTTGTTGACAGTCCTGAGCCCTTCCCAGAGCAGGTCAAACTTCTGTGTGTGGAGTTGTTCACTCTTTTCCCTCTTTGCTGCTGTAAGGCTTTTGGAACCAGTCTCCCATTTATTACCACCTCCTCATCATTGCTCCTTTAACACCTGGGCTAAGTCAAGCTATCACCCACAAGGAAGACCTGATTTCAGGGGAAAGAATCTGAGCTTTGGGTCAGCAGCCTTATTCTGTCCATTGGCAGCAAAATGATGTTGAGAAATTATTTAACCATCATGGCCCCAGTAAAATGGGACTAAAAATCAACTTCCTCTAAAGTTTGTTGTGATATACTGGCCACATAGTGAATGCTCAGTAAATGCTGGCTATTTTCAATTGTATAATTACAAGGACTTCAGGTGTGAGAGAGAGCCCTGGGGGTAGGGATAGGTGGAGAGAGTATTTTCACTAAAGAGGAAGAGGAATTAAACTTACATCTTGAAGGATGAGAAGATATGACAGGGTAGAGCTGGTTCCTTGGCTGGGACTGACAGTTGAGAGCCTCCTCTTGGACTGAGGGCTGGGGGCAGTATATATTCAGAGATGCCAGGCATAGATCTGTCCTCTTCTGGGATATGATTTCCGTGGTCAATGCCACGAAGCTCAGAATGTTGGGTTCTCCAGATGCGGCTTGGGGAGGCTGGGCTGCAGTCTGTCTCCATCTCCACCACCTCTCTTCTCCCAACACATGTCTTCTCCCAGTTTGTTCCTCCTTGCCATCTCTCAGTGGGTTCAAACACAAAACTCTTGGACCTTAAAATATGGGTGTGAGTTATTAGTTTGCTTTCACCATAGCTTTGAGTTGCTGACTTAGAGTTGCCTAATGATCTTCTTTCCTCTCTTCCTCTTTTCTTCCCTCCTCCACTTCCTGCTTTCCTTCCTCCCTCTTGTCCTTTTTGGGACAGCGAACTTTAATACAATGAGCCACACTGGCTTTGAATTCCACCTGAGTAAGTTTAAATTCCAGCTCTCCCATATAAGCGTGTGTCACGTTTCCAAACATGAGTTTCCTCCTCTGTAAAATAAGATAAACAATTATACTTACATCATAGAAATCTCAGGAAGATTAAATGCACTCATGTATGTCAAGTATTAGCATTTCTGGCCTTGAATAAAAGCTTAATTAATATCTCCCTTAGTTATTACACAAAAGGCATTTGTTGAAAATTATGCAAAGCTCTCTATATATTTATATATGTGTATGTGCATATACAGACATATACAAATTATATAAATATGTATAAATGCAATTAGGAAGATATAGGAGAAGAGTTGTGGATCTAGGAGAAGACCACTGAAATCCCCAAGCAACAGGTTCTAGCAAATGGAACCTCAAGTGTTTGTTCACTCTCTACCCTCCCCACACAGTATGAAATGCCATACTGATACTGCTTCTTTTAAAACCACTACTGATGCTCTGTGGCCACAAACACCCTAAAGCATTGCCTGAATCTTCCTTTCTGCTTCTCCTTCCCACTGCAAAGCCCCTCACAGTGTCTGCAGCAAGGGAAACTTAACACAGATTTCCCCAACTGCATGTACTGAGACAGAAATAAGTAGGTGTCAAATTGTGCAAGGCTTTGTTTGGTCATCTCAGTTAGAAGGCCAAGATTAGAGCACTGCCTTCAAATTCTCCAGTATTTGCCAGTAGAACTCAATCAAAGCTCCCCCAACCTGCCCAATGCCTGTGGTGGTCCAGTGGGAGCATAACCAATGAAGTCTTTTAGCCACATGAATGGTGAGGTCCAACCAAAATCACCATTGAAGAATAATCTGTATTGAGTATGAATTACTTTATACTAAGACATGAGCTATACTCCTTAAGCAGGAATGACCTTGCCTGTCTTATTCACTGTTATATCCTTTCTGGGCAGCACAGCCCTTGACATTTGATGACTGTCAATAAACACTAGTGAATCAATGAAAAGATCAATGGGTGGCTATAGGAAAAGGAACTGGCTTAACAAGAACTGCGAAACTTTATGGAATGTTTGTGTGCCAGAAGCTTTAATATATATTAATTTATTTAATCCAAACAAAAAGAAATTATGGTAGGCTTTATTTTATTTTGTTTGTTTGTTCTTTTTGTTTATTTAGGTTAGTTTTGGCCATGCTGTACAACTTGGCAGGATCTTAGTTCCCTAACCAGGGATGGAACCTGTGACTCTTGCACTGGAAGCATGAAGTCTTACGATTGAACCACCAGAGAAGTCCCTAGTAGGCTTTATTTTTATTTCCATTTTCAAGATGACAAAACTAAAGCTTGGAAAAGTTAAATCCCAAGGCCAAGACCATACAACCAGCTCTGTTGCTTTTCATGATCATAATATACAGTATTAAATGCTTACTTTGGGCTTTCACCAAATAGTAACAGAAAAACATTGAACTTTGGCATTTCTATTTAGCATAAAGCTCATTAAATAGTCCAGTGGTTCCACAATCAGGGTTTCGTATTCCATAAGACTCTGCCTCAGTTTATCCATTTGGAAGTAGAAATGATGAAGCCTGCTTTTTTTCTGGGAGGTTATGAGATTTAATTAGGGTAATGGCTATTGAAATGCTTTGAAGTTAGAAATTGCTTATTAATATCAGGGCTCATGATTATGTTTCCAAATAGGACATCCTTGTCTTTAAAGCCAGTTGCCTGGGATGAGCCTCAAGGTTTCCCTTAGGGAACGTTAAAGGGAACATTCACTTTGGATGCCTAATTCAGCCCATATGGTTTTGCAGTGATTCCATAAGTGAGGAGGAGAGCAAATAATCCCATCTCTTTAACTTTCAAGTGTGGGAACATTAGAGTTTGCTCCTTAATGATTATAACATTCAGGAATGTTGGCACCTTTTCTTCCTGACTTCACGTTATGAAACCCAGGGAGTGTTGAGTAACAGGATGTACATTCATGCCATTTTCAGTTTCATTGGGGGTTCATTTTGGGAAACCTTTCTTCAAGCAAGATCTTCAGTGGTTAGACACAGAACAGCCCTTTAACCTCAGGGCTGTTGCCTCCAATGCGGTGTAAAGGTCCTGGTGTGTGGAGTAAGAGTTGGATCTTGCTCCTCGTCAGTTAGGAGCCATTGTTTGCAAATGTGTTCCCCGATGGAAAAGGATTAGATCCCGGACAGTAGGGAACATTACGTTCGTATTGCAACATTTTGGTACGATCTGGTCTTGAGGCTGATGGGGATTTGATAAAGAATTCTTCTTGGCTGAAAGTGTCATCACTGGGCTTAGCATATTATCATATCCTACCCCACCCCCATTCACACTGCAAGGCAAGATTTAGAGAAACCCCTCTGGCTCTGCTGGAGTGGCCTCCGGGCTGGAGGAAGACCACAGGACTCTGATCAGAAATCTGATTTTGCCTCCCTTACGCATTACCTAGGGCAGGTTGCTTTAATTCTGTAGCTTAAGTTTTCTCATGGGAAAGTCAGGATCATAATTCTTGATTCTCTTTATCACCCAGGATATTGTGATTATAAAATCAATCTATCTTGGGATTTCCCTGGTGGTGCAGTGGTTAAGATGTCACACTTCCACTGCAGAGGGTGCCGTTTTGATCCCTGCTCAGGAAACTAAGATCTCACATGCCACATGAAAAAGTAAAAAAAAAAATTGACTATTAAAAAAAAAATCAATCTGTATCTATCTCTAGCTATTACCCTATTTATTGATATACAGTAGATAGACTGATAGATTGATAGAAATATAGGAATGTATAGAAATGGAAGGTAGACTAGCATGATGACCGTGACAGAGATTCTAATTTTGCATGGCCCTGGGAAAGTTGCTTAACTTTTGTCTCAGTTGCTTCCTCTGGAAAGAGATAAAAATGACAATATCCACCTCAGAGTGTTATGAATATTAAATGAGATGATTTATCTTGAAGCACTTAGTTCAAAACCTGGCACATTGCAAGCTCTCACTAAATACTAGCTCATGGTCAACAGCTTCATTGTTAAGAGAATGATTAGAAAATTATAAAAGGTTATACACACACAGAAAGTATAACCATATTTTAAATTTACTCTTTATTTTGGCAAAAAGCAGTCCTGAGGCTTACAAATTGTCCTTCGGAAAAATGAATTATTCACCAGGTTATTGGCCTCAGCACATTTCATCCTCAGCAGGAATAAAAGAAGTGAAAAATCTGCTAGCTGCAGCTGTGGCCCACTTACGGGGGTGCACTTGAGGAAATTCAGCACAGTGAGAACCTGGCTGTGACTGTTTCTTGTGAGGTCAATGTCTTTTGCAGAAGTGGATCAATGTTGAAAACATGCCTGGAAAGTGAATCTCTGCAAATTGAAAGCTATCTTCTTATGAAGTTTCCATATAAATGTACAAATATGTTCATCCAGAAACTGGGACATATAATCACACTGGGAAACTTAGCTGATATTTCTAGTCACTTCTTCAATAGAAGAAATGATAAGTATCTGCTAATAACATGACCCATCATTGTGAAAGAACTGAGTTTTCCTTTCAAGGTGGTAGCTTGAAATCTGAGAGAGGTAATTCACGCTGAAAGAACATCCGAGTCACCTATGGATGTTTAAAAGAATATAAGTGTCCAGTCTTATCCCTTGTGCTTCTGATTCATATAGGTCTGGATGAAGCCCCAAATTTTTATTTTTTGATTTATTTTAGCTCTACATAGGATATTTATGTGGGCTTTACTGGTGACTCAGTGGTAAAAAATCTGCATGCTATGCAGGAGCCACAGGAGATGCAGGTTCAATCCCTAGGTTGGGAAGATCCCCTGGAGGAAGGCATGACAACCCACTCCAGTATTCTTGCCTGGGGAATACCATGGACAGAAGAGCCTAGCAGCCTATGTCTATGGGTTCGCAAAAAGATTGTGACTGAAGTGACTGAGCATGCACCCATGTGGGATTTTTATGTACAAGTGAGAACCACTGGAAGGAAGACAGTGGCATACTAATTGAATATTAATAGAAGTCAATATGAGGTTCAATAACCTCAGATATGCAGATGACACCACCCTTATGGCAGAAAGTGAAGAGGAACTAAAAAGCCTCTTGATGAAAGTGAAAGAGGAGAGTGAAAAAGTTGGCTTAAAGCTCAACATTCAGAAAACGAAGATCGTGGCATCTGGTCCTATCACTTCATGGGAAATAGATGGGGAAACAGTAGAAACAGTGTCAGACTTTATTTTTTGGGGCTCCAAAATCACTGCAGATGGTGACTGCAGCCATGAAATTAAAAGACGCTTACTCCTTGGAAGAAAAGTTATGACCAACCTAGATAGCATATTCAAAAGCAGAGACATTACTTTGCCAACTAAGGTCCGTCTAGTCAAGGCTATGGTTTTCCCAGTGGTCATGTATGGATGTGAGAGTTGGACTGTGAAGAAGGCTGAGCGCTGAAGAATTGATGATTTTGAACTGTGGTGTTGGAGAAGACTCTTGAGAGTCCCTTGGACTGCAAGGAGATCCAACCTGTCCATTCTGAAGGAGATCAGCCCTGGGATTTCTTTGTAAGGAATGATGCTAAAGCTGAAACTCCAGTACTTTGGCCACCTCATGCGAAGAGTTGACTCATTGGAAAAGACTGTGATGCTGGGAGGGATTGGGGGTAGGAGGAGAAGGGGATGACCGAGGATGAGATGGCTGGATGGCATCACTGACTCGATGGACATGAGTCTGAGTGAACTCCCGGAGATGGTGATGGACAGGGAGGCCTGGCGTGCTGCGATTCATGGGGTCTCAAAGAGTCGGACACAACTGAGCGACTGAACTAAACTGAGCTTAGAAGTCAATCATTGATTTAATAATAATTCAACTCTTATTCCTCTGCCTTGATTTATACCCACATTTGGTTGTTCGCATCCTGTTTTCTAGCTCTTATTTTAGTACTGATTTTTCTTCCTGCATAAACCTAATGAGAAGAAGATGTGGTTGGAGCAGGAAAGGGACAGGTGGCACGTACGAAGAAACGGAAAAGGGAGAATCCTAGTTAGAACACACAGAAGAGTTTAAAGAATATGAAACAAGGCTGCCTTTTTGGGACAAAGAAGAGTAAGGAATTCTGAAGAGAGAGTTTCCAGACAATGACTATGCAACTGCTGAGTTAGGAAGGCTTGACTTTAGAAAGATGTCCTTTTACTCGTTCAAGATTGGCAAACACATAGACACATATACTCAAAGTAGTTTCCATAAAGAGTAGAGAAGGATCAGTGTGCCGTAAATGTGACTTCCTGGGATAACCTAGTGAGCGGGCCTGTGTACTGGTGTGGTAGGCAGTACCCAAGATGGCTGCCGTCAGCGCTGCTCCTCACTTCCGGAGGGGGAACCTTAAATCTAGGCTGACAAAAGTGATTGCTTAACAAATGGAACGTGGCAGAAATGATGTTCTGTGACGTTCAAGACCAGGTCAGAAAAAGCCTTAGAGCTTCTGCCTGAATTTCTTTGAAGTTACTCCTGGGAGGTCTCAGAAGCCAGCTACCATGCAGGGAGAAACCCAAGTGAGGTGGAGATGATGAGTGTAAGTGAGTGCCCTGGTTGGCAGTCCCTGCTGAACTCTCAGCTGACAGTCACCATTAACCACCAGCCAGATGAGTGAGCCGTCACGGATGCTCATTTCTAACCCAGTCCTCCGATGATTGCAGCTACCCTAGTATCCTAGCCAACATCAGAAACACCAGAAGAGTCGCGAGTCAACTACCTGAACTGTGAGAGATAATCAAATACGTTTTCAGCTATTTTTTCATATGCAAACTGGGGGACAAAAGAGAAAAAGAAAATGATGGCCACTCTATATTTGCCGGTAATGAGGAGATACTAAATTGTTGATTTTCTGTATTTATCTATCCGCCTATCTATTTATCCATCCATCCATCCACTCATCTGTTCTTCTACCCAATATTCCATCCATCCAACTAGCCATCTAATGGTTACTGAACATCTATTCTGAAAAGAACAGTGAGAGACGCAAGTTTGTTTTTTCATTCAACAAGTATTTAATTAGAATTTACTATTGCTAGGTATTGATCAAGGCCTTGTAGACAGATGAGAAAATGAGTTGAAATCAAAGGAACCAGACAAAATCATTACCTGCTCATACTCCAGTGAAGAAAGATGGAAAATAAAAGAGGTACCTAAATAAACAAACAAATGGTGTAATTTAAGTGAATACTGTAAAGGAAATAAAACACCATTATAGAATAAGATTTTCTGAGGTAACAGGTTAGTGTAACTGTTGTATGTGTATGTAGGATTATTAGAGAAGTGTTCTTTAAGAAAGTGGCATTCAAATAGTGACCTGAATGGCAAGTACACAGCTATGTGAAAAACTGGGGTGGCAGGAACCGTTTCTCATAAGAGGAAACAGCTCTGAAAAAGACAGGAGATTTGGTGTAGGGACAACAAAAAGACCAGTGTGGTTGGAACAGCTAAATAATAGAGTGAATGGGAAAAGGGAGGATGGAGAAGTTAGAGGAAGCAGGATCATGTGGGCTATCATAGGGATTTTGAATTTAAGTAAAAATAAACTGTTAAGCTCATGCAGGATTTTAAGCAAGGGAAGAGTATGATCTGAAAGCATTTTCCATAGATGTAGCAATGTAGAGAATGAACTCTAGAGGAGAAAGAGGGGAAGTGAGGAAACCATTAGGGTGGTCTTGCAATGGTCCTGGTGAGAGCTGCCAATAATATTAGCTAGGTTGGTAGCACTGGGGGTGGTGAGAAAAGATCCTATTCAGAATGTACCTTGAAGCAGAATCAATAGAAATAGCTGATGATCTAGATGTGGAGTGTTTGGATAATGTGTGTGTGTGTGTGTGTGCGCGCGCACTCAGTTGTGACTCGTTTGTGGCCCCATGGACTGGAGCCCGCCAGGCTTCTCTGTCCATGGGATTTTCCAGGCAAGAATACTGGAGTGGGTTGCCATTTCCTCTTCCAGGGGATCTTCCTGACCCAGGGATCGAACCTGTGTCTCTTATGTCTCCTGCATTGGCAGGTGGGTTCTTTGCCACTGAGCCACCTGGGAAGCCCCATGGAAGGTTAGGAAAAGCAAAGAGTAAAGGACAATTCCTAAAATTATAGTCTTAGCAGTTGGGTGAACAGTGGTATCATTAAATGGGATGGGGTAGACTGCAAAGAAATGAGTGTGTAGTGGGAATGGGCAACTCCTCTTTTGGCCCTAGTAAGTTCACAAACATTAGGCATGCTAACGAAGGCATTGAATAGGCACGTGGAAACACAAACCTGAAAAAGGAGAGTTCTGAACTAGAGTAGTCAGCATATAGAATTTACATAGTCATTACTGTGTTTCCCCAGAAAAAGTGTAGAGTGAGAAAGCAGCCAATCACCTTATATTTTAAAGCTGCGAACAAATGATGGACCCAGCAAAAGAAATTCAAAAGAGTAGCCAAGTAGGCAAGAGCAGAACCACCTGAATATGTTGTTACAGAGCCAAGTGAAGAAGGGAGGTGTGCACAATGAAGTGTCAAACAATGCTTAGAAGTTAGCCATGGGCAGATAGGGAATACCCACTGGACTGGGCAGAATGGAATTTGTGAGCTTGACAAGAGTCGTTTCTTTGGGGGTGTTGGAGACAAAATCCTGATAAAAGAAGGTTAAAGAGAGGAAGGGGAGGTGAATTGGAGACAAATAGTAGAGTTTACACTTTTAGTAAGTTTATCTAAAAGGAGAAAAAAATGGGGCAGTAGTTGCAGGGGAACATGGGGTGAAGGGAGATACATATTTTATTGGATGGGAGAAATTATAGTATGTGCTTGTGTGTGCTAAGTTGCTTCAGTCATGTCCGACTCTTTGTAACCCTATGGACTGAAGCCCACCAGGCTTTTCAGTCCATTGGATTCTCCAGGCAAGAATAGTGGAGTGAGTTGCCATGCCCTCTAATAGGGGATCTTCTCGACCCAGGGATCAGGCCCGAGTCTCTCATGTCTCCTGCGTTGGAGATGTGTGTGTGTGTGTGTGTGTGTGTGTGTTTCTTTTTACCACTAGTGCCACCTGGGAAGTCCAAATTATAGTATGTTTATATGTTAATTGGAATAATCCAAGAAAAGGGAGAAATGCTTGGTATAAGTCAGGTGAGATCATTTAAAATGCAAAATTATTGAGTTGATAACAGGGGGTGGAGTCTAGAACATAAGTCATGAGGTTGGCTGAGGTAGAAGCAGAAACTATATGTGTTAATAGGTAGGAAGGCAATGTATGCAGGAGCAGAAACAAGCAAGCTTACATTTTGTTGATGAGAAGAATTAGTTCTTATCTGAATGACTGAACTGAACTGATCTAATCTGGAGGTACTCAATGCTTTGTAGGGAAGTTCAAATAAGTTTCCAGGGAGATGGAGAGTACGAAGGGGTTACAGATGAAATAATATGGAAATCAGAAGAAAGAGACAGATGCTGCTTCCATGACGGGATTTAGAAAATACATTTTTTATTGGAGGATAATTGCTTTACAATATCGTGCTTGTTTCTGCCATACATGCATTATTTAATTTCTCAAGTTTAAAAAATCTCACTTAAATTCAAAGTTCTTTAAATTGAGCCTATCTGTAGTAGTAGTTACTGAATTTTTTCCTCTGCCTTCCCAACATACATACATACATGTGTACAGACATCCCCACAACCACACACAACCTGCCCTTCTGCCCCCAAAGTGGGCATCTGATGCTGTCTGGGCCAATTATAATACCCCATACTCCAGATCTTTGGGACTGGACCAGGAATGAGCATATGACCTAAGCCAAACCATTAGCACTTTTCCCTGTGGTCATTTCAGAGAGAAACTGGAGGCAAGGATCTGTTTTTCTCTCTTTACCCAAGAATGCAATTTTGAGGCAGCCTCTGGTTGTGCTCTCTACTGCATAGAAGCCCATCTTAGTGGATGTGAATGAGGTCAGCACACTGATAGAATGTGTATGTCTTGAGTGCCCACACTCAGGAAAGGTTCTCATGTCAGAGTCTTTACAGCAGAGCCACCAAGGAAATTATATTTCCCTGTACTGTATAATAATACATCCTTATTTTACATATAGTAGTGTGTCTTAATCGCCTATCCTTCTTCCCTCTGCTTTTTCCCTCTTCCCTTCTCCCCATTGGTTTCCATTAATTTGTTCTCTGTATCTGTGAGTCCGTTTCTGTTTTGTTATACTCATTTGTTTGGCTCTTAAGTTTTCATGTATAAGTGATGGCACAGGGTATTTGTCTTTGTCTGACTTATTTCACTCCTGCTGGTTTGCTCAGTATTGTGACTGGTTAGGCCTCCCCATGCAGCCCCTCACCCTTTATAGCAGAGTCTGCATTCTCAGGGAATTCAGCCTCAGGATGGCAGAGCTGAATATAGAACCTGCCAAGCAGAGATTCAACCTTGTTTACATTCTTGCTGTCGGCTCATGAAGAAGCGGTTGTGTACTTCAGCCATTATCTGAACCAAAAATAACACAAGAAAATGATTAATTTCAGCTAAAAATAGGCAGGCGCTCACTCTGTGAGCCATGATAATCAGGTTCTGCATTGATTGTACCGCAGCTCTGGGGTGGAAACTGCAAACCAAAGTGAGGAGCTAATTCAAGTCCATAGCCATCATCTGCTTTTTCTTTTCTTTCTCCTCTTTCCTCTCCTGTCTCTTTCTACCTTGTTCTTATTTTTCTTCTTTTCCCCTTCCATTTCTTCCTTTTCTGCATGCTTCTTTCCTCTCCCACTTTCTCCCTTCTCCTTCTTGAAATGCTACTCTCCCCTGCCAACCCATTTCACAGCCACCAGTGTCACCCCTCTTCAGTCTACAGTGGATCCATTCAGCTGTCTAGAGCACAGTTTCCAACAGCAGTATCTGTGTCTACTAGTGGTGCAAGATACGATGTTACATGGAATAAGGATGATGTGTAGGTGTGTAAGTGATGGCATTCATGCTTACTGTGAGGAATCCATTATTTAAATGTTTTAATTTTTTAAGAGAAAAATAGTACACTTAACTATCATTTCATGGATGTTAATGTTTAAGATGGGATGAAAGTTAGTATTCAAGCCAAAAACAGTATCTCAATTTAAAGAGAAAGTGTTGTGTGTGTGTGTGTGGGGGGGGTATGTGTGTGTGTGTGTGTATGTTTTATGTGCTGTGCTCAGTTGATTATCCAATTCTTTGCAACCCCATGGACTGTAACCTGCCAGGCTCCTCACTCCATGGGATTCTCCAGGCAAGAATACTGGAGCTGGTTGCCATTTCCTCCTCCAGGGCTTCTTCCTGACTCAGTGATCAAACTCGTGTCTCCTGTGTCTCCTCAACTGGCAAGCAGATTTTTTTTTTTTCCTTCACCATGTTGTTTATCACTGTGCCACCTGGGAAGCCAGGTAAACTCACACTCACACACACACAAACAAAATCACTTTGCTGTACACCTGAAATTGACACAATATTGTAATTCAAATATCCTTTCATTTTTTTTAAAAGGGGAGAATAAGAGAAAATTAAGTAAGTCAAGTAAATACTGCCTTATATTAGGATGAACTACATGAAACTTGAAAGTTGGCCTTTTTTGACTTACAAAAATGTCAATTTCATATGATTTCATCCAATAGAATAAAACCCACGTTCCTCAGCATCTGGCAAAGTCCCCTTCTGTCTGGCCCTGATTTATCTTTCAATTTTGAGTTTCCAATTTTACCCTGGATGAACCCTCTGTTTTAATTAGGTCAGCAAATATTTACCAAGGGCCAACTGCAAACTCGGCAATGAGCTAGGTCTTAGCACTGCAGGGATGATGTGAAATCAAAAATTTCCATTCTGAAGGAGCTGGCCCATGAGCAGGAGACAGATGCATGGTTTCAGAAAAATATAAGTATTAAGATGTAGATTTCAACTGGTACTGCCCATTTAGAGCTATTTGGAAAAATGCATGGAGATTTCTGGTCGTCACAACAATTGGGAATATATTTAGATATTTAGGGAGTGGGAATCAGACATGATAATTTTCCTGCCATGCATGAGATGGTCCTACTGGATTGCTCTATGATGAACTGACTCATTCCAAATATCAATAGCTACCCCATAGGAGACAATGATGGGAGGTACTGGGGGCCACAAAGAAGCAAGGAGAAGGGGCATCGTATCATATCAGGGAGTTCAGAGAAGTCCTTATGGAGGAGGTGGCGATGTGCTAAGTCTGAAGGAGGAACATCTGGTTTGTGAACCCAAGTGAAAAAGGCCTTCAAAGAGGCAGAAGAAAAACGCAAATTATCTTGGGAGGTTAAGTCAGCTCAGCACCTGTTGTTTTCTCACCTTACTTCTACTGTATCCTGGGTTTAGGCACATCCATTCCCTGGGAGATTTTACCTCAGTCTTCAGAAATTGTTTCCATCTTTCAATAAGTGCCTCGTATCCTACTTTTGGGCTTCCCATGTGTCCCTAATTGCAAAGAACCTGCCTGCCAGTGAGGGAGAGGTAAGAGACTCAGGCTCAACCCCTGGGTTGGGAAGATCCCTGGAGGAAGGCATGGCAACCCACTCCAGTATTCTTGCCTGGAGAATCTTCACGGACTGAGGAGCCTGGTGGGCACACAGTCCATGGGGTCACAGAGAGTCAGACACGACTGAAGGGAGTTAACACACACACATGCATCCTACTTTCTTTATTCAGTTCAGTTCAGTTGCTCGCTTGTGTCCGACTCTTTATGAACCCATGAATTGCAGCACACCAGGCCTCCCTGTCCATCACCAATTCCCGGAGTTCACTCAAACTCACGTCTATCGAGTCAGTGATGCCATCCAGCCATCTCATCCTCTGTCGTCCCCTTCTCCTCCTGCCCCCAATCCCTCCCAGTATCAGAGACTTTTCCAATGAGTCAACTCTTTGCATGAGGTGGCCAAAGTACTGGAGTTTCAGCTTTAGCATCATTCTTTCCAAAGAACACCCAGGACTGATCTCCTTTAGAATGGACAGGTTGGATCTCCTTGCAGTCCAAGGGACTCTCAAGAGTCTTCTCCAACACCACAGTTCAAAAGCATCAGTTCTTCACAGTCCAACTCTCACATCCATACATGACCACTGGAAAAACCGTAGCCTTGACTAAATGAACCTTTGTTGGCAAAGTAATGTCTCTGCTTTTGAATATGCTATCTAGGTTGGTCATAACTTTCCTTCCAAGGAGTAAGCGTCTTTTAATTTCATGGCTGCAGTCACCATCTGCATTGATTTTTGGAGCCCCCAAAAGTAAAGTCTGACACTTTTTCCACTGTTTCCCCATCTATTTCCCTTGAAGTCATAGGACCAGATGTCATGATCTTCATTTTCTGAATGTTGAGCTTTAAGCCAACTTTTTTAAAAAAGTATTATTATTATTATTTTTTTATTTTTATTTTTACTTTATTTTACTTTACAATATGGTATTGGTTTTGCCATACATTGACATGAATCCACCACAGGTATACATGAGTTCCCAATCCTGAACCCCCCCCAACTCCCACCCCATATCATCTCTCTGGATCATCCCCGTGCACCAGCCCCGAGCATCCTGTATCCTGTATCGAACATATACTGGCGTTTCTTACATGATAGCATATATGTTTCAATGCCATTCTCCCAAATCATCCCACCCTCTCCCTCTCCCTCAGAGTCCAAAAGTCCGTTCTATACATCTGTGTCTCCTTTGCTGTCTCGCATACAGGGTTATCATTACCATCTTTCTAAATTCCATATATATGTGTTAGTATACTGTATTGGTGTTTTTCTTTCTGGCTTACTTCACTCTGTATAATTGGCTCCAGTTTCATCCACCTCATTAGAACTGATTCAAATGTATTCTTTTTAATGGCTGAGTAATACTCCACTGTGTATATATACCACAGCTTTCTTATCCATTCATCTGCTGATGGACATCTAGGTTGTTTCCGTGTCCTGTAAGCCAGCTTTTTCACTCTCCTCTTTCGCTTTCATCAAGAGGCTTTTTAGTTCCTCTTCACTTTCTGCCATAAGGGTGGTGTCATCTGCATATCTGAGGTTATTGATATTTCTCCCAGCAATCTTGATTCCAGCTTGTGCTTCTTCCAGCCCAGTGTTTCTCATGGTGTACTCTGCATATAAGTCAAATAAGCAGGGTGACAATATACAGCCTTGACGTACTCCTTTTCCGATTTGGAACCAGTCTGTTGTTCCATGTCCAGTTCTAACTGTTGCTTCCTGACCTGCATACACATTTCTCAACATGCAGGTCAGGTGGTCTGGTATTCCCATCTCTTTCAGAGTTTTCCACAGTTTCTTGTGATCCACACAGTCAAAGGCTTTGGCATAGTCAATAAAGCAGAAATAGATGTTTTTCTGGATCTCTCTTGCTTTTTCAATAATCCAGTGGATGTTGGCAATTTGAGCTCTGATTGTTCTGCCTTTTCTAAAACCAGCTTGAACATCTGGAAGTTCACGGTTCATGTATTGCTGAAGGCTTGCTTGGAGAATTTTGAGCATTACTTTACTAGAGTGTGTAATGAATGTAATTGTGTGGTAGTTTGAGCCTTCTTTGGCATTGCCTTTCTTTGGGATTGGAATGAAAACTGACCTTTTCCAGTCCCATGGCCACTGCTGAGTTTTCCAAATTTGCTGGCATATTGAGTGTGGCACTTTCACAGCATCATTTTTCAAGATTTGAAATAGCTCAACTGGAATTCCATCACCTCCACTAGCTTTGTTCATAGTGATGCTTTCTAAGGCCCACTTGACTTCATATTCCAGGATGTCTGGCTCTAGGTGAGTGATCACACCATTCTGATTATCTTGGTCATGAAGATCTGTTTTGTACAGTTCTTCTGTGTATTCTTGCCATCTCTTCTAATATCTTCTGCTTCTGTTAGGTCCATACCATTTCTCTCCTTTATTGAGCCAATCTTTGCATGAAATGTTCCCTTGGTATCTCTAATTTTCTTGAAGAGATCTCTAGTCTTTCCCATTCTGTTGTTTTCCTCCATTTCTTTGCATTGATCACTGAAGAAGGCTTTCTTATCTCTTCTTGCTATTCTTTGGAACTCTGCATTCAGATGCTTATATCTTTCCTTTTCTCCTTTGCTTTTCACTTCTCTTCTTTTCACAGCTATTTGTAAGGCCTCCTCAGACAGCCATTTTGCTTTTTTGCATTTCTTTTCCATGGGGATGGTCTTGATTCCTGTCTCCTGTACAATGTCACGAATCTCTGTCCATAGTTCATCAGGCACTCTATCTATCAGATCTAGGCCCTTAAATCTATTTCTCACTTCCACTGTATAATCATAAGGGATTTGATTTAGGTCACAACTGAATGGTCTAGTGGTTTTCCCTACTTTCTTCAGTTTGAGTCTGAATTTGGCAATAAGGAGTTCATGATCTGAGCCACAGTCAGCTCCTGGTCTTGTTTACACTGACTGTGTAGAGCTTCTCCAACTTTGGCTGCAAAGAATATAATCCATCTGATTTTGGTGTTGGCCACCTGGTGATGTCCATGTGCAGAGTCTTCTCTTGTGTTGTTGGAAGAGGGTGTTTTCTATGAGCAGTGCGTTCTCTTGGCAAAACTCTATTAGCCTCTGCCCTGCTACATTCTGTATTCCAAGGCCAAATTTGCTTGTTACTCCAGGTGTTTCTTGACTTCCTACTTTTGCATTCCAGTCCCCTATAATGAAAAGGGCATCTTTTTTGGGTGTTAGTTCTAAAAGGTCTTGTAGGTCTTCATAGAACCGTTCAACTTCAGCTTCTTCAGCGTTACTAGTTGGGGCATAGACTTGGATTACTGTGATACTGAATGATTTGCCTTGGAAACAAACAGAGATCATTCTGTCGTTTTTGAGACTGCATCCAAGTACTGCATTTTGGACTCTTTTGTTGACCATGATGGCTACTCCATTTCTTCTGAGGGATTCCTGCCCACAGTAGTAGATAAAATGGTCATCTGAGTTAAATTCACCCATTCCAGTCCATTTTAGTTTGCTGATTCCTAGAATGTCAGTGTTCACTCTTGCCATGTCCTGTTTGACCACTTCCAATTTGCCTTGATTCCTGGACCTGACATTCCAGGTTCCTATGCAATATTGCTCTTTACAGCGTCGGACCTTTCTTCTATCACCACATCCACATATTGTCAGATCCACAATTGGGTATTGTTTTTGCTTTGGCTCCATCCTTTCATTCTTTCTGGAGTTATTTTTCCACTGGTCTCCAGTAGCATATTGGGCACCTACCGACCTGGGGAGTTCCTCTTTCAGTATCCTATCATTTTGCCTTTTCATACTGTTCATGGGGTTCTCAAGGCAAGAATACTGAAGTGGCTTGCCATTCCCTTCTCCAGCGGACCACATTCTGTCAGACCTCTCCACCATGACCCACCCGTCTTGGGTGGCCTGACACGGCATGGCTTAGTTTCATTGAGTTAGACAAAGCTGTGGTCCATGTGATTAGATTGACTAGTTTTCTGTGAATATGGTTTCAGTGTGTCTGCCGTCTGATGCCCTCTTGCAACACCTACCATCTTACTTGGCTTTCTCTTACCTTGGACATGGGGTATCTCTTCATGGCTGCTCCAGCAAAGCGCAGCCGCTGCTCCTTACCTTGGACGAGGGGTATCTCCTCACAGCCTCTCCTCCTGACCTTGAATGTGGAGTAGCTCCTCTCAGCCCTCCTGCACCTGTGCAGCCACCACTCCTTGGACATGGGGACTTTCTTTATAGAGTCCACTTATTGACTCAATTGAGGGCAATTTCTTTCTAGGCCTTTTCGACCCTAACAATGCTCCTTGCCTTTGCCCCCTTTCTTCCTTCCCTTCCTCGTTTGTGATCTTTTTGAATGAAAGAGATGTTTTATGCTCCTTTCTTTTTGAACTTGGCAAACAACAACTAATAAATATTAAATTTGTCTTCTAAGACATTGGCAGATGCATTCTCTTTCTTGTTGAAGATAAAAACATATTTATCAAATCTGCTCCTCAGAATGGCTCAATGAAACTGTTTTGCAGGTAACTTTAATCCTATGGTGTAGGTCAGTAATTCTCAACTGGGGACACTTTTGCCTCCCAGGGAACATTTGAAAATGTCTGGGAACATTGGTACTCATCTTGATTAGGGGAGGGTGCTACTGGCTTCTAGTCTGTTGAAACCAGGAATGCTACAACTACCTTACGATGCCCAGGACAGCTTCCCACTGAAATAATTACTTGATCTGAAACACCAGTGGTGCTGAGGTTGAGGAACTCTGGGTGTTGATTAAGAATAGTGACTAACTTCCTGAAGGCTGTGCAGGGGGTTGGTGACAGGTCCACCAGACATTAGGACATCAGGACCATGAAGGAGTGGAGGAAGATGAACCATGGAGCCCGGCGACCCAGCTCGGAGTTGGATTGACTTACTAGAAGGCCTCAGACTCACGTCTCACATCCTGCTTTGTCTTCCATTGCCTCCTTCTTGCCTCAGTTGAATCTCTCGTTGCCATGCTGTTTTGTCTGTGACTTAGGGTATATCATCTTTCACCTTTTCAGTCTCAGCATCTTTACTCATAAACCTAATAAAATCTCCATCATGGAATTGTTAAGAGATTAAATGTGATAGTATACTTGGAAATGTGCAGGCAATATTTATTATGAACCTACTGTGTGCTGGTTACAATTCTAGGCACTTTATAGGTATTAAGTCACTTACTCCTCTCAATAACCTGTGGAGTGGGATTTTACAGATCAGGTAACTAAGACTCAGAGAGGTTAAGTAACTTATTGTAGCATCATAGGTTGTCAAGTGATGTAGCTCAGAACCTTGCGCTGAGCCAGTGCACACACCACACGCTTCATATTTGTGACTTCACTCCTCTGCTCTCTGCTATTAAACACTTGAATCTTGCTGGGTGGGGAAGGTGCCCAGCTCAAAGCTCACGTTTCTGCTCTGTTGTTTTTCAGTTGCTAAGTCATGTCCAACTCTTTGCAACCGTGGAGTGCAGCATGCCAGGCCTCCCTGTCTTTCACTCTCTCCCTGAGTTGGCTCAAACTCATGTCCATTGAGTCGGTGATGACATCCAACCATCTCGTCCTCTGTCGCCCCCTTCTCCTTCTGCCCTTCAATCTTTCTCAGCACCAGGTTTTTTTCCATGAGTCCACCCTACCGTAAGCCTAAACTGGGTCTCCAATTTGCTACGTTATTTCTACTTGTTCCCTACCTCAGTAAGACCCAAGCTGAAGCCAGGTCTAGCAATCCAAAGGGTCATTAAGGAAAAGTCATCTGCTCAGCAGATCCCCTCAGCTAGGGTGAAAGTGAAGTGAGTGAAGTCGCTCAGTCGTGTCTGACTCTTGGCGACCCCGTGGACTGTAGTCTGCCAAGCTCCTCTGTCCATGGGATTCTCCAGGCAAGAATACTGGAGTGGGTTGCCATTCCCTTCTCCAGGGGATCTTCCCAACCCAGGGATTGAACCCAGGTCTCCTGCATTGCAGGCAGATGCTTTATCCTCTGAGCCACCAGGGAAGCCCCAACTCAGCTAGGGTGATTTTAGGGTATATTTTAGGCTTCTAGCTAGGGCTGCTGTAACAAAGTTCCACAAACTGGGTGGCTGACAACAACAGAAATTTTGTCTCAGAGTTGTGGAGGCTAAAAGTCCAAAATCAAGGCATAAGCAGTATCACCCTCCCGCTGAAACCTGTAGGGGACCCTTCCTCAGTTCCTCCTGGCGTCTGGTGACAGCCAGCCAGCCTGGGCATCCCCTGGCTGGCATCTCCATCACTGCGGCTCTGCGTCTGTCATCAGATGGCATTCTGTGTGTGGGGGGGCTCACATCTTTTTCTAAGGATGTCATTCACATTGGATTAAGGCCCAGTCCACTCTGGTATGGCCTCACCTCATGCTGACAAATTACATTTGCAGTGACCCTGATTCCACATAAGGTCACCTTCTGAGGTACTAGGACTTAGGACTGCTGTGTATTCTTTGCTTTCAGTGGGGGACACAATTCAACCCGTAACATAGGACAGACTTCTTTCTGTCTCTGTCAACCCAGAGAATGGGCTCTGCCCATAGCCCTCTGAGCTTCTCTCCGCCTTCCCTGGTCTCTCTGAGGCAGATAGTGCGTTTTCAGCTTCTTAATCTTCAAAGAAATGAGGCATCGCATGTCCTTGTCAGAATCCCTGCTATTTCGTATGTTAGTTGGTCCAAATAAATGAGCTCTTGAATAAATACCATCTGGCCCTGCTGCGTCACTTTCTCAAGTGGCCCCCATCACTGCCTGCCATCAGGGGCGTCTGTCTCTATGGATACCATGGTTACAGGAGCTCGTGGGTAGAACCCAGGCTGTTCCCCACTCAGATCCTGTTCTGTGTGTCGCAGGCTTGAGAGGTGCCCCCAGGAGTTATTCTCCAGCCTTTCTCAAATAAAATGTTGTTGCTCAGTGTCTCTAAAAATAAGGTCACAAACACCAGTCCTCACCCTTCTTTTGCCTTGTCCTCTTCTTTTATAAAAATGTGGGCTTAATAGTAAAACAAGGGGTTTATTACGATGACTTTCATGGCTATTAAAACAGAAAACTACTTGCTCATGTTCTCCCCAGGCCTAACCAAGAACTGTTAGAAATTTCATTTCCCAATTTTAGTTAAAGGCATGCATATTTTACATTAACTGCAATATATATATAAAATGTTCTATTTTTTCTACTTTAATATAACTTTTAAAAGGAAAATTTTACATTGCAACATGGTCATTCAAATGACTGCAAGGTATTTCCATAGGGTTAGTTTACCATAATTTAATTAATCAAAACATTTTATCAGGCATATAAAGCTTGGGAATGGATTTTTTTCTTTTTATTAAATAGCAAACTGTAAATATGCTACAGTAACTTTCCTTGTACAGGTTGTTTTTTTTTTTTTTTTTTTTTTCCTTCTTCTTTTGAATTTGTGCTTTAGCGTGAGTTGCCAGGAGAATTCCTTCATGAAAAGGCATAGTATGTTGACTCAATTTATTTCACTGATTTGATCTCTAAAATGATATTTTTTCAATATATTTGTGTTCCTTTTCCCCTATAGTCTTACAAGCACTGGGCTTTATAATTTTATAATTTTCTCTAAAGTTATTTTAGCGGATATAAAAGTTATACTTTTATAGTCTTAATTTGCTCACCTTTGGTGAGCAGTGAAAACTCCTTTAAAACGCAGTCTTTCTTTCTTCAGATGCATGTAAAAGCCATCGGCTGATGCTTCAGGCCATATGATCACTAGTAATGAACCCTTTCTAGTGACCCACTCTTGCAACAAAGAGAACAATCCTCCTTCTCTTCTGTCCACCTAGCGAGCTGTTTGGGACTCGAGTAAGCTGTGGGGTGGGGGTGTTGTCTCTGTACTCTGCTCTGCTCCTTCTGTAACCTGGCTTTTCATGGTTTAAAGTAAAAGGAAAAGAACAATGTTTGTTATCTAGCACATGCTACCTTTGGGAGCCATGGGATGTTCCTTCTGCTGCTCTGACTATAAGATTCTCTTAGAAGAGCAGATAGGCATTTGGGTGATTTGAATCAGGAACCTAACCCTATAGCATTCAATGTCCCCAAGTCACAAACCAAAATACACTAGCATTCATGAGCAACCTGTATGTCCCAGTTAACTGTATTCTGAAAACAAACCTATAGTAAAGTTTTGCTGGGAAGGAGTGGGATAGAAAGAGAAAGGAGGATGTGAAGGAAGGATGAAGGCGTACATCAGACACTTGGAAATACCAGGGTCAGCAGACATTTCTCTGGGGGGCCAGACTGTAAACATTTCAAGCTTGTGGCCAAAGGGTCTGTCACAGCTCACTCGACTGCCATTGTAGCACCAACACTTGCCACCAGCAATTCTTAACTGAGGATGTGTCTCCTTCTAACCTTATTTATGGAGACTGAGATGTGTATTTCATCTGATTTCCTTGTGTAACAGAATACTATTTTTCCTCTGTTTGTTTTTTTTTTTCTTTTAATTTTCACCACCTGCAAATGCAAAAACCACTCTTGGCTCACACATCATACAAAAGCAGGCGGTGGGCTGGATTGGGCCCTTGAGGTGGAGTTGGCTGACTCCTGGGCTATAGTATCAGAAAAGAGAGGATGGTGGGGTGAAATGGTTTTCACACTTCTTTTAGCAGGAGATGTATTTAGAAATGGAACACGTCGTCAGTGAAGGCATCCTGCTCTGGTAAAGGAAAGGAGAGCCAGGAGGCTGCTTCTTAGCCTCTTCCTTCCTCTTTCTTTGCTCCCTCCCACACCTAAGGCAACCTCTGGTTGTGGAAATCAGGCTGCCTTAGAAATCCAGAGGCTAGATTTCAGTCAGTCTTCTACTCCTACTCCGAGCACCATGCAAGTGATGGGTGCTCATTAAGTCAATTAACTCAATTAGTGGATGGAGGACTGGTTTCTCAGCTCACCGCTTTCAGTTTCCTCTTTTTATTTTTATTTTTTAAATCAAATCAGTGTTGAAGTGGGAAGGATGGAATGATCTTCGAGGTCTCCTCCAGCTTTGTTTGATTCTGGGTCGTGTGCCCTCTGATATTGGAAAGGTCCTAGCTCATTGAATTTGATGAATATAAAGCATGGATTTAGCTTCATTCAATCAATGTACATTTTTTCCCCTCAAATCCTCACTGTTAGGTTGATTGGAAAGAATTGGAAAGTTATATAAGAAGAAATGGTGGATGTGGTAATGGGAATGTATTGATACTGAATTATCTAAAATTTCTTTCTTGTTCCGCTAATTAAAAAACACTGAATGTTTTTCAACAAGAAGACCGGTTCTTTGAAATTAGGAATGATGCATTTTCCTTACTGCCAAAGGGACCCTGAGCACATCAGGTATTTCTAAAAATGTTACTGACGTTGATATTAATAGTGATGGCTACCCTTCTGACTCCTTGTAGGTTCTGCTACAACCTTACTTTCTTTTCTTCAAATGCACCAAGCTCATTTCTGCCTCAGGGTCTTTGCTTTTCCTCTGTCTGGAAAAGCTGACCCCTATGTCTTTACACAGCTGACTGCTTTTCTTCACCTAGGTCTCAGTTTTCACAGCAACCCTTCAGAAAGATCTTCTCTAGACACCTTAAATAAACAGGATAACCCCTTTCCCTATCACTGCCCCTGCGCTGTTGCCATCATTCAATGAGCATCACCTCTAGTCATCACACCCGCGTTGTGGTCCCATTACATGTTGAGCTAGTTGAGCTAGAGTTGGTCTATGTGTGTGACCAATTGCATATGGAAAATTTGATGCTATCTCATTTCTAGGGTTAGGTTGTAAATGACCATGGCTTCCACCTTGGGTATTGTATCTCTTTCAGATCATTTGTTCTAGGGGAAGCCAGCTGTCATGTTTTGGGGACATTAATGCATCCAGTGGAGTGGTTCTATGTGGAGAGGAGAGCAACTGAAGAGTCCAGCAACCAGTGAGGAAGCAAGATCTGCCGCCAACCACATGTGTGAACTTGGAACAGGATCCTCTCCCAGTTGAGTCTTCTGATGAGGCTCTGGACCCAGCTGTCTGAAACTGCATGAGGCTGTGAGCCAGAACCATCTAGCTAAGCTCTTTCCAGATTCCTGACCTGCAGAAGCTATGAGCTAACATCTGTTGTCTTAAGTAAGCTTTGGGGTAATTTGTTACAAAACAATAGATAACTACCATATTGTGATTTACTTTCTTTGTAATACTTTTCATTGTCTGACATTGCCTTATTGACTGAGTTGGAGAGATGGTATTATAAACAACTAATTTACAACACGTGCTGTAAGTTCAAGGAGAGGCTCATGCTTGAGGTAAGTGTAGGCCAGTTGTTCTCAAAGTGTGATCCTTGGGCCAGTAGCATGAGCATCACTGGCACATGAAAGAGGGCAGCTCTACTGGCCTCAGACCCAGGATAAAGAGCAAGGACACCAGGAAGACATCCTGGAGGAGGGGGCACCAGAAATAATATGTAAAGATGATTTAAGCTCCCAAAATGAGTGCAATAGGAATGAAATCATAAAAGTAAGCAGTAGAGGTTTCTTCTTTAATTTTATAAAAATGACTCTATTCCCCAGTACGGTGGGAAGTCTTCTTAGCAGAGTTGACACCTGTGTAGGACTTTTCCAAAGGGACGAAGTGCAAAGAGAATTCCAGGCAGAGGTACCTACATGAGAAAAGGCCCAGAGGTAAGGGACCTGCTGTGATTACAACAAAGGGTCATGAGCCGCACGTCCTGGCAAGTGATGAAGCTGAAAATGTAGGTTGGAACCCAACTGCTGCTCCAAGCTGGGTGAAGGATCCAGGAGTGGACAAAGAGATGAACACAGAATTCCCTGAATGTCAACATTCGGAGGCCAGATGGTGGGATGGCACGCATCTCTGATGAGGCAGGGCTGCACCTGAAACAGGAGGCTGTCAAGGTGAGAGGAAGGAAAGGTGGCTGTTCTCTTCTCCTCTGGTGACTGCACTGCCTCGGGTGCTGGCTGCCTCCCTCTGTCTGCAGAGATGACAGGCTCCTCCAGTTCTCCAGGCAGGAGCTGCTAGCAGGTTTGATCACAAAGGGTGAGTTGTTTGGAGGACCAAGCAAGACAAAGACACTCCTTTCACTGTGCCCAAGAGGTAACTCTTGCTTCTCCACTAAAACTGCCTTTGCCCTTCTGTCTCTCCCAGGTACTCCTTCCTCAAAAGAAAACCCTACCTGACCCCCTGTCCTCATCTTTGACTAGAATGGGAGCAAGTGCACTCGCATGTAGCTTTCCTTTTAGGTTAGAAGACTACAGTGGGCTGCTCACAGCATCATTTATGTGGCATGTCCTTCTGTGAAGTCACAGGGACCAGAACAAAGAAGTTTGAATAATCAGTCCCTGTATTTGCAACCTGAGGTGCTGCGATAGCCTCAAGCTGGTTTGTTCCAAAGAGATTTGTCCTTCACATGTAGGTCCACACAGCTGTCTTCCTAGGGAGGTTCATCGACCTCTCGAGGTCACTATTCCTTTCTGTAGACACTTCCTGTTCCAGGAGTTAAGCCGCAGGTTTCCTCTAAATGCTAACTGAAAGAATACCAGACCAAGTGACAATAAATGAATAGATGAATGAAGGAATGTTGAGGTAAAAAGAATGTGGACTTTGGATACATAGTTCCCATGCTAATATCAAGGGAAATTAAATATAAAAATTACTCACTTGAACACATGTACATTTCAAAACATGCCATTGTGAGATACTGCTGCTGCAGTTGGTAAAGAATAGTATTATTTCCAGATCCCTCTCCAACACTGTTCAGTTTTGAGGGAAGCCAGAGACACTGTGTGGTTCTAATGCCCACATAGCAAATATGCAAGAGACAAATCCATCCATCCATCCATCCATCCAACAAACATTAGTGTCCAACAAAAATTATGTGTTTTAAATACTCAGCTTTCTAAGACAAAGAAGACAAAACTCCTCCACCTCCAAAGCTCCAAGCCTCAAAGGGACAGGCATGTGTGAGCTACTCATAACAGAGCATGATAAATGCTTTGCTTGAAGGATGAACAAAATGCTGCGAGTGCAGAGCAAGTGAACAGTGTGGTAAAGCAATGTGATTCTCAGGAGAAGAAAACCTGTTTTCACAGGTGTAGATGCCGCTTTCTGGAGCTTTGTCAAATCCTTCCAGTCTGTGGCTGAGTTTCACAGAAGGAGAGCGATAGCCTTCCCTTGTCCCACTTGCTTTGTCTTATCTCTGCACAGCCCAACAATCTATGAGAAGTAGCAGGAAGGATGTGTTCTGAAAAAAAGGAATAGGCAGCCAGCAAGCAAGAAATCTGTGCCTTAGACAGATCGCTGCCTAGCTCATGTAATAAATGTGTTCTGGGTGGGCACCTGGATGCACCTGGATGTGTACAATAAAATGTAAGAGGGTGAGGGCCCTTCTTTGTTGGTGTGCCCACTCATGGTATGATTTTAGATAAGAAAGGCTGACCCCTCTGATTTGACTATCAACTCTATACCTTTCCCTTAATGCTTTGATAGAGTCATAGGTCTGCCTTTAAGTTGCTAGCAGTCATTTCTGCCTCACTGTGGCTAAAGGGACTGTTCCAAGGTGAGTATGGAAAAAAAGACATTTTTATTCCACAAAACAGGGCTTCTGTGGTGGCTCAGTGCTAAAGAATTTGCCTGCCAATGAGGAAGACACAGATTTGATCCCTGGGTCAGGAAGATCCCTTGGAGAAGGAAATGGCAACCCATTCCAGTATTCTTGCTCTGGAAATCTTATGGACAGAAGAGACTGGTGGGCTACAGTCCATGGGGTCACGAAAGAGTCAGACACAACTTAGCAACTAAACAACAACATTTATGTAGAACCTTCTACGTGATGACTCTTTGCTAGTATTTGGAGATATTGAGATAAGATACAGGTGTGTTCTCAGGAATTCTCGGTCTGGTAAGAAAGGCAGGAAGCAGTCACACTGCAGGATGGCAAAGGGCAAGCTAGAGGTAACACAGCATCCATGGTGGGGCTGACCTAGCGTAAAAAATGGAATGATCCAGATGTCTTCATGTGTTGGCATCACTCTAGAATTTTGCTGAGGTTGAGCCTAAACTGGGAGTCCAAGCTAACCTCAATATTTAGTATGTTCCTGTCATTTTTCTAGAGGATTGATTTCATAATTTTTATTACATGTTTTATTCAGGGAAGTGCATTTCTCAAGAATAATCCTGAAGAAGACATCATGACGATAGAAACAACTGATGATTCATTTGTTGGAAGTTTCGACTAATGAGGTTAAGATTGAGCAGATGTCAGACACTGACATCGAAGAATCTCAAAAGAAATAGCTGAGAATCACTTTCATTAATTTAAAAAACCTTCTCTCTCCAGTGGAACTTAAGGTGATTGGGAGCAAATGGAGAGAGAGAATTATGTGAGGATAATTTCAGAGAGCTGTTGAAAGCCTGCAAGTCCCTCTCTAAGGAGGGGTTTTGGGAGGATCTGCCCTTCGGTGCAAGCCTAGTGAGAGGAGGCTTCCATGGGACCACTCAGAAAGCTTTATGTGTGTCACTGGGAGCTGTGGCTGTATTGTGAGTTGATGCCCGACTCCCTCCAGGGGACTCCTGAATGAAAGGGAATGACTCCACCTTCCTGCACCCAGTCAGTTTGTTAGGGCAAAAAAGATGCCTGAATGTCCTCTGGGTCAGATATGGACACGTGAGAGGGAGAGCTGGCCTCAAGCTCTTTTAGCACCTACCCATGAGGCAACCCAAGTGTGTGTCTGTGTGTGTGGAATAGGAACAAGTGTAGAGCTCTAACCAGGGGCTTGGATGAACCTGTGTCTCATGTAATTGAAGTTGCAATAGAGAGGTTCTGTTGGGGCTTTCAGCCCACTTTGGAGCTGATCTGGAAAGTATAGAGTTCTTAGGGTTTGTCTGTTGGACCCAGAGGGAGGAAAGCTATTTTGCAGCAGTACCAGCTAAGCGAGGACTCTCTTATCCCCTTCACTTCTCATTCTTTGCTCTTCCACCCTCACCTGAAAGGCACAGAGGATCAAAAATAAAAAGTAGCCAGTAGAGAAGGTGGCCATTGAGAAGGTGAGCAGTGAGCCTTTCCAAGGATGTTTACCTGCCAACCATAGGCTTCAGGTATTGGGGTGAACCAGGTGGGAGGGGCGTCTTATCCTTGAACAGAAACAAGGCTTTTGATTTATTCAGCTGAATATTTTAATTTCTGTATGGAGATTATCCATTTGAGACTTATAGTAATGATCTGACCAGGGGACGACCAGAAATTTCACCCAGTGCGTGGATGCTTAGCCACTTGGTTGTCTCTGACTCTTCATGACCCCATGGACTATAGCCCTCCAGGCTCCTCTGTCCATAGCATTTTTCAGGCAAGAATTCTGGAGCGGGTTGCTATTTCATCCTCCAGGGGATCTGCCCGACCCAGGGACCGAACATGGGTTTCCTGTGTCTCCAGCACTGCAGGCAAATTCTTTGCCCGCTGAGCCATTTCACACTTCTATTATCCCTGTGAGTAGGTTTAAGAAAGCAGTCAGGCCCAAAAGCAAGAAAAGGGATTTTATGACTGAGCCCTATGAGTTCTGCGTGTGGAAGTGTCCTCATTACACGTGTCCTCAGCCATTAAAAGAGGACCCGTAAGAGAGGAAGCAAAGCTGTCCCGGGAACACCCACCAGAACGCCCCTGTGTGATGAGCAGTGGGTGGGAATCCATCTGGACTAAATTAGCTGCCGAGTGGGCTTGGGCATCGGAGCAGGAAGTGAGCTGAGAGTGGCCTCCTGAGACATCTGTCCGGAGGAGGAACTCCTCAGGTTCTCCGTTTATCTCGACTCCATTAACAGCCCGCGCAGGGTTTTCTTGCCTGAAGGGATTTCTCTGACAAGAGGAGATTCATAATTCATGCCACCGGCTCTCATCAGGCCTGTCACGCATGGTGTTGGACACAAATTCCCTGTCTCTTTCAGACTTTTTGTGGCACAACATGCAGAAAGAGGCAACTGCTATCCCTATGGCTGCAGTTCTCAAATTTTAGGGTTCAACAAAATCATCTGGGGATCCTGTTAATGTAAAGAGTCCATTTGGGGGAATTTGATGGTCCCCAAAGATCAAATTCTGTTTTAAAAAACCTGGGGTGAGGCCTTGGGGTCTGTATTCATAACAAAGCCCAGGGTTTTCTTTCTTTCTTTTTTTTTTTTTAACTTTTTTTTTTCATACTGCAGTATAGCTGATTAACAATTTCATGATAATTTCAGGTAGACAGCAAAGACATACATACACATATATCCGTTCTCCCCCAAACCCCCTCCCATCCAGGCGTTGTTGGTTATCTGTTTTAAATATAGCAGTCCATCCCAAACTCCTTACCTATCTCTTATCCCATTCTTCCCTGCTGGCAACCATAACTTCTTTCTCTAAGTCTGTAAGACTGTTTCGTAAATGAGTTCATTTGTATCATTTCTTTTTAGCTTCTGCACGTAAGGGATGTAATAGGCTATTTCTCCTTTTCTGTCTGATTTAATTCACTCGACATGACACTGTCTAGGTTCACCATGTTGCTGCAAATGACATTGCTCCATTCTTTCCTATAAGCCCAGAGTTTTCTGAACCAGGTTCCTGGTGATTGTAGTTTGAGAAGCACTGTACTGAAGTTTAGATTCGGAAATAATGACATCGGTCACATTCCACCAGACCTGGTCGAACTTATTTGCACCTAAGGCATTTGCACCTGCCCTCTGCTACCTGTCTTGTTGATCATTGTCTCACTTAATTCTTATAATTCTCTGTGAGATAGGTCTTACCATTTTCCCACTGTGCAGATGAGGAAAATGAGGCACCATAAGGTTAAGTACTTCTCAAGTCTTTTCCGAAAGACTTCTTTTGACTCCCACTCCCTGGTGTCTCAGGGATGGAGGGGTCCCATAAGTCACTCCAAGAAGAGAAGTGGGGCTAGGGACAAAGTTTCATTCATGGCTATGTGCCAAGTGTCACTGATGGCTGTGTACCATCCACAAACTTTTGGAAAAGTTGGGAACTTAATTCTCCCACAGAAAGAGAAGAGTGGCTCTTTTCAGCAGAAAGCTTCATACCACATCTTAGCACATCTGGAATCTGATGAAAAGCGGGGGTTATTGTAATGACTCATAGACTGCAAATATTGAAATGCCTTTTCAAGGAGAGGAAATCGGGTTCAGTAATAGTGTGCATTGTTACTATTAGCCCTAACTTTTACATAGAGAAGGGGTCTGCGAAGTTTTCTTAAAGGGCCAAATCATAAATATTTTAGGTCTTGTGTACTCTGTGGTTTCTGTTGCAGCCACTCAGCACTGCTGGCATAATGTGAAAACAGCCATGGACAATACATATAAATAAGAATGTGGCTGTTTCCCAATAAAACTTTATTTATAAAGGCAGTTTGCCATAGTTTATGGTTCACTGTACAAAGCAATGCAGCTTATGGTACACTTTCCAATCTTTTACTCTGTTGGAGCTAGAGGAATAGGATTTCTAGGAAAGTAAGTGACTCACTTGAGGTCACCAGCAACCTGATGACACACCAGCAAATCATGCCCAAATGTACCATCGTCCCCCTTCAGCTATAATCCCAGCCACCACCAGACACAGGGTACTTCACAGAAATTGAAAATGGTTTCTTGCACATGGTAACCATCACGACAGATAACAAATGGTCTTACTATACAAAATCCTTAATAAGCCAGAATGTTTAATCTTCCTTCTTTGCTAGAAAGTTAAATTTACTACAGCAAGCAGTTATACTACTGTGAGTATTTTAAAGGCAGGGCTAGGGATCGTATTTTCTCATGTGTCTTTAGAATCTAAAACAGGAACCTCAAACTGAAAATCCTATAGGGCCCAGCTGGTTATCACTAATGAATGAAGTAATGGAATGGTGCACGTACAGCCCCTCAGTTTTGTCCAACTCTTTGCGACCCCACGGATTAAGGGGACCCCTGGAGGCAGGCTCCTCTATCCGTGGGATTTCCCAGGCAAGGATACTGAAGTGGCCTGACATTTCCTGGTTCCCACCCAGGGATTGAACTTGCATCTTCTGTGTTGGCAGCTGGATTCTTTACCACTGCGCCACCAGGGAAGCCACCAGAGAAGTCCTTGTTGGAATGGTGGGGACAGAGATACTCAGAATCACAGGGCCCATGTCCAGGAGGCAGCAGTGACTCAAGCTTATACAAATAGTGACCTACAAAACATTATCCCATGCTGCCAAATACTGACATTTTCCAAGAGACACTAGAAATCTAGATTTGAATGTGAAATATTCTGATTTTAAATATTGGCAAATTGCCTCCAATTGTAACAAAAAGACAGTACAGATTAACTAAGCAGGACCCCCAGACAAATGCTGATGGCCCTATGCCACTTGTAAATCACCAGTTTTTGATCTCTGATCTTACACATAGTAGGTGCTCCACAAATGATGACCAGATGAATTGCATTTCTATTTTATACATGAGCATATGGAGTTCAGTGCTGTCTGTTATAGGGTTCAGTGCTCCCCCTGTCAAGGAAAATCCAGCTTCTAGGAGCTCCAGCAATCTCTCCTCCTCACCTCTGTTTTTCATTAGAAAGCTATTGACAAATGTTTTCTCAATCAATTACTGTAATCAGTCAGCTGCAACATTTACAGGTCAGGAGAACACATCAACAACTGTCAGGAGGCCAGACAATCACAATTTCCATTTGTCAAACATGCCATCTCTCTCCATTACTATGCAACTCCACCACAAGTGCAGAACCTCACAAATAAGTGGCTGCCACAAGGCCCGTTAAGGGAACAGCCATGCGACGAGACCACGATGGACGTGGACCCAACTGAAAATTCCATGGTGCCTCAGCCACTTAAAACAATGCCACATAATAGAATAATTAAAACAGACACTGAGATATTACAGGAGCAACTGAGCTGTTTTGGACACAAAAGAGCGTATACTGCCTCCTATATCCAGTATAGGAGGCATTTATCTTTTATGACCCTCCTAAATACAGTGGTCTCTAAACACCTACCCGGCTGGTCTGCTCTGGGTCCCTCTGTTTCATGGAAAACACGGTGACGGAGGGAACAGGAGAATGGAGATCTGCTTTTTGTCTATTTCGGTCTGTATTCCTCAAGTGACAGAATTTCCAGGGGAACCATATGGTGATTATTAAACATTTATATAATGCCATCTGTATACTCAGGGCCTCATGAATCATAAATGCGACAAGAGCCCTTCTCAGAAAGTGGAGGATTTCTGTAAAATCTAAGCAAACAGAACTAAGGAAATAGAAGGAGGGCAAGGGATGTAAAAGCAAGAAGTGAGGGGACCCTTGAGGATATCCGAAAACATTGAGAACAGATAGGCTTGGGGTTTAGCAGGGGCAGGGAAGTCATGCTGGAAAATCAGTAAGAACAACAAGAGTAACAATAATAGCAACTTTCATTTTTGAGCAATTATTATGAGATGGATAAAAAGTTAAGTTCTTTGTAGGGGCTACAGTCCATGGGGTTGCACAGAGTCCAACAGGACTTGATAACTAAACAACAACAGCAGCAACGAGGCACGGTTTTCCTTAATGCTGACTACAGCCATATAAAGTAGGGATTACCACTTCTTTTTGTAGCATTTTGAGCATATCTGTGCTCAGGGAGGTTATATGACTTGCCCAACCTCGAAACCTGCTAAGTAGCAGAGATGAAATTTGAGTCCAGGTCTGTGAGGGCCTCCCAGGAGGCTGAGCAGTAAAGAACCCACCTGCCAGTGCAGGAGCCACAGACGCGGCTCCAGTCTCTGGGTTGGGAAGATCCCCTGGAGGATGAATTGGCAACCACTCCAGTCTTCTTGCTAGGGTAATGCCATGGACAGAGGGTCCTGGTGGGCTATAGCCCCAGAGGTCAAAAATAGTTGGACATGACTAAGTGACTGAGAACACACGCACTGAGGGGGTCTTAGGTAATTTCCAGTGGATCTTTTTAAAAATATATATTTATTTGGCGGAGGCAGGTTTGGGTCTTAGTTGTGACCCAGGGTCTCAGTAGTCGTGGTTGCCCTGGCTTAGTTGCCCTGCAGCATGTAGGATCTTAGTTCTCCAACCTGGGATCGAACCATGTCCCCTGAGCTGCAAGGCAGATTCTTAACCACTGGACCACCAGGAAAGTCCCTCCGGTCAGTCCTGATGGTCATGAAGACTCAGCAAATCTCTTAATTTCTTTTCACACTTTCTGGCTTGGATGCATACATATGACACAGGTACAAGAGGAGGATCTTTCTCTGATGCCCCCTCCCTCCTGAAGGTTGTGACATTCACTTTTTCCTTGCAGTTCAGTTCAGTCACTCAGTTGTGTCCTACCCCATGCAACCCCATGGACTGCAGCACGCCAGGCCCCTGTCCATCACCAACTCCTGGAGCTTGCTCAAACTCACGTCCATCGAGTTGGTGATGCCATCCGACCATCTCATCCTCTGTCGTCTCCTTCTCCTCCAGCCTTCAACCTTTCCCAGCATCAGGGTCTTTTCCAATGAGTTGGTTCTTCACATCAGGTGGCCAAAATATTGGGAGTTTCAAGTTCAGCATCCTTCCAATGAATATTCAGGATTGATTTTCTTTAGAATTGACTGGTTGAATCTCTTTGTAGTCCAAGGGACTCTCAAGAGTCTTCTCCAACACCACAGTTCAAAAGCATCAATTCTTCAGTGCTCAGCTTTCTTTACAGTTCAACTCTCACATCCATACGTGACTACCGGAAAAATCATATCTTTGACTAGATGGACCTTTGTCAGCAAAGTAATGTCTTTGCTTTTTAATATGTTGTGTATGTTGGTCATAGCTTTTCTTTCTCCTTTAATGGCAGGTTATTATCTAGAAGAATAATGAAAATATTGTTAGCAGTAATTATAAAATTAATGAAGACAGCTACTTTCTACTGGGTACTTACTTGTGCCCAGAATTGTGGTAAGTTTTTTGTATATATTACCTTGTCCAATCTTCCTGACAATACTGTGTAGTAGGAATAATTATCTCCAAATTATACCTGGAAAAATTGGGACTAAGGGAGAATAAATAATTTGCCAAAGGGTGTGAATTTAGTTGGCTCCACTCTAAACATTGGGTTATAATTGGCAGTGAAAGAAGGGGATTTAGGAGTAAAATAGGCCAATCCCTTCAACATAAAGATCCCAGAGAGGGCAAGAAGTTAGCACAAGGTGACAAGGCAGGGAGGTCAAATGGATATCGAGGCACCTGACTCCTCTCCAAGTGTTTTTCTCCAAGCTGCATCTCTTTTCTCACCTGCTTCTGTTCTTCTATTTTTTGGAAAGCAAATCCAAGCCCAGCAGCAATTGTGTCATTTGTACATACAAACAAAAAAACACAAGAGATCCAGAATAGTACTCATATCAAGATCTGGGAAACTGCCTGATTAAAAGTAGTTTGATCTAGGCTTTAGAAAAACCACATCAGGTTCCTCTTACAGCTTGATACAGGTGGCTCTGACAGTGGTCACTGAGATGGGAAAATGAATGATTGGACAGAGAGGAACAATCACTGTTGATTAACTGGCAGCAACAGACACAGACCTAGGTCTGGTTTTCTCAGTGCATTTTTGCAAGGAAGAAAGCCATCAGTCTTGAAGATTTCCCCACCCAATATGAGGATTTCTAATTTATTACATACATATATTAGGCTGGATTTTTAGAGCAATATGATTTTTTATTTATAGGAGAATTTAAATACGGCATTTTTCAAAGTGTAAACTTCAGATCTAGCCTATCAGCTAGAGTCATAAATCACGGCTGTTTCATTTCCAAATCATTAGGGAGACTGAAAGCTTAAAGTATTTAATTTATCCAAACCACATGGGGTAGTTTATCATTGTGCATGATGTACCATTTTTTTATTCTGATGCTGACTAGTAAAATTTTGAACAAATCATGCTGAGTTTGAGGGGTGTATGAAGGCAATGCAAATCTTCTCCATCTCTAAGGAGTAGGTAACATGAGAATCCCCATGAAACATTTGCAGAAATGGAAGTTTATATAATACTTATGAGATCTCCCTTATGTGACAGGATGGCTCATATTAGAACCTGTTCTACATGGATAAGCTGAATGTTTTTGTAAGAGGATAAAATGTGGTGATTTGATTGAAATGGATGGCATGATTGAATAAGAGATGCAAAATGTACTACTCCCCTCTTGGTTAGAAAAGACATTTTTTTCCTCCATTTACAAGTCTTTCCCTGAAAATAAAGTGAATCCTACAACACCTGTCTTGAAAATTAACTTGCGTTAACAGGAAACTGCCTTGGATTCCTTGAAGAGTAAGTCTTTTCTTATATGACTCAGAATCCCATACAGTCTTAAGTGTAAGACTGGGAGTAATTGGGTTGCCTGTGTCTTTTTATACTTAGGGGACAGATATTTACTAGGATAACAAAGATTTAATATGTTAACAATGACCAAATCTGAGATTTAAGCTCAGATCTGTTTTGGCTCCAAAGCCCCCAAGATGAAGCAATCTCAGTGGCATCCAGTATTTTTCCTTTAAGAGACCAACAGACAGCTCTAGGCAGGAGTAGCTGACGTGAATGTAATTGTCTCCTTAGTTTAAAATGGGTTAGTTTGTCTCCCGAGCATGACTCTACATTTATCTGTTTTCACTTTTGCATTGCAGCCTTCATTCGTATCTGTACTCCCAGATTCACTGCAGTATTATTCATAATAACTGAAATGTGGAAACAAACCAAGTGTCCATGACAGATGGGTAGATAAAGAAAATGTAGTCTATGCTATGTACAATGGAACATTATTCAGCTTTAAAATCAAAGGAAATCCTGCCATTTGCAACAACATGGATAAATCGGAGGACATTATGCCAAGTGAAATCAGCCAGTCACAGAAGGACAAATACCTCCTGATTCCACTTATATGAGATACCTATAGTAGCCAAACTCACAGAAGCCGAGAACCCAGTAGTGGTTACCAGGGACTGAGGGATGGTGGAGATGGCAAGTTGTTATTCAATGAGTCTAAAGCTTGTTATGCTAATGAACAAAATCTAAATTTCTGCTATACAAAGCAGTGCCTGTAGTTAACAATATGGTATTGTGTGCTTTAAAATTTATTGAGAATAGACCCTGTATCAAGTGTTACCACAAAATAAGAATAACAACAACAAAGGGACATAAAGAAACTAGGAAGTGTTGATATGCCTTCTACTTTGACTGTGGTGATGGTATCATGAGAGTTTGCAGATATCCAGACTCATCAAATTGTATACAATTAATATGCAGTTTTTATGTCAATTATTATTAAAAAAGCTGTTCAGAAAAGAAGGAATTCTCGTATTCCTGCAATGAATTGTGTTGTGTTAGGTGATGGACATTCCATCCTAGACCTGCAAGTGTTAAATTCCAAATTTGGTGTTGATAACACCCGAAGTTACTTTCCAGGTTCATCCTATAACTCTGCCGCTGCTGCTAAGTCACTTCAGTTGCGTCCGACTCTGTGCAACCCCATAGACTAGGCAACTCTAAAACCTTTACATGCAAACATCTCCTATCTATCCCCATCAGTTTTTAAGTTGAAAAAGTAATGAAACAGATCTGAGCCTCAATTTCCTTATCTGCAAAATGGAAATAATAATAGTTCCTTTCTAATTTGGGAAGATTAGAGAAGCTAAGGTAATATAAAATATAAAGAATAACAATAGCTATGCTTTTCTGGTGGTGCAATGGTTAAGACTCCATGCTTCCAAAGCAGGGGGTGTAGGTTCAATGATTACTATTATTGGGCTTAAAGTTAACAATTAACTCTGAGCACTTAGTGTGATCTAAACAATCCACGGTTTTCATTTCACATAATCTTCACTACAACCTAAAGCTAGAGGTAATAATATTGTTCTCATTTTGTAGATGAGTAAACTGAGGCTTAAGAGAGATTGAGAACTTGCCCAAGGTCATGGCTTTAGGGCACCAACATGGCACGATTTTCATAATTCTCCATGACTTGGTAATATAGCCTGAGAGAGTCATGAAGAGTGTAAGAAGCTGGAATTTTTGTGCCCAGCTTTGAGACAAGTTGGGAGATACTCGTGTGTCTGGGGGGGTATCTTAATTTCGGTTACATGTTCCCGTGCCTCAGGTCTGTCACATCTGATTGAAAGTGTCTCAGTGGGCCACACATGACGGCCAACTCTTCCATCTCAGCAAGGGAAGGGGAACACTCGTACTTAATTAATCTTCTTCCATATTTAAGGCTACACTGTATGTCCATCTTATTTTGTCCTCATAGTAATGTTTTGTGGTAGGTGCTTATATCCATGTTTGTGTGTGTGTGTGTGTGTGTGTGTGTGTGTGTGTGCGCTCAATTGTATCTGACTCTTTGTGATTCCATGGACTGTAGCCTGCCAGGCTCCTCTCTCCATAGAATTTCGCAGGCAAGAATATGGACTGCCATTTCATTCTCCAGGGGATCTTCCCAACTCAGGGATTGAATTTGCATCTCCTGTGTATCCTGCATTGCAGGTGGAGTCTTTACCACCACTGAGCCGCTGGGGAAGCCCTGATTTGATTCTAGTCTCAACATTATTATTCTAGCCCTGTGTGAGTTCCGCAATTGCTCCCCCTCTTGGATCTCCTTTTCCTCTCTTGAGTAAGTATAACCATCCTTGGCTTCCTAGAATGGTCAATTCATTTCACGTAACCGGAAGGCTTTGGGAAGCTGCATGTTGTGATGCCAGAGTGGTATAAAGAATTCATGACTGAGCTTTCTCCAGGACTGCTGCTTCCCACGAGAACGCTACAGAGCAGAACTGAGACTTGTGACATTCATGCAAAAGTAAGCAAAAAAAAAAAAAAAATACACGCACACACACACACGCACGCACACACACACACACACACACATATATACAGATAAAATAAAAGGAAAAGAGGGAGGCAAGTGTTAATTTGAATGGGTGAGCCAGGCAGTAAATATGGAATTGGTGAGAACACAGCACACTGATCTCTTCTCCCAGCGACCTTGCATTCAAGATAGCTGAGCTCCATGTCCGGCATCTTATAGACTTCATTTTTGCATGTGTGCCTGCTTAGTCACTTCAGTCATGTCTGACTCCTTGTGACCCTATGGGCTGTAGCCTACCAGGCTCCTCTGTCCATGGGGTTCTCCAGGCAAGAACACTGGATTGGGTTGCCATTTCTTCCTTCAATTGATCTTCCTGACCCAGGGTTTGAACCCACGCTTCCTACATCTCCTGCATTGCAGGTGAATTCTTAGCCCACTGAGCCACCTGGGAAGCCCAGATTTCATTCTTACATCCCAGTAAGTTACCTGCTATGAGTTGGTATTGGGATTCCCATTGCACGGATTGAAAAATGAAGTTTAGAGAGTTGACGTGACTCTGAATTGAGTAAATGACAGAGTTGGGTCCAGTTCCAGTCCATGTTGTACTGTTCATGATCTTTCAGCCGAGGAAGTTATTCAGAGATTAAACTAAGCACTATCCACTATGTTCCCCAAAACAGGGCTTGAGCTCTGGAGGGAGTTACTGTCCGAGTATGACCCAATGGTATACTCATGAGAAAAGACACTGAACAAGACAGGATTTGAAAAGCCTTTAGTCAGAACGCCCACTAATGTTCTAGGAGAGCAGAGAAGAGCAGGCCGAGACCAAGAGTATGAAGTAGACCGCACTGCCTGCCTTCCTGGGATGGGGCTACTGCTGGCACCAGGAGCGGCAGAACCGAGAATAATGCGCTTGAATTTTCCATTGGGGTTCCTATGTTTCAGAATAACCTTACACATATTATTCCATTCAGACCTGCCCTTCTGCCACACACCCCTCCACCATGCTAGCTACTTCATCGTTCATTATCTCTCCCTTTATGCATACCTCAGCTTCTACCTCCTTCCCTGGGGGTGAGAGTGAGTGATTTTTGGAAAGGCAGATCTGGCCATGTGGCTCGCTGACCAAATTCCTCTGGTGACATCCCATTACAGTTGAGAGAACAAGAGTCCAAAGTTTTTTCCTGCCATCCCAGGGCTCTCCTTACCCTTCCTGCCTCAGTCACCACACTTTCTCATCACGCTCAGTATTTATTCTGCCCACTCACTGAGCTCCTCACGATCCCTTGATATTCTAAGCACTCTTGATCTTTCGGGATCTTTCCATTTCCTTTGCCTCCATCCATTCTTCTTTTCTCAATTAAATCCCACTTTTCTTTCAATTCGCAGCCCCATTATCAGCTGGTAAGATCCTTCCATTTAGAATCGGTCCCTATCCGCACTGTGTTGCCACCACACTTTGTTGACAGTACTGGCAATTTTAAATCACAGCGTGGGATGATGGTTTATAGGGACTGGAATTGATAGTATGTGTCTGTCTAGTTCATTAGAATCCCTGAGGTCAGGGCTTCGGTCTTTTTCATCTTTGTGTCTTTAGCACTTGGCACATTGCCTGGGACATGGCAGAGATACGACCCTGTGGAAGTAAATGGAGATTCACTCCATCAGTAGAAAATAGAAACCACTCTAGTTATTTTAACAGACAGAATTTAACAGAGTCAATTGGTGAAGTGTGAGAGGACTGCAAAAGCAAAAAGAATGAAATAACCACAGGAAGCAGTTATTAACCCTAAGTGTGAAGGAAAGAAAGGAGGCTGGGGGTCATCAGATTTAAGAAGTTTGGAAGAGGGAGGTGAAGAGAGGTGCTGGGAGGTGGTACTGGCTGGTACTGGTGCCTCTGCAGGGACAGGATGGGTTCTTAGAACAATAACAATACTCACGGGTGGGGTTCTTTTGAGGATGATATGGAGAAAAATTAATGTAGGAAGGTCTAGCACTGTGCCTGGCACAAGCTGAGTCCTTCATAAAGGTAAACCCTTATTGCCCAAGGGGATGGAGGTGCTACTGTGTGTGATGCAGAGGGCTCTGGGGACAGGCAGGATCTTGTCGATTCTCATGGCTCTGCTCTCTTGCCTGCGTGGTTGGGTTGAATTGAAGATAATAGATAATTTGTGTAAATAACCCAGAACAACGACTGCCATGGAATAAGTGGAAACTCTTCTTTCAGTTGTTCGGTAACCCCCGCTGTCCCCGAATGAAACAAAACACAACACGGGAGGCATCTTTGACTTCTCTTTCTCCTACCTCCCAAGCACCAGCCATCAGCAAATCCGTTTGGCTCTGCCTTCAGAATATGTGTACGACTGGACCGTTTGTCACCACCTCTGCTGCTATTCTAGAAAGGATTGTCCCTAGGAGTGGAAACCTCAGAGGAACTATTTGAAATATGGTTGTTTTTAAAAGGTTTCGTACAATCAGGATGCCATAATTTTCTCTCTATTCCCATTCCTAACAAAGAGAAGTCTTTTCAATAAAATTTGATTGTTAAAAAAATATCTTACACAAATATGTGTAAAAGGCATATTTTAGCTCTATTGCTTTTTCATGTTAATAGTATTAAAAATTCTATACTATCATGTAAGAATTGAATCGCCAGTCTATGTCTGACGCAGGATACAGCATGCTTGGGGCTGGTGCATGGGGATGACCCAGAGAGATGTTATGGGGAGGGAGGTGGGAGGAGGGTTCATGTTTGGGAACGCATGTAAGAATTAAAGATTTTAAAATTAAAAAAATGAAAAACTAAAAAAAAAAAATTCTGATATGGAGGTGTGAAAGAATATCTATTTATTGCAAGTCTGTGAAGTTTTTAGAGCCAAGGTTAGTTATGAAACTTTTGCAGGTACCAGACTGACCCAAAGTACTTGTTAAAACACTACGCCTTATCCCCAGAATTTTTGATTCAGAAGGTCTGAGATGGAGACCAATATGCAGCCTTTCCAACAACTCCCCAAGTGAGGCTGATGTTGCTGGTCCGAGGACTACACTTTGAGAACCACTGATTGAGAAGGCTGAAAGAGAGAGGTGAAGGCTTGTTGAAGTCAAACCCCGAGTTAGGAAATCCATGCATAATCCATATGATTAATTCACAAATGTGTTTCTTTAGACCTTACTCAGAACTCTGTGTAACAGAGCCCTGTTTTTAGACAGAATGATTCTATTATCAATTTTCCTAGGTTCTAGGTTACAGGAATACATGAATAATGAGAAACACTGGCATTTACTGGAGAAAAACATTTATGAAAAAAAAAACTGGAGGAAAAAGCGTTGCCTGAGAAAGACGGGGAAGTGAGAAACTAGGTAAAGCAGATGTATGAAGTTAAAATATCTAAGTGCCTGCTCTGGTTTAATGAAGGGGCAATTAAGCATGAATACTTTATTAGCTCTCAAATTTGATGTCCAGTATAAAAGCCTCTGGCCACATGTGGCTATTGAACATCTGAGAGGTGATCAGTCTGAATAGAGCTGTGCATGAGATGCATGTGGAACTCTGAAGACTATGAAATAGAATGTAAAATATGCCATTCATGATTTTTAAACACTGAATGCATGTTGAAATGGTAACATTTAGGATATACCAAGTTAAGATCTATTATTAAAATTAATTATAATCTATTTCCTTTGACTTTTGTAAGAAGTCTTTATTGAATTTGTTACAACACTGTTTTAGGTTTTTTGGCCGTGAGGCATGTGGGATCTTAGCTCTCCAACCAGGGATCAAACCTGCCCCCTGCATTGGAAGGTGACCTCCCAACCACGGGACCACCAGGGAAGTCTCCTTCCTTGACTTACAAAAAAAATGTATTTATCTCTTTTTCATTTTTTCACTTGACTTTTCTTAAACATGGATCCTAGAAAATTAAAAATCACCTCAGTGGCTCACATTTGATTTTTGTGGGAAAGCATTGCTTCAGAACATGTCATTATATTATAGCTCTTGCAGTATTTTATTATTATTATTATTCTGAGTAATAACAGCAGGATGGGAGGGTGGTAATTCAAGATCATTGAGTTCCTTGAGGCGAGAATGACTTATTATTTACAGGGTCTACCCCAAAGCCAGAGCCTTTCAGTGCCTGGCCCATGAGAAATGTGTGTTTTATGTTTGTTGAAAGCATGAATACATAAGTGAGTGGATGAAAGAGTAAAAATGTTTAAAGTATTCTGTTTAAGAAAGTGAGAGTGGGCTTTCAGAAATATTTCCAGCAAAAGTGGGTAGGATTTTAGAATTCTTAGTCTTTAAGGGTTACAGTAAGCTTCAGTTTTCTGAAAAATGTATGAAGGAGAGGTGCCTCATTCTCTAACAATTCAGGATGGATGATCTGCTACTGTCTTTGGATTTAAAATGCCTCTTTCCCTCCAAACAACACATAAATATTTAAATAACAATTGTACTGTAACTTAGTAGCTCGTGAATCATTTATTGAATGTACTTGGATTTGACATACTTATCATACTTGAATTTAGAAGTGGTAAGATAGGAAGTGAAAAGTCTTGGGTTTAAAACTCAGAAGGCTAGAATTAGAATCTGTCAGATCTCCCATTAGTCATCAATGCCCCCAAATTACGCAAGTCTTATGTTATACAAATGGTATCTTAGGTGCATTGCTCCCTAAGGCACATACTATGGTTTTAGATGTGCAGGATGCTTTTGCTCAATACTGTAAGCAAAAAATGGTCTTGTGTCCAGGTGCAAACTAAAAATGAGGATGCAAGGTGGGAAGAGGGAGGAGAAGCTGTCCTTTGTTCTGTTGCTGTGAAGATTCTTGCTGCCTCAGCCTGTATTAGTTAATCAGCACTATTTCTGGGTGAGCCCCTCCTTTCTTTTCATAAAACTGGAGAACGATTGGAAAGAATATATGTAAAATGGTTTCACCTAGAATTAAATCTGTAAGCAAGAATGAAATATGAAGAAAGCCAACACATTTCTTTCATTCTACTTCAACAGTGAAAAACATCTTGAATATAATACATTAAAAACACAGTGTCCACTGCTGCTTTGTTCAATATGGTAGCCACTAACCATATGCGGCCATTTAAATTCAAATTAGATGCAGCAACATGGATGGACCTAGAGATTATCACACTAAGTGAAGTAAGTCGGGCAGAAAAAGACAGATATCATATATCACTTACATGTGGAATCTAAAAAAGTGATACAAACGAATTTATTTACAGAAAAGAAATAGACTCACAAACATAGAAAACAAACATGGTTACTAAAGGGGAACAACGGGAAAGGGATAAATTGGGAATTTGGGGTTAACAGATACATGCTATTGTATATAAAATAGATAAACAACAATGACAAGGGAAATATATTCAATATCATATAATAATCTATAATGGAAAAGAATCTGAAAAATATATATATATGTATATATATCACTGGATCACTTTGTTATACACCTGAAACTATAGTTAATCAACTATACTTATATAGTCATCAACTATATAACCATATACAGTATATAACTATACTTATATAGTTAATCAACTATACTTTGGTTAGAAGGAAACTTAAAAAAATCAAGTTAAAATTCATTAAATGAAATGAAAATTTCAGTTTTTTAATCGTATGAACCATATTTCAATCTCTCAATGGTTGCATGTGACTAATGGCTACTATATTAGATAGTGTATGGAATATTTATTTCCATCATCAGAGAAAGTTCCATTGGTTGGTGCTGCTTTAGGCAAGTGATTCTTCTAACTTATTTAAGCTCAGTTTCCTGATCTGAGAAAAGAGAAGAATAATAATTCAGTCTTTAGGTACATCACAAGTCTTATAAATCAGATGTTCTTAAAGGTCTATACGAATGCTACACAAAGGTGAATTGTTATCCTTATTGTACTCAATGTGATCAGTGGAGGAAGGTTGGAGTGAGAATCACTGGCAGGTAGCTGGCTGGATGATCACTGTGTGTAGAGCATAGATCTTTCCTCATGCACCTGCTGTATTTTGGCTGAATGTATATACATGACTGGACATCTCTTTTGCACCGTCTTACCTCCTGTTGGTCTACATTCCCTACTCCACCCACTGCTGAGGTAACCAGCTGCCATGCAGGACAAACCAAACAGTATCTGGCCTCAGCTACATCCTACTACCCTTGCTTTTCGCCCTGGAGCATCTATGACATGGCCAAGGTGAAGTCCCTGAAGGAATCTGTGCAAACATTTGGGGCACACGCAGCCTTGAATTAAGTGAGTCATTGCCCCCTAATCAATGCAGGGATAGAAGCAGGTGGATAAACATCCTCTATCCCTTAGGTAGCATGTATGCGGTACATTCCACAAGGTTTCTCTGGAGGGAGGTAGCAGAACTGAGCTGAAGTTGCCCACAGTGGTGACCAGCTCAACTGTGCACCCTGGATAGGCTTTTCTTCATTCTCTGTTTCCCTCTTCAAAATCCCTCTTCTGTTCCTTGGGACCATTTCTCCAGAATAAACTCCCTGGAACCCATTGTCCAGGCTCTACTTTTCTTGCAGGAGTTGGAGGTGGGGGGAACCTAGGCTAAGGCAAGGCTTTGAGATGATACACTATTTTTCATCAAATTTTCTCAAAGTCATTTGAGTTCTGAAATTTGAACAAGTTGCTTTAGTATTGCCCTATGGCCTTGAAGCCAAGGACAAAATTAGTCATGTCAATTAGCCTGCCCATTTTTGCTACCTCTGCAAAGAGAGAGGAAATTGCAGTGATAGGAAAAGGCAGGGATTTGCCATAGTCTCCATGACAACCTAAATCCTCTACTGTCATATTAAAGCCAGCAAGTTTTCATGGAAGTGATTAATGTGTGCCCAGTACTGTGCCTGGCCAAAAAGATTTCATAGGACTAGAAGATTTATTTCTCACCCTCTGGGAGCTTATAAGCAGTATTAATATTTGACCTTTGATGTTAGATTGTTCTTTATGTCAAACTGCATTTTGTTTCTTTCATATTGTTTCATATGTTGTAAATATTTGTTTAGAAAGTAGACTGCAAACTCAATCAGGGTAAGAACTACATCATTTCACTCAACATTTTGCCCTAGCATGGGGTATGGCACAAAGAAGGTGTTCCGTAAATATTTTTTAGAATTAATGAATGAGTAATAGTAGAACTTACTGAGCTTTTACTTAGTGTCAGGCCAGGGAATAACAAACTACAGCCAGTGAGCCAAATTCATTGTCAGACCTGTTTCCAATAAATCAGATTGTACTGAAACCCAGCCACGCTCCTCCATTTCCGTCTTTTCTATGGCTGCTTTCAGGCTAAGTGACAGAGTTGAGAGTCACCACAGAGACTACATGGCCCACACAGCCAGACATATTTACTGTTTCGCCCTTTAGAAAATTCTGCCAATTCCTATGCTGGGTCATAGAGTTTGAAGAAGCTAAATTTTCTCTGTGTTCCATGATATGGAAAATGTCGGGAAGGTCTGTAGTAAACCCCCACCAAGTGGAAGACGTTGTTCTAGAATACTTCATACCAAGATGCAGAGAGAATAATTTGCATGTGTAATTTTATGCATAATCCTTTAGGAAGGAGGAGAGAGAGCTAGGAGCCTTCTCAGCAGGCCCAAGGACAGGGACAAGCCTTCTACCCCTCTTGGGGTTGTGGCTTCAGGGCCTTAGCAGTGGGTAGGAGAAAGCACTCTTTGTTTCTTCCCCAAATCCCCTGCTCCAAATAACTGAGTTCTAATTAAACGGTCATAGTTAACAATGTATGGAAAGAGCGTAAACTGCATGTGTCTGTTCTGTGTCGTATCTGTACTGAATTCCCAGGTCCCAGAAGGGTGATTGTGCACAATAAATGCCTATGAAATTGATGTAATTCTCATTGTATTGTGGATGAGGAATATTTCAGCCAGGAGAAATAATGTTGTTTGTGGCACACGCAAAAGTCATGGTCACTGCCACACAGCTCAAGCATATTGGAGGTGAATTCAAACTCAAGAACTCTTGACTCAGTATTTGAATTCTCTCACCTCCAAGCTGTCACTAGGCAACTGGGCTCTCAAGCCAGCACCTTCACCATTTTGGGGCTTCCTTTACTCAACCAGAAGACGGGTGGAGAGTTGAGAACTAACTGAATGATTGGCAAACTCACTTCTTAATCTTGGAAGGTACTGAAGGAATAAGCTATTGTTTGCAGCCCTGGATTGAAAGACTAGGTTGGTTTGATTGAGGTGGGAAAAACATTTTTAAAAATAGGGAAAATGTGAAGAAATTACACAGTGGCCAAGCAATATAAACAAATGAGTTCTGTTTCAGGGTGCTTTAGGTCCCCATGTCACAACTAGGTCAAAAATCACTTGAATAAGACTCAAAGGTTAAGTTAACCAGAAAATAAAATATCAAATGGATCGAGTGGAAGAGAAAAAGCCCCCTTTGCTTTCAAATGAATACCCTCTGTTCAGAGCTGGAAAGGGCTTATCTTAATTGCTTCATCCCATAACTATACTTCACATGGGTTCTCTTTGGTTTTCCCAATGCAGTAAATCTTATTTTTCTTTAACCCATGGTGTGTGTTTTTTTTTAATTATATTATTTTTCTCTTTTCATTCTAACAACTCTTTTCTCTCTCTGTTTATTTTGAAGTTCAAAGGCATGTTGTTTAAAATCTTCTACCCAGTTAGGTCCCCTTATCTGTGACTTGCTATCTCATCAGTTTTATTGTCAAAGCCTCAGTGTGGCTTCAGAGCACATGGTTTGTTTTTATTTTTATGTCTTGACTTGCCCTGGGACACATGAGTAATTCAGAAAAAGGTGGTCAAGGGACCTACAGGCCATTCTCTTCCCTTAATTCCCATAATTAATTGCTTTTTAATTGGTGGCAATGATTCTGGCAAATGAGCCTGCAAAATATTTGCTTACTTCCCTTATGAATTGTTCAGCTTCAGCTCCTGAACCCACACACTTAGTTGCAGATGTAGTATGATGATCTGGCTAGGGGATACTGAGCCAGATTTTGCTCTTGCTGAACTGTAGAAGGTTGTTCTGAATTATGAGGGCTTTTCAGATATACCAGAGTTCTCGTACTTGAAATTTTTGAATGTATTTCAACAAGATTTTTTTGAACAGTCATTAAGGCATCTGTTTTCAACAAACATTTACTTCATTTTCTATTTTACGTGCTACAGCAGAGGATAGGCAGCCAGATTAAGTTTCTGCCTCATGGGCATTTCAGTACAGACAAAATATTCAAAGAATAAGTAATATGTACCTGAACAGACAAGTAAATGGTAATAAGTGAGATATGAAGGAAATAAAACAGAATGAAGAAACTGAGCTGGAGTATGATGTTAAAGATTGATGGGTCAAGACACTTTGAGTAGAAATTTGAGTGGTAAGAAAGAGCCAGGTGAGAAAGTGGTTGGGGGTAGCTGGGTGGTGTCCAGACAGATAATACGGTAAGCATATAAATTCTGAGGTTGGAAGGAGCTTGGTGGATTTGGGAAAAACATCAGAGCCGCCCAGTTGGTTAGAGCTGAGTAAACATGGAGGGTAGCAGTTTAAGATGAAACAAAAGAAGTAGGTGGGACAAGATAACTCCTTGTATAGCATAGGCTCCAGCTCTGTGCTGGAAGCCAGGCTGGGTGCTGGATGCTGGGGCTGTAAAGACCAATAAAACACATTTGTGGACCAGATAGCTTGCCCTGAGAGTCTCCCATCATTGCATGTATGAAGCTCCTTCCAGATCCAAGACTCCCATCACTGATGCTCTCACAATTCCAGGACTTGTCCAATCATACCTGCCATCCTTTATTCCTTGTTCACCATCATAGACCAATGCTCTTAGCTTGTCCCAATGGACATACCACTAGGCCTCCCAAATTGATTTATTCCCAACTCTTCTGCCCTCTTAAATCCCGAGCTTCTCTGGAATTCACAGTGAAGCATGAACAAATTCTCTGTGTTCCAAACTTCCAATCTGAAAGTTCCCATCACCTCTTGGATCCACATGAAGGCTTTCTACTCCCTAGTGAAGCAGCTTCCTTCACAAGTCCTCTCCCTGGTGGATATGTCATCTTTCACACCCCAGATAACTCAGCGTCTGAGGGTGAGGGAGTTATGTTCCTTTGCCCATGGTGTCTTTTCCTACTTTGAAAATTCCAGTTGCTCTGAAGAGCATTATTAGACTGTTATTTTAACCCAAAATTACTTGACACAGAGGAAATGTTTCCAAAGTGTTGGCTTTAATTATATATTGTATCATTTTACCTTGGTGTGTGTGTGTGTGTGTGTGTGTGTGTGTGTGTGTGTGTGCAGTAGGGGAAACGTGTGGTTAAGGGGATAGGCCTTGAGATCAAATTGCCTGATTTGGATCTAGGTTCTGCAAGTTACTAGCTGTGAGCTTAGAACAAGTCAGTTAATGTCTTTGGGACTTGGTTTCCTCATTTCTGAAAGTGGGGCTTCCCAGGTGTTGATAGTGGTATAGAATCTACCTGCTACTGCAGGATATGCAAAGGACTGGGGTTCAATCACTCGATCGGGAAGATACACTGGAAGAGGAAAAGTCAACCCACTCCAGCATTCTTGCCTGGAGAATTCCAAGGACAGAAGAGCCTGGTGGCCTACAGTCCATGGGGTCTCAGAGTCAGACATAACTGAAGCCACTGAGCATGCACCCATGGAGGGAGGGAACATATATGTAATTATTATTGATTCATGTTGCTGTAGAATGAAACCAACACAAAATTGTAAAGCAATTTTCCTTCCCTTAAAAATAAATAAATAATAAAAATAAAGACAAAAGGAAGTAATCTTAAAAAATTAAATTAAATGAAAAAATAAGGATAGTGTAGATGTGAAGGTTAAATGAGTTAATACGTGTGAAGTGCTTTGAAGAGTGGTTGGCATATTACCGGTGCCTTATAAATTTGTTATTATTTTTTATCTACTGATCGATCGATGGCTTGAGCATCTGGGTTATTTCTTTTCTCCCTGTCTGCCTTATATCATTCTTGGCAGATTTAGCATCCGCCATCTATGCACGACTCTGACCTTTCAACCTTTGGCATCCTTAGATCTAATCGTTTCTTCTTCCACTGTTTCTCAGCCATCTATACACCCTAGGCTCTGTCATCTCCAGCTGTTACCTCCTCTCCAAAATCAAGATGTCACACATCCCACTTGTACATCATTGCCTCCCCTCCTACTAGTAAAATCACTCCGGCACTTGCCCACCAGAGACTGACATCATTGACCTTAAACCCGTTTACCCTTCTGCAGCTTTGTTACTGTCTCTTCCCCCCACCTCATCCTTATTTCTCTCATTAACGAGCTTATATTTTATGGTTATTAAGAGACAAAGTTCTACACTGAGGCATGCTGCTGCTGCTGCCAAGTCGCTTCAGTCATGTCCGACTCTGTGTAACCCCAGAGAAGGCAGCCCACCAGGCTCCCCGTCCCTGGGATTCTCCAGGCAAGAACACTGGAGTGGGTTGCCATTTCCTTCTCCAATGTATGAAAGTGAAAGGTCAAAGTTGGACTTAAACACTAGCTTGCCAGTTCCTTCTGGGTGACTCTGAGCATTTGAGCAATTCTTTGCAGCCTCAGTTTTCTCATCTGTAAGACTGGAATAACCTTGAGAACTACAGTTTGCCCCAGAAAGGAGACTATACACAAAAACTATTTCTCTAAGTTCTCCACAAAGAAAGACAAGAAAAGAGACACACGTATGGTGAATTCATGTTGATATATGACAGAAATCAAACCAATATTGTTAAGCAGTCATCAACTGAAAATAAATGAATATTTTAAAAAAGATAGAAAAGAGAGTGGGCTATAGCCCATCTTGCCCTTCCCAGCGCCTCTCGGAACTTCAGCTTTTGCCCATGTCCACAGCCTGGTCATCGTCACACACTTGGTTGCAATGTGACTACACAGGTCCCACCCACTCACGCTCTGTACAATGCAGTGTAGATCCTGGGTGGTGGAGCCAAGTAACATGTATTGCAAAAGGCAGTGTGTGGTAGGCAGAATCCTAAGATGATCCCTAAAAGCCCTTGCCCTTTGCTAATCTTTTCCTATGGAGTATGAGTTGAACTTGTGAATATGATGATATAAAGCAAAATGAATTTAACTGCTATAGTTAAGATCCTTATCTTTTGAATTAATCAAGAGGGAAATTACTCAGGCGAAAGTGAAAAGTGAACGTTTTAGTCACTCAGTCATGGTCGACTCTTTGCGACCCCATGGACTGCAGCCCATCAGGCTCCTCTGTCCATGGGATTTTCCAGGCAAGGACACTGAAGTAGTTTTCCATTTCCTTCTCTAGGGAATCTTCCTGACCCAGGGATCAAACCTGGGTCTCCAGCACTGCAGGCAGATTCTTTACCAACTGAGCTACCAGGGAAGCCCCTGGGTCTAGGGGTTAGAGACAAAGTCAGATTCAGAGCATGAGAATTATTTAACGTAACAGAGGCTTTGTTGTTTTCTAAGATGGACTGTGCATGTGGCAAGCAACATGACTGTCTTCTAGTTGTTGAGGGTGATCCTCAGATGACAGTTGCCTAAGAAATGGGACCGTCAGTTTTATAGTAGCAAGGAACTGAATTCTGCCAAAACCTAAATAAGCTTGGAAGAGAAGCCCAGCTGCAGATAGATGAGCATGAGCTTGGCTGCACCATGGTTTTGTTTTTGTGAAACACAGAACCCAGATAAGCCATACACACACTACTTACCCACATAAACTGTGAGCTAATGGAGTTGTTCTAAACTGCTAAATTTGTGTTCATTTGTCATGAGCAATAGGAGTAATTAAGGATGTAAGAATCTCACTGGGGGTTCTTTGGTACCTGGCAGGACTTCACTGTGGACTGGCAGAATATGATAAACCCAATTTAAACAAGTCTCCCAGAGGAGTGGGGATTCATGAAGAGTATTCACTGACTATTCCCCATATGATAAATCCTGGTGGGCTTTGTTAAATATGTCATCATCACACACAGCAAAGGTGCCTGACACCACTCTCACCCTGGGTCGTGGGGGAGAATTTTAAGTGACTCAATGCCAAGTTTCGAGAAATAAACATGAAAGAGAGTAGGATACTGAAGGTTGGCCATAGCAGTGAGCTGTCAGTGCCCCAGGTCTGGAGAACAGGGGAAAGAGCAAGTCCTTGCACCCAGAAAGAGGATCTGCTTCAGTAGAGAAATGGAGTCACTCTAGCAGAGAGCAGTGGGCATGCATGGAGTAGAGGCTAGACCCAGAAGCCTGAACTACCTTTCTCTGTCCAGTGACCTCTGGCATTTCACAACTGGAAGTCAGAGGATGAAGAGTTGGCATTCATATTGGCCAAGTTAGCAGGATGGAAAAGTGTACAGAATAAATCCGAAGGGGCACACAGAGAGTAACTGATACATGACTTAAGCTCTCATTTCTACACGAGATGCATGCCTCAGAAAGCTCCTTTTGCCAAGTCTCCCACTTGGTCTCTTGTGACTTCTGCAGGCAGTACAAGATCCAGCACATGGCCTTTGTCAGCTTGTGATACAGAGTTGTGCATGTTGGACTGAGGGTGTCCCAGTGTCGCTTGCCTGTGGAGGATATTCCTGGAAGACTTTGGCAGGCCGTGTCTATCATATTGCTGAGAACTGAAATTGTGGTTTTTTTTTTCTTTTTAGAAAGTTTTGGATAGTTTACATGTATCTTTCCTGTCCACTCTTCTTGTCATTGTCTTATCCCACATCTCCATAAAAGAGCTTCTTGGGAGTTGAACATTCTGGGAGTTGGGAGGTGTTGGAGACAAGTTAGTGGAACATAATATGAGAATTTAAAATCTCATGTTAGAATCATATATTAAATATAAGAATTAGAACTGTCATTACCTCTTTTGCTAGGTCCATAACCAACTGAATTTGGCTCTATTCAGAATTAACACTCAAACCCCCGTTCAAGTATTTTCAACTTCGTTTTCATACCTGTAGATTAAGTTAATCCCATATTAGCAATCAAATATTATATTTTGCTCATTCAATAATTATATTTTAAATATCTTTTTAAAATTTTTGCCTGTTCTCTGCTACTTTGGGATAGGGTTGGGCAACAGTTTATCACAAAAGAAGATAAACATGGTTTCTCTCTTCAGACAGGTTCTGGATTACTAATATTCCTGGCAATGCACAGCTAATACTGGGAGTTCTCTCCTGCAATATATTAATAAAAATGATAATAAATGTTAATATTTAGTGAGTATTTTCTCTATGCCAGAAACTCTATAAGGTGCCCTATAGTTCATTTTCTTTTAAAAATTCAAATAATGCCTGTAGATAGTTTAAACATTCATATAATACTACAGGCTTATAAAACTCAGGGGCCACTATTTTAAAAATCATCTGACCAGTTCTAATTATCTGTTTCCTAGTAACAAGTTTACATTATCATTTCTTAGTTTTGCAACTTTAGGTTATGTGTCTTCGGCTTCCAAACTGGAAAATAAGGAATTAGGTCTCTCATATGTCACAGCACTAAACACCCCTCCTGGTTCTGATAAACCAATACCCAGTGTTTAAATTTGTATATAGGATATATTCTTCATGGCCGAGCCGCAATGTGTTGTGATGACATTTTCTCTTTTTTCTCTTTTTTTTCATTTTGGTGTGTGTTTCTGGAGATAAAAATTGCCCTACATTTTCATTTGTTCCATGTAACTGTCACAAATTCATCCACAAACTCCCTTCTAGGTGGCAAAATGCTGCTTATTATTGTCAAATGCATTAAGCAATCTGTCAGTTAAATATTTTTTTCCCTTGGAGATGCCCTTCTGCAGTCTTCTCTCTCCTGCTCCAATCTCATCTCATTGCTTTCTGTGCTGGCTGCATCAGTGACCTTGGAGCTTGTCTTTAGCATCATCTTGGAATTATCTTCTTTTCCCCACCTAGGTTGTTTCTCCTGTTTCCTCGATCTTTTTCCCTGGCTGACTTTTTCACTTTGATGGAGTATGGCTCCAACAGCTTTCTGAGTAAGGCTGTCTGGGAGGCAATATTTTGGGACCTTGAATGTCTAAAAATATCTTTATCTCCTTCTATACTTGACTGATAGCTTAGAGGGTTATGGGATTCTAGGCTGGAAATCACATTTACTCTGGTGTTTGAAGATGTTATTCCATTGCCTTGCAATCTTGAATGCTCTTATGAAACCCAATGTCATTCTAATTCCTCATCTTTGGGGGGTGATTTTATAATTCTTTTATAGCAGCTAACTGGACTTTTCTGTGCTGATATTCTTAGAAGAATTATCTCACTCATTCCTCACACCAGTTGGTAAGAGATAGGAACTGTTACTGCCACCTTTTTAAGGGTGAAGAAATGAGACACAGAGATGTTAGGTTAAAACCACCCATCAAGTAGGTGAGAGAGCTGGTATTTAAACCTGGACCAGTTTTGACTTCATCACCTGCACTCTTCATCATGGTGCCCTAAGACTCTCCATAAAGTTCAGGTTTAACACCACGGTTTGTCTAAGGCCATTGCAGTTCAGTTTGGACCCTCCCCTGGGTCTGAGTCTACTGCTGGGGCAGCTCATACAGCTCAGACAATGCCTGGCTCCCCTCACACCTCTCTCCCCACCACATCATCGTCTCAATCCTCACTGGGGCCCACTGCACAATAACCACAATGTCCCTGGACACTGACTCCATTCGGAATCTGTGTTTTTCCACTTCCTAACATCCTCTCTTTTCAGACATCTGATATTTGAAAATGCAGGAGTCATGCTCATATTATTTTCCTGGAGTTATATTTGCACTTCATATTTCTGCCACATTCTATAAGGGGGCCTTATTTACATTTCAGTGATTTGTTCTCTTTTCCTTGGCCACAGATCATACTTTTTCTTAATTTGACACACACATTGAAACTACCTGAGATGAATTTTTAAAAATGTCTCTTCATTTTACTTCTGAGTCTCTATCTTGCATTTATATCTTGAGTTATGAAGGATTCATATTTAAGTACAGATGGAAGGAAAGAGTGTCACTATCAGGAAGTGGAAAGAGCAAGGGAGCCGAAGTGGATTCTCATTTTGGTCCTGGATCTACCAGCTACTTGCCATTGACCTTGGGTAAATCACTCAAGGGGCTTCCCAGGTGGTGGTAGTGGTAAAGAAGCTGCCTGCCAAAGCAGGAGACCTAAAGACACAGGTTTGATCCCTGGGTCGTGAAGATCCCCTGGAGGAGGGCACAGCAACCCACTCCAGTATTCTTGCCTGGAGAATCCCTTGGACAGAGGAGGCTGGTGGGTTACAGTCTATAGGGTCACAAAGAGTCGGAGATGACTGAATCGACTTAGCATGCACGCACACAATTAATCTAACCTCTCCGAGTCACAGCTTCCTCGTCTCAGTGGTGGCTTAATTATCTTCATCTTCCCTTCTGTTATGAGATGTCACAAGGACAAATTTAAAAAATATGGAGGAAAAAATGGGAAAATACCCTGAATTCTGTAGTAGTCTTTGTCACACTGTCATTCATGTACAATCTTTAAAATTTTGACCACATCTGCTTTATCACCACACTCTTTAGTATTTAATAAATATTTTTGAAATCAGCGTCCCTTTTGTCTTAATTTACTTACGTTTATTTATAAAAGGAAATTAGTGGAAAGAAAATAGAGATGGAGAGACATAGGATAGATCATGGCCCAGAGAGAAAGAGTTGCTCAATGTATGTTCTAGAGAAGATCAGACAGGTGTGCATCTCTGACTTAGGACCAATTTTCCACTGTACTGGATCAGAAAGCAGGATGAGAAGGAAGAGGAAGACCCGAAGCAGTGTGTTGGCCCATCGAAGGAAGAGAAACCTTAGCTGAAAGGGAAGATTGAAGAAGGCAGGGACAGCGACTGAGAGACAGAAGTTGCCACGGCGATGCCATAGCAGGATAATTACCTGTTGGAAGCAGGAAGGTTCTTGAGAAGAGGTGGTAATAGAGATATGTGTCCTCATCATTTCAAGTTTCATACACTTTCTTCCTGAGACTGCACTGTAAGAGCAGGGACGGCCATGAACAACTGCTAAAAATACTCAAGGTATCACATATGTCCTACGTTAAATTGTTTTGTATATTGGACTTTATCGTATGTATGTGTACGGTACTTGGGGAACACTGCATTGAAACATCTCATGAATACATGGAATTATATGTAATTAGTTCTTCAAAAACACTTTGACTTTGCAATGCTCCCTCGTTCTTCCCTGGTAAATGTTAAGTGGTGCCTATCAACTCAAAATGATCCCATGGGTGCAGCTATATTCATACGGTGGCTGGGGGTGGGAATGGGTAGAGGATTGGCATTGGTAAAATTATAAACTTGTTGAAGTTCAAACTCAGAATGTCTTTTGACATCTGGTAAACATAAATCCTCCCTGCTTTTGATTTTCATTTGGGTCTTCCTCAAAAGAAAAAAAGAAAAAATCACTGTAAAGTTCTTGTTCTCACAACTTTGGCTTAGGTAGGAGAGGGTCTGAAATAAATACAGTGGAAACAGTTACATCATGAACTATTTCAAGACCTGTCCTAAAATGGGAACTCTGGGGGATAGTCCAGGTCTCCTTCTTTCTGGATTCTTACAACTGGAAAGCTGAGGGCAAAAGAGGATTAAGTGTCCTAAGCTTTATCTTCAGATTTGGGTTTCATGCCTAGGAGGCCGGAGTCCACAGTTGTGCCTGAGCACAGGAAGATAGCCCAGCTCTAAGCCTGGCCTACACACCTCTAGCTGGAGCAGGGTCACATCACAGGACACTAGTCATGGATGATTCTGAGCTGTTGTTTCCCTCAAGGGGAAAGGCTGAGGACATGGTTTCACAAGGGGGAAAACAAAAACAAAAAACACTCCTGAAATTTGCCCTATTTCCCCTTCTTCCCTTTCCTTCCTTTCCCTCTCCCAAGGCTAGGATTTAAATTTAAATGTGGGTTCCTTTGTAGAATCCTGTATAATGTCTGCTTATTTAATATAAAACTTAACCACTGTGCTTTTGCTGATCCATAATCAGGGCTTGGGCTGAGGGGGTAAGATTTTGAGGCTGGAGAAGAAGGTCAGAAGTCATCAAATTCAGTCCCCCTCACTCTGAAATGAGAAACATACAGGCCAGAGAGTTGCCATCACATGCCCAATGTCACCCAAATGGTTAGGGGCGCGTCCAGCCTGGGTTGCAATCCCTCGCCTCCATCTGTTGTAAATCCTCTTGGACAGCCTTTGTGGCAGGCTACCAGGGAAGCTTATTGGAAAGCAGTTAAGAACGTGAGACTGTCTGCAGATGTGATTTTAAAGGTTATTTATTTGTTTTACTGCAGATCATGACTTCCCCTCCATCCGTCTTCTTGTTCCAGGGCCAGATTCTACCCTTTGAAGTTCTCTGTGGCATTCTCATTGCCTTTGGCCTGAATCAGAAGTAGGGCTTGACCCGAAGCTACTTGTGCCTTTATTTGCTCTCAGAGGACTTCCCCTCCCCCAGGAGGCTCTGAAAACTCAGCCTTCCTAGAATTATTTTCTACATAAGATGTGTCCCGCGGTCTGTGTCACAGCATCTTCGAGCTGGAGAAGACCTCTAAGGTCAGCAGTCCAACCCCTGACCCAGTTCAGGCATGTCTTCCAAAAATTTCTTGGCATATGGTCACACAGCGTTATGACTGGGAGGTACCTTGGGGACCAAAGAATATTCTTGGTTTCTTTTTGTAGGTAAAGAAGATAAAGTTTGGAGAGGTAAAGTGGTTCATCCCCAAGCAGTTGGAGGAGAGAAAACTAATTCTGGCTTCTAACCCCTAAGCTGTAGCTCTGTCTATTGTGTTTCATTCTCCCCTTGATTAAATGCTTCCAATAATTGTTCAGTGAGTAATCTATTAATTTGTTAATCATCGTTAACTTACTAAGTCCCTATTTTATCCAGTACGAATAGTATAGACAAATTGCCAGTACAGCAAGGAAACCCACGCGTCAAAGTCTTTCTTCCCTAAGACAATCATTCTTTTGGAGGCTGTATTAGTTTTCTAATGCTGCTGTAACAAATTTTCACAAAATTGGCGTAAGACAACGCAAATTTATTATCTATAGTTCAGGAGACCTAGAAACAAATTGTTGTTTAGTCACTAAGCTGTGTCCAGCTCTTTTGCAACCCCATGGATTATAGCCAGTCAGGCTCTTCTGTCATGAGATTTTCCAGGAAAGAATACTGGAGTGTGGGTTGCCATTTCCTCCTCCAGGGGATCTTCGTGACCCAGGGATCAAGCCTACATCTCCTATGTCTCCTGCATGGGCAGGAAATTCTTTACCACTAGTGCTACCTGGGAAGTCTCAGGATCTCCTAAGGGCACCTCAGGCCTCCTGTGTAGCCTGAGGGTCCATCAGTTATGTGCTTTTCCATCCTGGCTCTCCTGTGTTCTGCCATACACTTTATGCTTAGCTCCATCATTTAAGTTCAGTAATGGTTTTCTAGCTTTAAAGGTTGGAAAACCTCTCTCCTATTTGTAACATCTAGGTATGGTCATCAAGCTATCCTTCAATACTTCCAGTGGTGTGGAATTTAATACTTAGAAAGGTTGCTTATTCTGATTCTGATATATCTGTATATTGGAAAGCGCTTTGCTTTGTCAGGCAAATTTTATGTCTAGGTAAGACACGTATTTCCAAAGCAAAGAGCGTTCATATGATGGCCTAAAATGTGTTCTACATTGATGAATTTTCCATGCACACCTGAAAAAAAAGTGTATTCTGCTGTTGTTGAGTGGAATTTTCTATACATGTCAATTGTGTAGAGCTGGCAGATAGCATTGTTCAGCTCTTCTGTATCTTGATTGATTTCCTGAACACTTGTCCTAGCAATCAATGAGAGAGAGGTGTGGAGGACTCCAACTTTAGTTGTGGATTTCTGTATTTCTCCTTTCAGCTCCATCAGTTTTTATTCCATTTATTTGGAAACTCTATTATTAAGAAAGTTATAATATCCTGGTTTTTCTTGGAAGCATCTTCCTTTCTTTTGACTTGGGGTTAGTTGGTCGTCCTGTGACCTTAGTGCTCTGGTTCAAAAGATGCTGTGAATCTGCAAATCTTTCAGCATCATGTTTGTAGTACTGTGGCAATGTCCCAGACACCTACTTTCCATACCCTAAGGAGAAGACAAAGCCTTTTACAGCTTCTTCTAGGAGGAGTCACAGGCACTAAATGGATAAGTTTTACTTTGGGTTTTCAATCTGTCATCCATGGAGTTGAATCCAGTAAGCACTTTTGGGCATCTGGTACTACCAAATCTTTTTTTTTTTTTTTTTTTAACTCTTAATTTTATATTGGAGTATAGCCAATTAACAATATTGTAATATTTTCAGGTAGACAGCAAAAGGACTCAGCATTACATATACATGTATCCTTTCTCCCTTAAATAAACTCCCCTCCCATCCAGGCTGCCATCTAACATTTAGCAGAGTTCCTGGTGCTATAGAGTAGGACTTTGCGACTCCCACATCTTATCTTCAAACACTTCACAGTCTATTAGGAGTAGTGAATACACTAGCAGGTAATTTTTGAATAGCACACAGGTGCTAAGGTAAAGGCAATCTATGCCAGGGAATAGGGAGGGAAATGCCCAATGCAGTAAGAGACAAAGGACATTTCCTAGGGAAGATGACATCCACATTAGTTCTTAAAATAAAAACATTTTCCCCAGTGTGGAAAGCTAGATAGGGCTTTTTCAGCAGAAGGAGCAGGATGGTCTGAATTCTAGAATTAGCAAAATTCATGCCTGAAAATAATGAAATGAAAAGAATATTATGTCCTACTCAGAGATTCTGCTGTTAACAATTGGGTGTAAGGACATTCAGACTTTTTTCCCTGACACATATATTTACAGACTCATGTAAAATGAAATACCATAGTATAGTCTGAAAGATTTTATAACTGTTTAATAACATAATAATGCTGAATAATTCTCCCTATTGTTAAACATTTGGCTTATTTTTATTTATTTGCTTTCATAATTGAAATTATTAAAAATATCTTTAACATGCAGAATTTTTCTGTTCCTTTTTTTATTCCTTTTGATTTATTTCATTGCATATACATTCATAATAGGGTAAATTTCTGAATTAAAAATTACTGACATTTCCAAGGCTGTGATACCTGTGACTGAATTATTTTCCAAAGTGGTAATACCAATATTTACTTTTCCATTAGTTTATGAAAGTGTTCATCTCATCACAAGTTTACAGGCATTGTGTATTTGCATTTTAAAAAACTGGCAAATTGATAGGTTTAGAATGGCATGGTATTAATTTTTAAAAGTTTGCATTAATTTGAATTTGAGTAGACAAAGCAACTATTTCTATTAGCAATTTTGCTTCCTCTTTTGTAAATTCTCCTTTTACGCCCTTTGCTTATTTGTGTATTAGAGTGTCTGATTTTGGGCTTCTGCTTTGGAGTTTTGAGTAATAGGATCCTATTTGTTGTCTGTAATTATTGTGAAATATGACTTTTAGAATCTAGAGCTGAGGTTCCAAATCTGACTGCTTGATACTGCCTTTGGACATGTGTGTGTGTGTGTCTGTATTTTTCTGAGCCCTACTCACAGAAATTTTGATATTGTTACTCCAGGACAAGGTTCAGGAATCTACACAAAGAATCCAGAGGACCAAACGATGTGTCAGCTCCGTTTGGGAACCCCTGCTTGTTTTTCATGCTCCCTTTCTTGCTTGTCATATTCAGCGTCTTAGTTTCTGCTCTTCACCTGGGAATAAGAGAGCTGAAGGCTGGATTCCAGAGGATGAGCATGAATACTATTGGAGAATATGGGACACTGGCTTTTCAGCAGGGTTTGAATCCCAGTTTGGGCACTAGGTCACATTTGGCTGATCTTCATTTTCCTGACTTTTAAATTGGGAGAATAACATTATCTATGATTACTACTTTACTACCAAATCAAGGCTACCATTAGAGGGAATTTTGTAATGATCCTGGGATAAGATAATAAGGATCTGAGACAAAGAAAGGAAAAAATGGCTCTGAGAGACTTTAGGATAGCAAAATTGAAAGGTTATGCTTCAGTCACTTACTCTTATTGAAAGCTAAATGTGGCAAATACTGTGAGCAGCATTTGCCTTGTATTATCTCATTTGATCTCTGCACTGCCTTTGAGATGGGTGCAGTGCCATTTTACAAATGAAGAAGCTGTAATTCAGAAAGTGTGAGTGACTTGCCTAATCTGACATAATTGAGAGAATGGAATTATCAATCACTTACTGAGATGAGAAAGACTCTAGAAAGAAAAGGTTTGGGGATGAGGATTGGGAAGTCAGTTTTATAGACGGTAAGTTTGAACTATCTGTTAAACACCAAGTGGCAATATTAAAGAAGACACGTGTTTATGATTGTGGAGTTTGAAGGAGAGGTCTGAACTAGAAATATAATTTTGGACGTCATTAGCATGTAGGTCAATGCAATGGGCTTCCCAGGTGACTCAGTGGTAAAGAATCTTCCTGCCAATGCAGGAGCTACAGGAGACATGGGTTCAATCCCTGGGTCAGGAAGATCCCCTGGGGAAGGAAATGGCAACCCACTCCAGTATGCCTGCTTAGAGAATCCCATGGACAGAGGAGCTTGTTGGGCTATAGTCCATGGAGTCGCAAAGAGTTGAACATAACTGAGTGATTGGAACCTGATCTCATGATGAGCACAGATGAGAAAGAGAAGGGGTCCTAGGTGTGAGCTCTGGATCTGGTGTTAAGAGGTCAAGATTAGGAGAAATTGGTAGAGAATATTGAAAAGAAGGGGCAACGGAGAAAGAAGGAAAACCAGAAGACAGTGGCATCTGAGAAGGTAAGTGAGAAAGAAATATCAAATCCTCAGTAAGTATTTGTCAAATGAATGAAAGATATGTCTAGGCAGAATTCAAATACAGACCTTTTTGACCCAATGACTTACACATTCTTATCCAATTTTTAAACACATTCTTATTCAATTTAACAGGGGTCAACAAACTTTTGGGCTTCCCTGATGGTTCAGGGGGTAAAGAATTCACCTGAAATGCAGACGGCACAAGTTCAGTCCCTGAGTTGGGATGATCCCCTGGAGGAGGGCAAGGCAACCCACTCCAGTATTCTTGCTTGGAAAATCCCATGGACAGAGGTTCTTGGTAGGCTACAGTCCAAAGGTCAGAAAGGGTTGGATGTGACTGAGCACACACACAGCAAACTTTCAAAGACCCAGATAGTAAATATCTTAGACTTTGTGTGCCAACAGGCAAATCGAGGCCAAAAATATAGAAACTTATCTCAAGGGCTATAAAACAAAACAAAACAAAAACAGGCTGATGGCCTGTGGCCTTGGTTTGCCAACTTCTGCCCTGCACTCTATTATTCCCTTTAATTCGAGGACTCTTTATTACTGAGATGATAATACTCAGGCATCAACTTAATCAGCAATCTCAGTCTCATATAAAACTCTGCAGAACTCCAAATAGACTCTCTTCAGCAGTACCATAGTTTAACTTATGTTCTCTGTATAAAGGTGGCCTGTATCTAATCCAGCAATTTTATTTCTCCCAAGACACTTTTTCTTGTTCCATTTTGCTTAGCTATATAGCTGGTAAAGAAATGGAGCACAAAAGCAAGCACAGAATTTGCATGAGGGTATTTGTCATAGACTGCAGCCTCTGAAGTGGGTTTCTGGCCTGATAGCATAATAGGAAAAAGGGTACTTCCTTCTCCTCTTGTTTGCTCTCTGAATGTCAAAAGAACCTCTGATGAGACCTCAATGAGGCACAGATATTTTCCCTGGGGTCAGACCAAGGGTGTCATTATGATGCATGACTCCAGAATATGAACTCTGCCCACAGAAACACTGTTTTTCAGAAGATAAAGTTCAAACTTGATAACATTGCTATTTTTTTTTTAACTTTCTTCCCCCAATCAATCCTAATGACCTAAAATCATTATTGCATTTCCTCTCCCCTTCTGTAGTGCCTTCTGTCTACTCTCTGAAGGTTAAAGTGTTAGTTGCTCAGTCGTGTCTGACTCTTTGCAACCCCATGAGCTATAGCCCACCAGGCTCCTATGCCCATGGAATTCTCCAGGCAAGAATACTGGAGTGGGTAGCCATTCCCCTCTCCAGGGGATCTTACTGACCCAGGGATCAAACCTGGGTCTCCTGCACTGCAGGAAAATTCTTAACCATCTGAGCAGTTCTAGATCCATTCATGCCTGGATGGTGCTTCCTAGATCCACCCTGGCTATTTATCTCCTCAAAGGTGCTCTCCCCTAAATGTATGTACAAGGACACATCTACTTGTTGGGAAAATGCAACAGCACACATTACTTACTCACCTCTCAGGACATGTGTATTTGCCGATATTTCCAATCAATCATGAAGTGATTGTTCTAGAAATTCTCCCAGAGGTCAACCCACCTTCTTGGGGTTAATTATTAATTAATTATTTAAGAAACCAGTTTTATTATCATAACTAACCACCTTTGGTGAGTGGCCTCTGAATACTGAGGGTGATCAAGGGTGTTAAACTCCTGGGCTTAGGTGACAGGCCAGGCCCTGTCCTCTCAGGTCTTGGGTCTTCCTGCAGAATATTGTACCTATTCTTGCCTCGGGATTGGAAGCGAGACCTTTCTCCGCTGTCTCTTCTGTTATTTGGCAGATGGGGCAGGTCTATGAGTGCTAAAGGTTGCATACAACTTCTTTAGTGAGTGATCAATCACTACTTTCTTTAAGAAAAAACATTTCTTCCTTCATCTTGGTTCCTGAAGGTTTCTTCTGTTCAGAATCCTTATGGCCAATTCAACAGAGATTTGTTATTTGTCCTAAAACCATTGTGGCTTAAGGAAAATGCTTTGTGAACTACGAGATCTGTAAATTTTGTAATTTTTCATTCTCAGGATCCAGAATAGGGCTTGGAACAAAGTGAATAATCAGAGAATGTGTCTTACATTGCACTTAGGAGGTGGTTTATTAATGTTGTCTTGTTGATAGATTTGAAGGAGATAAGATAGATGTGGGAAGGCCAACTTAAAGCCCTGACAAATCAATTGTGAACTTCTCGCAGGCAGGGGATAAATATTCTCTGACCCAGTAAATGTTGTTGATGGAGCTTGGCTCAGTGCAGTGGCTGTGGGAGTGAAACAGAAAGAGACATCTCAAGAAATACAATGGAGAAAGCAGTTTCAAACAGGGAGCTGGCCTGAATGAAACAAGATCATAGACGGATGAATTCCACTTTGTTGATCTAAAGCCTGGCAATCAAACCAATAGTCAAAAGGCATGGGTTCTAAGTCTGCGTTCCTCTCTTCTGTTATGCTGCTACGTCGGCCACTTAAACCTCTTGGCCTCAGTTCCCCATCTCAAAAACAGATATAAAAGATATCTGCACCGAGTTATTGCAAGAATTATTATTACTATGTTATTTCACCAAATAACAACTCCCTTCGGACTTCCCTGGAAATCTGGTGATTAAGATTTCACCTTCCAATACAGAGGATGTAGGTTGGATCCCTGGTTGGGGAACTAAGATCCCACATATCTCTCAGCCAAGGAGCCAGAACTTAAAACAGAAGCAAAAATTCAGAGACTTTTAAAATGGCCCACATTTTAAAAAAATAAAAAATAAAAAAACCTCCCTTTTAGTGCACAATCCAAGGACTGAAAAATATGGAAATTTCTCCCAAAAAGGCAAACAGAGAGGTAAGCTAATTTTGATAGGAGAAGGAATGAGCAATTCTTGGAACTCTGAATCCACAAAGCATGTGCAAGGCTTGTCCCAGGAGGACCTGAGGGCTGGTAACATGTACAAAAGAGCATTGTCTTCTCTGAATCTGCCCGTAATCTTGTATAGGCTCATCTGTCACTTTAAAGGGTTAGCTGGAAACGAGATGTCATCTTGTCAGCCTTCATGATCTCTTCCAGCTGAAAGTAATCCTGCTCAGCTCTGAGCTCCCACTCCAGTCTGTGATCTAGAGCGGAGGTTGGCCAATAACAGCCCATAGGCCAAAGCCAGTCCCCTGCCACCTGCTTTTGTAAATAAAGTTTTTTATTTACATGCTCATTTGTTCACATATTGTCTACAGCGGTTTTCACATACAGTAAGAGTCGCAGTGGAGACCATATGGCCTGCAAAGCAGAAAAACTTTATTCTTGTGGTTTTTATAGAAAAAGTCTGCCAACTCCTGTAAATGGAGAACTGGTTATCATAACCCAGAGAGTGATTCTCTCCATGAGCTGCTGTTGGTTCATGAGCTGATAATAAATGGTTCATATTTTTGAGTCTTTAGGGTGAGAGGACAGGCCCAGGGTGCTGCCTTCTTGGGAGCAGGGGTTGTTCTCATGTGTCCCTGCTCCATTTCCTTCCCATGAGCATTCTCAATTCTCCCCCACAGTCAGGTGTTCATCCCTGAAAAACCGTCATGTCCTTCCTATGCAGGTTTTCCAAACATAAAATGTGAACTTTAGTCCTAACCAAGTATAATTTTTTAGAGAATCCAGAGAAAGGGCATATGAGGTTGTGAAATGTGACTTGGAGTAAAGCCGACCTCTTAAGTAACGTAGAGAAAGAAGACATGGTCCCTGGTCTTGTGCAGCCCAGTCTCTGGAGGACCAGGCCCGATAACCCGCAGCTACAGTGGTGGCCAGCTTGACAGCACAGCTCCCAGAGGTTAAGATCCAGGCTCCCTCACACGCATGGACTCTTTCCACAGCCTTAGCAGTAAGTTCACACGATCCATATGTTTTTGTAAAATTGGCAATTGAAAGATATTTTAACCCAAATAAGTTGCATTGAACTTAGTAATTCTGTTCTTTTCCTTAAACAAGAACTCCTTATAATTGCATAAAAGTTCATGTCCCACATCACCTGGGTCTTCCTCTGATTCTCTTGCAACATGACACTGCCCTTATGTGGGTATCCCCGAAGAGGAAAAGGAACCCCTAGGGGTATCTGGAGGAAATCAAGAAAGATGGCATTTGACCTAAGGCTGAGCAGGATTTCTCTAGCAAACAGTGACACAGATGGGGGAAATCAGTGGAGTGGGGATCGAGTTTTCCTCTAGGATAAGGAACAGTATCCAGAGGTGAGAATACTTGCCATGTTTGGGGGCACAGAAGTTTGGGACATAGCATAGTCAAAGAAAGATGTTTTAAGACAAAGTCAAAAGAGAAGTAAGCTTCAAAAAATATATATTTTTAACAGAAAATGAAAATGGGGAAGCAGTAGTGGCTAGATCAGAGGTGTGATTACATCTCAGCCTTAGAAAGATCCCTCAGGTCATCTTGGGAAATTCCTGATAACCTTGTCAACAGAAGATACACTGAGACGGGAAAAATATTTAGAGGAAAGACGACATATTGCTGCTTTCATGACTGGGGCAGGTGGAAGGGCCAGGGAAGCAGGACTCCCGGATTTTCTCGAAGTTTTCAGCTGCCTGGGCATAAGGGAAGGAAAGAAGACAGGCCTGCTTCTTTTAATGTCCTTTCCCCAACCTCACCATTGGCAGTTCTTTCTAGGAAAGCCTTCCAATGCATCCATCAAGCCACAAACCCATCTTTCTCACAACTTCCTTGCAGTTCAGCCACGGGCCACAAAGAATAAACAGCCTGTCCACCATCGGGCCCTGCTGCTGCTAGCAGGGTGAATGGGTCCTGCAGAAATCAAGTTACGAAGAACCAAGTCAGTAACAACAATGCAGATAAAATGTGTCCTCAAAAGACGTCATGGGAAAAAGGGCTTCTTAAACTATGTTTTTAACCCTAGAGAAATCTGAGATGGATTTTTCCATTAACAGGAGTCTCTGTTCCCAGTTTCTTCCCTTCCTCTCAAAACTACCAGGAAAAGCCAATTTACCATGGTCCCTCTCCCTACTGCCCCACCCCCTCCATATCTCAGCACAGCAGTCTTACATCTCAGTCATCATTACCCCAGCCTCCTACTCCCTTGATAAGAATCAGCTGACATTTCCTCTCGTCCCCCAGGTCCCTGTCACCCTCTGACATGGTTGATTCTCTTTCAGGAACACATTTCATCCTGCTCTTTCGCCTGGCTCGGGTGTGGC